>NC_045597.1:111205860-111534610 GCF_009762305.2 Zalophus californianus | reverse complement strand
GTGCCATTATCCTGAGGGATACCAAGTGAGTGACAGTTAATTGGTTTCTACTAGGATCGAACCAGAAAAATAGCTCACCAGGATAAAGCACGTCACCAAGATGCAAAGTTAGCAAAAGGCAGGAAGAGAACCAAAAGTTTACATAAAGCCAAGAAAGGGAAATAGGAGTCAATACTCATGGTGATGAAAGCACTGGGGTCCATTGCTATAGTGTGACACCCCCCCCCACCACCATTTTTAAGGCTTCCTTCACTGACAAAGCGTGAAAGATTACTGGCCAGCTTTGCACAGCTAAGTTCAAGTGGTCCCTGAAAGCTAATCTTTGGACCCTCTCAGCCTGACTTCAAAAGAGCTGTTCTAGGGGGCAGGGAGGGAAGGACTAATTAAAATCCCAGATTTCTGGTGCTTGATCCCACAGATTCTGACTCTGTCAGTATATCTGGGACGGGGCATAGAAATACGTTTTATTTTTGTTTTGTTTGTTTTGGTGGTGGTGGTGGTGGTGTTGCAAGGCATGCCTGAATTAAAAGATATTATCAGGCAATGCCTTCCTAAGATTGGTAGTTGTTCTTAAACTTTACAGTGTATTAGAATCACCAGGAAAGACTTGTTGACCCACGGATTACTTGAGAATTTACATTTTTAATGAGTACATAGTTGATTCTGATTTTTCTGGTCCAAGAACCATAAAATGAAAAACACTTCTGTAGTTACATATTCAAATGCCTGTAAAACCTAAATAAAAAAATATATATTTGCATGAATCAGACTAAGGATAAATAATAAAAAATGAAGGATCTGTGTGAATTAGAAGAGAACATGCCGAACCTAAATGTATTTATAAGGTAGTTTCTTCTAAAATATTCTATAGGCCAGCTGAAAGTTCTCTGAGGTAAATGCCCTTACCTTTGTGATTTCTAGCTCTGGGAACTTAGACTGAGCATGGCTTTCTATGAAGGGCAGAAATGTCATTCAATTATTCATTCATTCATTCATTCATTCATTCATTCATTTATCGAGTAACTTTTATATGCTAGGCGCGGTTCTTGGTGGATGGGATATATCAGTAAACAAAATCGAAAAATAAAAGTGTCCTTATGAAGAAATTTATATGGAACCTATCCACTTTTATACATTTTGTTAGTTTAAAATTAAAATACAAATAATGTTAAGGTCTGTTTTGCTTAGCTAAAATTCCCAAGAATGCAACCATTGCATATCAAACCACAATAAATGTCTAGTTTCATAATCTCTTTTTTTCTTTTTTTTAACATTCTTAGTTTATTGATCCTCTCATGAAAAATCTGCACAACCACCACAGATAAAGCCACTGCAGCATCTTTACTCCTTCTGTTGTCCAATCTCCAGCTCACTTCTTTTTGCCAGCACCAACGTTGGCTTTTGCAGTCCCCCTGACTTTCTTCATTCTGTTCTTACGTTCCTTTCACTGTTTTCTTGATGTCTTTTTCTTCTCATACAGGCCATGTCTTGCAAGTCTGTGTTTGGGTTCATTTTTCTTTGCATAATCCAAAGAATCATAAATCATGCCAAAGCCGGTTGTCTTGCCACCACCAAAATGGGTTCTGAATCCAAACACAAATATGACATCTGGTGTGGTCTTGTACATTTTGGCTAGTTTTTCCCGAATTTCTGTCTTAGGTACCGTTGCCTTTCCAGGGTGAAGAACATCAATGACCATCTGTTTCCGCTGAAGTAGTCGGTTAGTCATGAACTTCCTGGTCCGGATAGTTACTGTGTCGTTCATGATGGCGGTGAGGCTTCAAGCAGCCGGGGAGAAAAAGAGCTAGTTTCATAATCTCTTAATAAAATACTTATATTATTTAGTTCATCTAACTGCTAAAAAAAATAGCTTGTCTAAAAATTCTAAGGTATAAATGTAAAGACTGTGATTTGGGGAATACCAAACCTTAGCACCCCTTATCAAATATATGCAGAAGAGGTGGTCTGTGAGACTTTGAAAGAGATGAGAGATTTGAAGAATACAAACATGATCGTTTAATACAGCTATTTTCAATCTTCGCTTCACGTAATTGTCTAAGAAGCTTTTGAAAAATATCAACACCTGAAGAGTTTCTGTTTTCCCTTGTTCTGGGGTGAGCTCAGGCAACCCCATTTTTAAAGGCTTCCTGAGTGATTCTAATGTGCAACTATGATTGAAAAGCACTGATATACACAGTGTCATTCATTTGTTCATTTCCTAGCAAACATTTAGCGTACACTACTATGAGCATGTGTTAGGATATATTCATGAACAAAGGAGATATGGTATATAGCCCCATGACTATATAGTTCTTTAGTATTTTAAGGAACTATAAAAAAAAAAAACAGCCTTTATTAGGGATTTGCGTGCCTACTGAATGACTTGCCTTCCACAAGCCGACTCTGGGCTATGTTTCTGAGCAGTGTGGTTTGGTGGGCAAGTTTTCTTGAGGTAACATTGGAATTGCAACAAGCGGAGAATTTTTTAATATCACAAATAGCTTTTGAACATAATTTAAAAGGAGATTCTTGAAACATGCTTTGTCGCAGATACATTTCAGATTCTTCTTCATTAAAAAGAAAGGAAATAGATATGGAAGTTGCAAGTCCTATTACAAGTCAACTGACTTAAGCCTCTATGAAAGAAAACAATGTATACAATGTTCTCAGCAGGACTTCAAGAATTCTATCCTCAGAGTACTAAAACAAAACAAAACAAAACAAAACCAAAAACCAAACAGGATTTTAATTGAGTGAGAAGTGTTGGTTTTGAACTATGGAATATATTACCTATTCAAAGAATTTAGAAAGGCTGTTCTATAATGCTCCTGATAATTTTAACCCATCTCAGCACTGGTCCCTATGAAATGATACTTTTATTATTTTCCAAATTCCTTTTAAGAAGTTTCTGATATTTAAAAGAAAAGATGTTCTTTCTAAATGTTTATAAAACACCTGAGACCAAAAAAATGCCTAGGTCTCTTCATAGAATGACTGTTCTTCTAATTTTATTTTTTTAATGTGTTCTTTTTCTATATATACTACTATATTATAAGATGTTTTTCATAGCTCTCAGGATCTTAAGAAACCGTACAGGTTATTTGATTAATCCCCCGTCCACTCTCAACTCTATATTTCCTTCCTCATCACCTTTTCGAGTAAGCATAATTGTATTCACTTCTCCCCGATTTTGTCCATCATCTTCTAGCTATCTCTGACTCTTACTGCTGCTGCAGATTCTGTGCACATATGGTGACAGGCACTGTGCTATTTTGAATGCCTTGTTTCTAATCCTCAATATCAAATCTTATAAGGTAGGTATTTTCCTCAAATTATGAATATGGAAATAGAAGTAAAGAGGAGAAGAATAAACTTGTTCAAGTTTATAGAGTAGCCCAGTGAGCCAGAAAGCCATGCCAGGTTCGTCTGGACTGTAATGCCTAGATTATTGTTCTAGCTTATCTAAGGTTCTACGAAGAGGTTCTCTTTCTTCTTCTTGATCATGAAGAATAACTCAAATCTTTTTGACGAGTCTGCTATTCGTGGCACATGTACTTTTCTTTAGACTTTTCCAAAGGTAAATTGCATTTCCTGTGGCTATTGCTCATATGTGATCATTCTTGACTGCCTTTACTTGCCTTGTTACAGTTCCTTGCAAACAGGTCCACGTGGATTCCCTCAGGGCTGACTGAACTCTCTGGGTGTTGTGTGTGCAGCTTCAAGTTGGGTTGCACCGTTATCTGCCTTATTCTAGAGCAATGCTTCTATTAATACAGCCTGAGGGCCCATCAGCCTTTTTGACAGCCACATTACTGTTGACTCCTACTGAGCTCATTGTCAACTAAATGCCTCAGTTTCTTGCACAACTGCCTTCGCTAAATCATATCACCCTCAGTCCTACCTTTGTGCATTTTGTTTCTGAATCCAAGTTTCAGGCCTTAACAATTATCCCTAATGAATACAATCATACCGGAGTCACCCCATTATTCCAGACTTTTAGCATTTTTCAATATCTGTTAGCATCTGCGGGTGGGGGTGGGGGGTGCAGAGCATTGTGGAGAGAGATTCTGAATCTACGTGTGTTATAGTCACTCTCCCTCATCACTTAAAGTTTTTGTCTTTGCAAAACAGTCACATAATTTTAACTTATGTTTAATTTACTGATAAATTTCTTAACTGAGTAGGACTTGGGGCTGACCACCAAAAACTTCTGTTCGGGATGAAGACAATGGCCCTGAGGCAGATAGAGCTTTTTGGCTATAACCTGCTGCGCCTCTCAATGTCCTGCACTGGGTATGCTCTCAACTATTATGTGGATCCTGTTGGCTTCATATATGGGTTTCAAATAATTGTAGAGAATTTAAGAGTTGAAGCTCAGGTAAGCAAAAAGGAGCAGCTTCAAGCAATCAAACTGTTGCTAGGTTGTTCACTTGAATTGAATTGTCCACACATACTAGATCCTGAGAAAACTAAAAAGCTACCAAACCATGGGAGCATAAGAGAGGATTAACACTGTATAATAATTTTGTCACCAAAAGAATCACTACCTGTTTAAAATTATGTAAATATTATGACTGAATGCACTGCAAAGTTTTTATATGAGGTCAGAGATGAAAAATATATTTGAAGAGAAACAAAATTTTCTGTCTCTCCTATCCCTCGGCCTTATTCTCTACTTTGTCTCTTTTTCTCAATTCTTAGACAAATACTAAGTGATCTAAAGAGGAAAAAACAAAAAAGAAAAAAGAAAAAAAAAGGCAAGAATGTTACATGCCAGATAGTTTTTAATCTTCTTCCCCTAACAGTTTCCAAGAAACTAAAAAGGGAAAAGTGGAGAGAGGAGGAAGATAATCAGGGTTGATTGTGAATCTGGGAAAAGTCTCAACTATGTATTGAGATTCACAAAAATGAAATATGAAAGATCACAAGAGAGGAAATGAATAACCATTTTGCCCATTGCCAGTGTTCTGCGCCCCATTCTTCCAGCTGTGGCCGACGCTTCAGCTTCACCCTTCAGATTGGAGTTGGAGGCACATGCACACATCTCAGCTGCTGTGCTTTCTGGTACTGTATTTTGCCTTTCTTTAGAATGCCCTAAAGATAGCATTCTTAGTAAACATACTGTCAGCCAGAGAGAATTGCATCGGGGGATGTAACCGTCCTCTCTGGTGGGAAAGGCTTTTCCACCGGCAGGGTGCAAACTATTGGAAATACACAGGCTTTTGTTTTTGTTTTTGTTTTTGTTTTTGGTGGCATCAGCAACCAAAAAAAGTTCCTGATTCAGCTCTCCAAATACTTTTCTCATCTCTGCAGAGGACTCGATGTAATGGACCTACGAGAGTTATCTTCATATACATCCTCTGTGCATGGCACAGTGTATGGCCCACACCAGACATTCAACCAATATTTGTTGACTGAACAGATGAACTTTTACCTGAGCCACCTAGGATGAGTTGGGTCTTTTGGCATCAGTAAGAATGAGCAGACACCTGATGTTCAAACATGTGTGTCGAATTGAGCGGTGGGCATTGCCAGGTAAGGAATTCGGTCAGCTTTTGCAGTTGTTTTGCTGGTGGTGATTTCACCACGTTTTGCAGACATTTGGTTGCATTGCTCAGGATGATATAATAGGACATTTCATATCGGAGTATCCGGAAATCCAACCTTCCCTGGAGAGAGTTTTTCATTCAGTTGACTTGGTAAGGGACCCAGCAGCTTGCGTTTTTGATAAGTTCCCAGGTTGTGCTGATGCTGCTGGTTGAAAACCGCTGCACTAATCCAACCCCTAAAGGACAATGAGGAAACCCGGGGGAGAGTGTGGAAAAAGAAACATACCAGTACAGTTGCTCAAGCAGCACCCACATCCTCCTTCCAGCTGAGGCATTTTTCTGTTTTCTCACGTGGCATCTCCAAGTAAAGGCAAGCAGAAGGAAGAACAAGGGTTGGGGAGGCCTTAGTGATGTACAAGCAGCACCAGCAAACGGGGACAGAATGTATGTGAAATTTGTGGGTTAAATAGTAAGTTTTTACCCATTCTGAAGTTCTCCAGGGGGAAGAGAGAGGTTCTGTGATCTTCGTTGCTAGCTTCTTCCACATCTAAAAACATTATTCAGAACATTCCTGCTACAAACTTAAGCCCATTTCCATTGCTAATGAGGCATTCTATATTATACTACTCAGGAGCTGATGTTGGAAAATAAGTGTGTCTATGAAGTAACTGCATTTAAAAAAAAATAAAATTGAAATAAAAATAATTAAATGCAGCCAGCTGCTTTAAGCAACCATTTCATCACATGGTAAGAAAAGTATTCCAAAGCCATCCCAAATCTGTTCCCCTCCGTTACTTCTTGCCTTACTGCCTCACTACAGTGAGGCATATCAGTTACGGAATCCACTGTCTCCTTGCATTTTCTCATTCTGTGGCCAGTTCTGTGTCCTTTCGATGAACTGAACCATCTTCATTTATTGCTTTGTCCTCATCTCACTTTGCTTGAGTCATACCAAAGTATAAAAAAGAGCAAACAAAGCCTATACTTAGTCACCATAAAAGGTAAATTTCTCTTCTCAATAGTCTTGATGAAGACAACCTTGGAAAGGGAATTAAGTGGGCCAAGGGCAGATTCTCAGTTAGCATGAGAAGAATCGTACTGATCCCACAGAATTAAATGCATCATCTTCCTCAACCTTGGAAATCATTTTTATATGATCCAAACTTCTCACAGATGAACTTACTTGTTCTTGAAAAGAGGAGGTGAATTGGCATAAAATAAACACGCAGATACAAATTGTATACAATAAACACATATATACAATAAAACCATTTATGTTTATGAGGAGAAAGCTTGGCTGCACTTGTCTAGACAACCAGACAACCTTATGTTACCTATACTGGGAAACAAATCTATTAGAGGATACACAAATTTATGAATGAGGAAGACTCATGATTTATTTCAGTTAATGCCCTGATTTTGTTGGTTTGCTTTTAGTTTACCTTCCTTTTGCCTGTATTTTGGTAGATGATTCTAACAGATGACTAGTTGTCCTTACACTGTATGAGCTGTGCAAACTTGGAAATACTAAATAACAAAACAACATCCTAAACCCCAAACACTAATCTTCTCACATAGTATGCAAGAATATATCCAGTTGTACAGAATATATTCCCTGTAACTTTTAGCATGTAAGAAAGCTCATGCCGGGATAAATCATAAAAAAAAGAGTTTAGTAGAATATACACACACATACACGTTTATAGCTAAAAAATAAACAACAAATGCTAATAATAAATATTTTCCCCCTGTCATATCACCTTACTGTTATAAGGTGATATCAATAACTTATTGATAATTGCCATATTTGGGGCATTTTTCTGAAGTTACCAGAAAATTGAACTTTGCTGTGTGTTATTATTATTATTCCATATATACCTGATTATATGTGCTAGATATATTTTTAGGAAAGTGCGTGGGAATAATAAGAATTTTGGAAGTAGAAATCTAATTTAACTATCTATCCTGTGCCAGTGTTTTTTAAACTATCCTTAAACAGGACGCCTGGGTGGCTCCGTTGGTTAAGCAACTGCCTTCAGCTCAGGTCATGATCCCGGGGTCCTGGGATCGAGTCCCACATCGGGCTCCCTGCTCAGCAGGGAACCTGCTTCTCCCTCTGACCCTCTCCCCTCTCATGCTGTTTCTCTCTCTCTCTCTCTCTCTCAAATAAATAAATAAATAAAATCTTTTAAAAAAATTTTTAAAAAATAAACTGCCCTTAAACAGGAGAAAACAACAACAACAACAAACCAGTTTATGCAGCACACACACACTCACAAACACACAGAGCTAACACAAAATGTTACACGATAATTTATGTTAAATGAGATACATTCTGACATTTTCTATTCTATCCTGTTTTATTCTTTAAAAATTGTTGGTCATGCCCCACTAAAAAATTGTTGGTCATGCCCCACTAAATATACACTAAATTTCACAAAAATCTCATCAGTTGCAAAACACTGATGTTTTTTAGGAAATTCTATAATGATGATCAAATAATCCGTTAGTATATTGATTAACTTCTTCTGATTTGTCCTTGGACCAATTTAAGGTTTTGATATAATGGGTCTTTTAAATATATGCTCACTTCTGTTTGACTAGTGCCTATCTGAAGGTAACTACAAAATGTATATTGTACATATGAAGACAGTTCAGTATTTGATGTTATGGTTGCTTAAGATGCAATATTTAATGAATGCTTTGCAGTTGCTATCCCAATCTGGTGAACAGAGTGTGCAGCCTACTGTCTCCAAGCCTAGTACCTTTGTGTTTCAGTTCCCTTGGGCTTCTCTATACTTGACTTCCTATACATTAGATCACTCCTAAGAGAAGTCTAAAAAAGCATCTCTAGCAATCTTTAATTCATATGATTAAAAATTCAAAAGAAACCCTTGTACCAGCTGTTAAACTATGTTCGTAAACTGTAATTCAGAGTTCAGGCCCCAGCAAATTGAAGGTTAGGTTAACAGGATTATTCAGTGGAAGTGCATTAAACTGCAGCAACTAGAACAGTAGGTGGACTGTTTTATACATGCTCATTTGCAGAAGATAAACGAAGGATGAGCAAACTTATCTCATTGGAAATCTTTTTTTTTTTTTTTTTGCCTCTTTTCTGCAGTATGGTGTAAAGGGGAAAGCAAATGAAACTAACCATCATGTTTATTTACTACATATGCAGATAAAAAGAAGAAAAACCACATCCATTGTTGCACTGCGTCTTATTTGAAAATGACCAAATAAGTTTCTCTTTTCAGAGTTTAACTTCCTCAAATAAGTCTGAAGTTTCAGAAGAAAATATTTTTTTGCTGCCCCAAACCAAAATGTGTTAACATGAAAATTTGGGAAACACCAAAAATGAAAATAAGTCTTTAGTTAGAATATCGATGCCCTTATACTTCTGTGACGGAGGAGTAAAAAGTTTCCTTTACAGCATCAATCCCCTACTTTCAAAAACTAAGCAAAGCTAAGTCATAGATAGAATACTTGAGAATTCAAAATTGGTAGTCCTGAAGCTGGTTCTGGGGCAGGCACTCTCTAGCAGCACGTCCTTAAGGGAGCCACTTAAACTCTCTCGGCCTCACTTTTCTCACTTCTAAAACGAGAGAAATGGACAATACGACTTTCTTCTGTGGACAAGAGGTCCTTTCTTTTGTAAGTTTTTTTGCTTCTAAGTTTATGCGTAAAGTGATTGTGGGCTGGATCTCTTCGTTGTTGGCTGATGAATGATCAAGAACAAAAGAGATGAGAAACACAAAATCTCTTTTGTCTTAAATGAACTTGAAATTTTTTCCTCCTCAAGAATTACTTACTGCATTGGAAAAGGAAAAAGAAGACTTCTCCAGATGAGAGTGAAGAGAATGACACAAATTAGTAATCTGGGTTTAGAAGATGTAAAATAAAATCAGTGAAGACAAATTTAAATAGATGCTTCTGCCTCACTATGTAGTAAACACAAATTAAGAAAAGAGTGAATGAAACTTTTAAAATCATGAACATTAGCTTCAACAGAATGAGAAAGGTATCACCCCCCCCAAAAACCCAATATTTTGCTTAAAAACAGGATACGAGATGTAAGAAAAAAATGTTCTTGTGAAAACTCAGACCAAAATTTAGAAAAAAAAATCAAAAAAGTATCGAAACTAAAAATATTTCAAAGATCGCTTTTAGTCAGTAAACATCATGAGATGCTACTTGAAATAGGTTTTTGAAAAAAATGGTATAGCTGTACACTACAGTTATGACAGTTCAAACCTCTTTAGAATAATTAGTAAAGTATAACTTACTAGTTGGCTTTTTCTATAGGGATGCTTAATCTCAGCATCTTTTTTATCTGGAATGAAGTCTTCTCTACATCTATGGAGCTGTTCAGTGCACAGTGGTCTGAAAGCAAGATAAGTATTAAAAACAAAATAGGGACGCCTGGGTGGCTCAGTCTGCCTTCAGCTCAGGTCATGATCCCAGGGTCCTGGGCTCGAGCCCCGCATCGCATCAGGCTCCCTGCTCAGTGGGGAGCCTGCTTCTCCCTTACCCTCTACCCCTCCCCCCTGCTCATGCTTCTCTCTTTCTCTGACAAATAAATAAAATATTTTAAAAAATAAAAATAAAAATACAACAAAGTTCCTGGGATAAAAACATACATTTATTATCCTTCACTTGTTGGATTCAGAGACATTTGTGCATTTTTTTTTATTTTTCTCATATCTACACAATAGAGATTCATGTATCAAATCAAGGTGGTCAGTGAAAAATAAGAGCTAAAGAGTCAGAAAAAAACTAGCTTGCAACTCCAGGCCACCCCAATTACCGCGTGAATCTTGGCAAACTACTAAACTTCCCTGATCTCTAGTTTTCAAGTCATTAAAGAAGACAGCCATTCATATTGTTACTGTGAATTTTAATGAATACATATAATGCTCACCATATTGGAGTTACTCATTATGTTATTAGTTTTTTTCCTAATATGGATCTAGCAGTAGTAATTTTTGAAGAAAGAAATCTCCCACAGTATAGAATAAATAACAGTTCTTTACTTCATATCATATTCCAGTTTCCGATGGAGAGAAACTGTAAACAGAAATTATATTCAAGATCTTTTAAATGATCAGGAATATTGTGAACTGTGGATTGAAGGGACTGTTTCTGTTAATGGAGGAAAAACACACTTCAGAATAAAGAAGACAGAGCATCACTTCAAATTGGGTTGCGCATGTTCTTGAACGGCTACATGTGTGGGAGCACTCCTTCAGCAAACATCTGAACAGAATGCACAATGGCAACAGGCCTCCTGGTCCTGTATCTTACTCGCAGGGGGAAGGGATAAATATTAAATAAAAGTACTAAATAATGCACTGAGTTATAAGGCAGCAAGGGACAGGGAAAAATAGGTAGAGCAGACTCATTCTGAAAAAGATGTGAGTGAGCATATGTGAAGGGGTGCAGATGACAGCATTAAATAGGGTGGTCAGTACAGACCTCAGAGAGAAAGGTGAATTTTAAACAAAAGCTTAAAGAAGGTAAGGACATTATCCGGGAGATGGACTGTGGGCGTGATGTTGACAGAGGAGATAGGTAAACCAAGGTCCCAAGATGAGAATGTGAAGCCGTATCTGTTGAACAAGGAACCCAGGATGACTGGAATGACATTATCAAGAGGAAAATAAAGAAGTGAGGTCAAAAGTAACAGAGGTGAGATCATGGAGGGCCTTCTGCAATATGCAGTGATGTGGGCTTTTAGTCTGGATAAAATGAGGGCTTTCAGGGTCTTCCGAGGAACACACTATGCTTTACTCAAACAGGATTAAACTTGCTGCTATTTGTTCTCAGCAGAAAGCAGTGAGACATGTTTAGAGAGACGATAGCAGTCATCTAGGAGGGATACCAGCACGGCACTAGTAGGGAAGGTCAGAAGACGTCATAGGCTGGATATATTTTCAAATCTGAGACAACAGATTTGGTAATGAAGTAGGCATATGCTTTGAGAGAGGAATGAAACAGGACGCCATGGCTGGGGTCTGAATGATTAGTAGGATGGTATGTCCATTACTGGAGCTGTGAAAGGTTATAGGGGAAACAAGCAAACTCCAGGAGGAAACATAAAGAATTGGGTTTGCGCATGTTAACCGTGAGATGCCCATTAGATATCCCAGTGGCTATGCAGAAATGCACAAGGAAGTTCAGGGGGGAGGGCTTATCTGGAAACCTACATTTAGCGTTCTTCGACTTAAACTTGGAGTTCTCCAGTGAACTGATAGTATAAAATCCATGAAGAATAGATAAGATCACCTAAAGGAATGAGGGTAGATAGAAAGCATGGGACCATCCAGCATTTAGAGAGAAATACGTGAGCTCTGTGTCTCAAGCTGTAGGTACTCAAACATTCCAGACACACCGTGTCCATTTAGAACACTATGCTTTGACTTACATTCACCCCTTCAATCTGACTCATAAAATCATCACTCAGAAATCTTTTTGTCCTTCAGGAACCACCTATATATCTCAAAAGATATTTCTCTAGTTGTGCTCATCCTCTGTGATTGCAGAACACTTGTCATATTTTGCCCTGCATTACAGTGCATACACCTGCCCCCTTTAGCCGATTGGGAGGACTCTGCTGGCAGCAACCCTGACATTCCTATTACCAGCGTTTATGAAAATGACATCAGTGAGTGCTTCATATGTGCCAGGCATGCTCTTAAGCTCATTTTAAACATAATCTCCTTAAATTCCTTAACTCATCTACTCTCATTTTACAGAAGAAAAAATTGAGACTCAAGAACTAAGATAAGTTGCTCAAGGACTCCTAGCTAGAAAGCGGCAGAGTGGAATTTCAGTATCAAGTCTCAACTACTGTAAAGACTTTGACCACTGCCTGGCCCACCTTCATGTTATTCATTTTATAATTTTCTGGACTTGGTAAATATTTTATAAAAGTTGCTGGATAAATAGACAAATGAGTTCTTGAATTAATGGCTCTGTTTCCTTTTGGCAGCCATAATAAAACCTTGACTAACAGAAATTAATTTTGTACATCTTTCTATTAAATTAGGATTTTTAATTTTCTTGTTATAGTCTACTTTTAATAAAACATGGCCAATCACAACACATTTTGCTTTAGTTTTTCAATCAGAATAAATTCCTGAAACATTTCCTTGAAGGGAGTGCAAAATTATCTGTGTTCCCCATACCTCGGACTACACCTTGGGTAATATTCTTTCTTGAGACATTATGATTGACATTATGACCACAGGATCCCGTGATCTCAAACTTTCAAGGAAAGATATATATCATATTCCCCAGGCAATTCACCTGGGAACACTCTTTAAAATATTTTAGAGTAATTTTTGGCAACATGAATCAAAGTCTCTTTTAATTAAATCTTAAGCTAATTAGAAACCCAAATCATAGAATGTCTTCTTTGCCAAATGTAACAAGATGTGAACAGTATCCCATCTTCATCCTGCAGACTTTGCAGTGCGATCTGGCTGAATTCTTCTTGCACCCATTTGCATCTGTGTGCTTGAGGGCTTTATTCCTGGATTTAGGAAGGCTATTCTGTGCACTCGTGGCAGTCCAGAAATTTTAGGAGGTAACACGCCACCCCACTGCCTCCATTCCACCCCTCCAGCCCCATGTCTATCCAATAACTCTTGCATGCAGTGCCTCTAAGGAGGTGGTATATAAATACCTCAGCTCTCTCACTCTAGGATAGGATTATTCTGAGGTCTGTGTCTCCCACTATATTCTAGAAGGTCCTCTGCAGGATCAAGTGCCAGCCACACACTGAGGTAGTTGGCTAATAAACACTCCTTGGTGCATGACTTCATTTCCCTCAATCTCTTTCCTGCTACCTTCAAAATAAACTGCTTGCCCTCACAACCTTATCTCAGGGTTGGCTTCTGGGAAAACCCAAAATATGACATGAGAATTCTGATTATCTGAATTTTTACTGATAGAGCCTCCTGGACCGAGAGAAGGAAAGCAACAGCATACTTTTTTCCTTCTTTGGTGCTCTTGTTTTCAGCCCAAAATGTGCCACATTTAACTGCTCTTATACATGATTTTAATAGAGAAATTGAGGGGGTTAATCAGTATTTCATGTAAATCCTTTATTGTAGAATACTGATGCAATATGTGACTATTTAATGGGTTGACTATGCTAGTCATTGATTCATATGAACAAGAAGCCATTTGAGTACATGGGGCTGAATCTCACAGAAATAGCACTGTGTCCACACCTATGAAGAACAAGACAGCAATGAGGACATTTCAGACTCTAGGGAGTGATAAAAGTATGCCACTATATAAGCTATCCAAATCTGTAAAGCCATGTGTTAATGTTCACTTTCTAAATGATAAACTATGAGACAAATATAGGATAGTGTTATTAATCAATGTTGACTGACATATACATACTATCATAAGAAATAACCTAAAATCAATTTCTTTCCAAAGTTCTAAAAAACTGTTTTCCTCACCATATACTAATTTCTGGATCACCAAATTTTATAAGGGCTGCTTGTATCTACGAAACTACACCAACATTTAATTTACCTCAAAGCTGACTTATAAAAAGACTATCTTCTGGGGCACCTGGGTGGCTCAGTCGTTAAGCATTTGCCTTCGGCTCAGGTCATGATCCCAGGGTCCTGGGATCAAGCCCCACATCGGGCTCCCAGCTCGGCGGGAAGCCTGCTACTCCCACTCCCAATCCCCCTGCTTGTGTTCCTGCTCTCGCTATCTCTCTCTCTGTCAAATAAATAAATAAGATCTTTAAAAAAAAAGACTATCTTCTGCTTTGTTTTCAACTAAATATTTATATTTTACTTAAAAAGTCAATGAAATGCCTAGCGAAATCTTTAGTGTGACTGATAAGTCTTTGATGTAACAGGTCTTAAAATAATTTTCCTCTTAGGGGTCCTTTCTAAAACCGAGATTAAATTCAAAGTGGGCTTTTCTTTTTTTTTTTCCAACAGCAGAGAATGTGAAATGTGTCCTTCACAGGGGTACTAGAAACATCCTTTGATTTTAAATAAATTATCAGAGAAAACTAGTAGCTCTAAAATTTAGCACTTTCTGGAAAACCAAATCCTTTTCTGTATGATGCAATTTATTTTCAAATTTATTTGAAGGACTAGAAATTCTCCACCGCTAATTGGTGCATCTGACATAATGTATGTTTTTAGATATAGGGTAAACAATTTACTTTAGTATCAAGGAGACATCAGTTAAGATTTTATTCGAATTCTAAAAGTGAATAATAAGCCCAGCCCCATGCTTGTTATAATAGCTAAAATAAACTTGCAGCTTACACTATGGTGATTTAGCTAAGCTCCTCTTTCATTCCATCAAACTGCATGGGGCAACAGCTGGGCTTTTTTTCGACACCCTTGGTATGTTTACTGCAGCCGGGTAACTGTGTAACTTTGTCCCAGGGCTGGACTGTTGCTAGGGCTTGGACCACACCTTCCTCCTGCTTACCTAAAGCCCATTGGTCATGGTTTCATAATCAGGCAGTTTGCACGGTGTCAACATAGGGGCATTGGCAAAAATATACTCTGTGTTTCTACAGGTGTTACATTTTTTGCTCCCCTAGTGACTAGTAATCATTCAATTGGACTAAAATGATATATTTTAAAAAACAATGTCCTGGCATTGCTGAGAACATGCATATAAGGCCATGAAGGTCTACATAGCAAGATTGCACAATAATCCATTAAAATAAACATTTGCAAGCACAGATAGCTGGACTGAAATCCTGCTCTGATACAAATAACATCTGGACAACTTTTGTTTGCATCTTCCAGCATAAAACACCCTTGAGAAAAAATAGAAGGCAAGCTAAAAGACAAAGGACCACTAAAGGTTTTATTATGCTATGGGTGTGGTACCATAAATTTGAGGGGTTTCGGGGCCAGAGTTGCCAAACCTGAATTTAAACAGCATGTTGTTTTTAAAAGTTGTAACACTGGTGAGGAACAATTCAGTTTTCTTACATAATTAATCCAGTGTGAAATAGAGTGACTGGAAAACATCCAGTGGTTTAAAAATAACTCAATTATTTATAAGTTCCACAGTGCTATAGGATTCCACACCAAGGAAAGGAAAGGCAGCTTGGTACCAAGTGCGTCTTTCTTATTCAGCAAGCGCTTTAGGAGGTCGACATAAACAATCCAACCTTAAAAGACGACGCCGAGAGGCAAAGAAACTGAGGTTTCCTTGGATTGTGGATCAGGATGATGGGCAGGAAAATGTTTCTTTCTCTGACATGTATATATTGCTAATATATATTAGTATGATTTACTAATACCAAAAGTACTGAGCCCTGTGAATGCAGTAGGGTTAGTCGGGTGCAGGGACAGAGGAAGAGGAGAGGGGGTCTGGAAAAGAAAGAAAAATGAGCATCTTTTATAAGATTTGCATCGTAGGCTATGAATCATATACAACAGTGAATGGACTTTAATTTCTAATGTTGTTCTTTGATGTGAAGCAAAAATAATTACAAGCTGAAAGATACTACCAAGTATGATATTCAATATAAAGATAAAGAAATTAGCCATAAATAAATCCTTATATAAACTCTCCCTCTGAGGGTGGGCTAGCAGCTAGCAGCAGGCAGCTATATATTTGTGTCAGCTCCAGCTGCCCGCTAAACAAAGGGAATGAAAGTTTGCTTTAGTAATATTAAAATCTTGCAAAATATTTCACAGTTGTCTCATGCATTTTTTTTCCCTCTTTTCTCTACATAAAGGGGGCATGTGAGAGATGGTAATAGTCTCAAAGGGCCAGGCCCAGAGTTAGAAAGATTAAACTCGAAGATGTGTCTTTAAGGTGTCAGGTGAACTTTACTAAATAAATTCGATTTAGCTTAATTTCATTGTTTCTTCAAGCTAGAGTACAGAGTTAAGGAAAAAAAAATATGAAAGCAGCCTTTTATTTATTCAGCCACTTTGTAAGCTTTCACTATGGATCTTCTATGTTTCAGACATACTGTATTTATTTGTTCTTTTAGCCTTAGAAACAAACAAAATATAAAACATAATTAAATCATTTATTTACTAGACTGAACAAACAAAATTTTGATATAGTAATACTCATGACAAGGAAAGTAGACGTCATTTATTTAAATAAGGCATTGAGGACAGAAATGATTTTTTTTAAAAATCATATATTGTTTATTCGTGGATATTACTTGATAGATAAATTTCAGTAATTCTACTATAAGAGTATTTTCTTTTCCTTGAGAAGCTATAAGTGATAGTGGAAATATTGAAGGAAAGTAGTAAAGGGATTACAAGTCCAGGTGGTTGCAGTTATATCTAACTGCTGGTAAGTGTAGTTTTTTTTTTTTCTTTTTTTACTCGTAATCATTGCACTAATAACTAGGAGATTACTACAAGAACAACTTTACAAAGTTTTTTATTAAGGGTCAATCCAATAAATAGGCTTATGACCACCCCACTCCCTGACATGAAGTTTCCATTGCTTTGACACTTTTTTTTCTTTATTCTGTTTATAGTATCAAGTCAGTGGTTAGCTGAACATCGGCAATCTCCACTTCTGTGTTTTTTGCTTCACTCCCTCTATCCAACCTGGAAAGACAAGTACATCAAGGTTTCTAGGCTGTCACTGACTACTCAATTCAACAAAATTCTTCTGAAATGAATTAGAACAATTCCTATTGATGAGCTCAGTGCATTGTTTGCATATGAAAAGAGAATGCTGAGTACTCTGCTCTGAGTGGTATCTCCGTGTGTGAAAGGAACTATTCATTAGCTTCATTATTTCATTCACTCATTTACTTAAGGCCTACCTTTCAACAGTTATGTTAGATATGATGATAGAGATACAATACGTTGTTCCTGGAGGTGATAGTCAATGATATGTATTAAATCTTAATATAAAAGTGTATGACTAGGGGGAAGTGTTGACTCTTCCTAAGAGAGTTGAGAATGGCTTCAAGGAAGGGGTGCCTGGGTGGCTCAGTTGGTTATGTGTCAGACTTTTGATCTTAGCTCAGGTCTTGATCTAAAGGTCATGAGTTCAAGCCCCGTGTTGGGCTCTGCACTGGCAGGGAGCCTACTTAGGAAAAAAAAAAGAAAAGAATGGCTTCAAGGAAGATAAGACATTTGATTTGATGTGGATCATGAAGGAGGAACAAGAATACAGTTGGCAAGGAAGAGATAAAAATGTCTGGGTAGAAAAAAGATCATAAGAGGGAAGAGGCATAAAACTGCATGATGTTTCAGGAAAGGTCACTCTTTGGTGCAACTGAAGAATAAGGTGCAAGGAGGGATGGGGCATGAGATGCCCCCGGAGAGGGAAGTTGGAATCAGATTCTGAAAGGGGCCACTGTATGCCAAGGAGTTTATTGTTTGGGCAATATAAAGGAATGGAAGATTTATATAGAGTTCGAAATAACTGGCTAAAATAGGTAAGTAAAAGTTGCTCATTAGTCTTTATTTTTAATTTTATTTTCTTATATTAATCACCATACATTACATCATTAGTTTTTGATGTAGTGTTCCATGATTCATTGTTTGCGTATAACACCCAGTGCTCCATTCAGTATGTGCCCTCTTTAAAACCCATCACCAGGACAACCCATCCCCCCACCCCCCTCCCCTCTAGAACCCTCAGTTTGTTTCTCAGAGTCCATAGTCTCTCATGGTTCATCTCTCCCTCTGATTTACCCCCTTCATTTTTCCCTTCCTACTATCTTTTTTTTTTTTTTTAACATATAAGGTATTATTTGTTTCAGAGGTACAGGTCTGTGATTCAACAGTCTTACACAATTCACAGCGCTCACCATAGCACATACCCTCCCCAATGTCTATCACCCAGCCACCTTATTCCTACTCATTAGGCTTGAAGAGAATAGGCTGCTATATGCTGTTATAGAGTGAGTCATAGAGTCCATCTCGACACATGATGAAAAGACAGCAGTTCATAGAGGTTACTCTATTTTATCCTGCTTATCATTCTCAGACACTTATACAATGATATACATCATCCTGATATATAAACACTATATCTCTCTCCTGTTTATGATTTACCAACATAGCGTTCCTTCTGTACCAAAGAAAAAGGGACTTTAATCCTTTTCCCTCCCCCACAAACACAAAAATGAGAAAAGCCTTGAAGTAAACTAAAGTTTCAACCTGTGGAGACAAGAGCTATATCCACATGAAGAAAATAAAATGGAGAATTAGGCACTGATCCAGGTAACCAACCCCCATTTACCCATCATTACCCCCAAAATTCTCTTGCCTAATTTATCTCTATAGATTGCAGAAAATAACGCTTCTCCAAAAGATCCTTCCTTCACTTTTCATTTTGTGTTATATAGCTGTACACTTAGTGAGGTTATATGAACAAACTTTCTAACACTTTACAGGAGAAACACTGGTTAAAAAAAAAAAGTGTTGGAAAGAACAAAGATTATTCCAAGATGAAATACTAGCATTATGACCCACACAGACCACCTGGAATTCTTTAAACCATAATACTCAGTAACAATTCCTCTCATGCAATGTAGCTTGTACTTCCTAATTTCTCAAGAGATATTTACTTGGACACTAGCTCTTTGTTTTCAACAGTTTTCCTGCCTTTGCAAATTAATCCCCACCTGTAGACAAATGCTTCCACTTATGAAATCACAACAGTTGTTTAAGTCATGGGATTAGGAATAATGGAAAACATTATGTAATTTTGGAATGTGGGAAGAGGAAGAAAATATTTTAAATGAGCAGGACCATTTTCTTCTTTAGCTATATCTTTAAAGAAAAAAAATAATAGAGAAAAGTAAGTGGATGTTCCTGGAATGAGGAGAATAAAGCTGTGGCTATGTTACTTTAAGGAAAAAGCAAATGGCAAACTAACCAGTACAGATCTTCAGTGCCTTTATACTCACCTAACCCACTAATTCATTCTATAGATGGTACACCTTAGTATCCCTAAGTATAAGACTAAAATGACTGAGATAATTACTGGACCTGGTTCTGGTAAGCCATTATGGGATGTTTGGAATCACACCAACTTATCCGGTACAAAAAGAGCAGAGTCACATGAAAAACTGTCACTGAATTCAAATTAGAATTACTTTAGCCAAATTAAATTATCCTAAACCCTAAATAATTATTAAATAATTATTACAAATTATAAATTTTATCTACACTTAGCCAGTCAACTTAGTAATTGCCAGTTCTCCCAGGTCTTCATGTTGTGAAAATCCAGATGAGCCATCAACTGCTCTTCTCTATGCTCTGTTTGAGAGACAAAAGAGAAAGCCTTGGAACAATAAATAATGACTCGGTGGTGATCGTCAGCCTTCTACCTCTTACCGAGAAATAGTAACAGGGACCAGCTTTATTGTGATTGAAACAAACAAAAAATAGACAAATATAGGAAACAATGGTTTTGAAGACACTGAACATCAGATAATTGACAGGGATCCCTGAAAGATGGGGAAAAAAGGAGGTGAGCACTATAGTTGCCCTAGCTTAGCGCCTTGAAAATGTTTCCAAGACGTGGTCCAGGGAAAAGGAAGCCAGGCCCATCCAGCATACTCCTTGAATTGAAGGGATGAGGGTGAAAGTCTGGAGAGAAAAGGTGGCTAAAATCTGTAGGTAGAATAGAATATTAAATAGATAATAGATAGAATATTAAAGAGGAGCAAGACACAGAGAGAGAACTCCAGATACACACAGATGATTATCCTCTAATATTCAGCTGAGTATTGATCATTAGAGACACTACCTAAGGCTGGGGAGAGAAGGACCCAAAAGAATTAGAGGTAACAGTTTCTGATGGTCACTCAGAGCTACGAATAATGCTCATCCCTTCCAACCAACATGGAAAACTTCATAATAAATACAGCCTTGAATGGAATACTCAGAAGCATCTTGCCTGAGTGGTAGGGAATAATTAGTCCTAGACTATGTACTGTTCCAGTCTCCATGATGAATTTTAAAAGGAAGAGCCAAAAGAATCAAACTATTTTCATATAATTTAACTGTGTTCCAGAATAAAGCTCTAGAATATTTATAGAACACAAACATATTGGACACTCAAATAAAATTCATCATGTCTGGCATCCAATCAACTATTTCTAAGCATGCAAAGAAGTGGAAAAATGTGGCCTAGGATTAGGAGAAAAATCATACAAAACAACCCAGAACTTCCACAGATGTTAGAATTAGCAGATAAAGATGCTAAGATAGTTTTTTAACTGTATGGTAGGAAGGAGATGGAAAAATATATGACAAATAAAAAAACAAACTCAAACTCCTAAAGATGAAAACTACATCAGAGATGAAACTGCACTACATGGTGAGTGCTGTGAATTGTGTAAGACTGATGAATCACAGACCTGTACCTCTGAAACAAATAATACATGTTAAAAAAGAGAGAGAGAGAGAGAGATGGGTACCTGGGTGGCTCAGTTGGTTAAGCGACTGCCTTCGGCTCAGGTCATGATCCTGGAGTCCAGGGATCGAGTCCCACGTTGGGCTCCCTGCTCAGCGGGGAGTCTGCTTCTCCCTCAGACCCTCTTCCCTCTCGTGCTTTCTATCTCTCATTCTCTCTCTCTCTCTCAATAAATAAATATCTTAAAAAAATAAAAGGCCAACATTTAAAAAACAAAAGAGAGAGAGAGAAGCTAGTAGGAAGGGAAAAATGAAGGGGGGGAATCGGAGGGGGAGATGAACCATGAGAGACGATGGACTCTGAGAAACAAACTGAGGGTTCTAGAGGGGAGGGGGCGGGGGGATGGGTTAGCCTGGTGATGGGTATTAAAGAGGGCATGTTCTGCGTGGAGCACTGGGTGTTATGCACAAACAACGAATCATGGAACACTACATCAAGAACAAATGATGTAATGTATGGTGATTAACATAACATAATAAAATAAAATTAAAAAATAAAAAATAAAATTAAAAAAAAGAGGGCACATACTGCATAGAGCACTGGGTGTCATACGCAAACAACGAATCAGGAACACTACATCAAAAAACTAATGATGTAATGTATGGTGATTAACATAACAAAATAAAATAAAATTAAAAAAATAAAGTGGGATGAAACTGGAGAAAAAGAAGAAACTGCACTACATAGAATTAACAGCAGATAAGACATTTCAGAAGAAAAAAATTAGTGAACTTGTAGTAAACACAGCAATAACAAAAATCCAAAATGAAATATATGGAGAAAAAGATTTATTTAAAAAAATGAACAGAAAATTTGCTGGGGAGACATTTCAAATGTCCCAATGTGGGTATAATTGGAGTCTGTGAAGCTATTGAGAGAGACGGTGGACAGAAAAATACTCTGGAGAAATGATGCCTGAAAATGTTCCAAAACTGATGAGAACTGTGACCTACAGATCCAAGAAGCTCAAGAAACTCGAAGCCCAAGAAACAAAGGAAAACATACCAGGTCACATTATAAACACATTGTTCAAAACCAGGGACAAAGAGAAAATGGGAAAAGCATCCAGAAAGAAAAAAGATGTTACATACAGAAAAACAAGGATAAGGTTGTGGCAGATTTCTTACCAAAAACAGTGATGGCAGGAAGACAGCACCGTGAAATCTTTAAAGTCCCGAACGAATAAACCTGTCAAATCAGAATGCTACATTCAGTCTGAAAATATCTTTCAAAAACAAAACTTAATTAAAAATTTTTACATGTGTACAAAAGCTGAAGGAATTCATTATTTTATTTATTTGTTTTTTACTTAAATTCAGTTAATTAACATACATTATTAGTCCCAGACATAGAGGTCAGCAATTCATCAGTCTTACTTAACACCCAGTGCTCATCACATCACGTGCCCTCCTTAATGCCCATCCCCCAGTTACCCCATCCCCCACCCAACTCCCCTCCAGCAGCCCTCAGTTTCCTATGATTAAGAGCCTCTCATGGTTTGTCTCCCTCTCTGACTTCAACTTGTTTTATTATTCCCTCCCTTCCCCTATGATTCTCTGTTTTGTTTCTTAAATTCCACATATAAGTGAGATCATATGATAATTGTCTTTCTCTGCTTGACTTATTTCACTTAGCATTCATTATTGACAGGTCTGAATTATAAGAAATGTTAAAGGAATTCACTCAGGTTTAATAATGATAGATGAAATCCCGTATCTATACAAAGAAATAAGAATAATGGCAAAGATAACTATAAGGATAATTTTTTTTTTAGTATTTCCCTTTAAAATAGAATGTACTTGTTGAAAACTACATTTAATTGAATTAAAAAAATAAAATAGAATGTACTTTGGGGTATCTGGGTGGCTCGGTTAAGGTTCTGCCTTTAGCTCAGGTCATAATCCCAGGACCTTGGGATTGAGGCCCATCTTGGGCTCCCTGCTCAGTGGGGAGCCTGCTTCTTCCTCTGTCCCTCCCCCTGCTTGTGCTCTTTCTCTCTTTCTCTTGCTCTTGTGCTCTCTCTCAAATAAATAAAAATAAAATCTTAAAAAAATGGAATGTGCTTTTTATTTATTTATTTATTTTTTTAAAGATTTTATTTATTTATTTGAGAGAGAGAGAGAGAAACAGCATGAGAGGGGAGAGGGTCAGAGGGAGAAGCAGGCTCCCCGCTGAGCTGGGAGCCCGATGTGGGACTCGATCCCAGGACCCTGGGATCATGACCTGAGCTGAAGGCAGTCGCTTAACCAACTGAGCCACCCAAGCGCCCTGGAATGTGCTTTTTAAACAAAAATAGTAATAAATGTGGGCTTTATAACATATATATAAGTAAAATTTAAAACAACAGACTACAGGTAGAAGAGTAATAGAAGTATACTATGGTAAGATTCTTAGAAGTTCAAGACATAAGGCAATTATCTAAACCACAAGGCAATTATTAAAATAATGAAGCAAAGAGTCATAGTTAATAACCTAAAAAAGGACATAAAATGGAATATAAAATATACTCAGTCAGATAGAAGGCAAAAAAAAAAAAAAAACAAAAAAGGGAACAACATACAGATATAGAGAAAACAAAGAGCAGATGATGAACTGTAACCTAATAATGGTAATAATTACATTAAACAGAAATAATCTAAAAAGCCCAATTAAAAGCTAGAGATAATCAGAGTGGGCCAAAAAGCAAGATTTAACTATAAACTGCCTACAAGAAATACACATTAAATATCAAGACAAAGATCGGTTAAAATTAAAAGGATGAAAGATTTACCCTACTAATGCTAATCAAAGGAATATAGAATCCCTAATATTTATTTTATACTTATATAAAATATTTATATTTATTTCAGAGTAAATATTACTAAATATTAAATATTTATATTTCAGAGTAAGTTGATTTCTGAGAAAAGAACATAACCAAGGAAACTAAGATCATTTCATAATCACATCAATTCAACAAAAGGACATGACAATATTAAACTATGATGTTTCTAATATCAAAGCTTCAAAATAAATGAATCCAAAACCAATAGAATCACAGGAAAAATAAGTAAATCTACCATTATTGTCAGAGATTTCAATACCTCTCCTTCAATAACTGATAGAACAAATAGAAATCAGTAACAATACAAAACTAAAAAATACTATCAACCAATTGAATGTTGTTAACATTTACAGAACACTCCAACCAACAACAGTAGAATATACATTTTTTTCTCAAGTACACAGGGAACATTCACTAAGATCACCTATATGTTGGTCCAGAAAACAAGTCTCAATATATTTAAAAGTCAAAATAAGCATGCCCTCTGGCTATAATAAAATTAAATTAGAAATCAACTACAAAATGATCTCTAGAAATACTACAAATATTTGGAAATTATATAACACGTTTCTAAGAAATCCACTAGCCAAAAAAAAAAAAAAAAAATCAAAAGGGAAACAAGAAAGTAGTTTGAACTTAATTAAAATGGAAACACAACATATCAAAGTGTGTAGAATGCTGCTAAAGCAGTACAAAGCAGTATTTACCAGGGAAAATTATAGCACTAAATAATCAGATATAATAAAAAAAGATCTCAAATGAATGACTTGCTCTTCAAAAACTAGTAAGAAAGGCACAGATTTAATCTAAGGTAATCAGAAAAAGGAAATAATAAACATCAGATCAGTCATTTACGCAATAAAAAGCAGAAGATCAATAGAAAAATTCAGTGAAACTAAAAGCTCATTCTTAGAGTCAATAAAATTCGTGAACATTTAGCAAGACTTCTCAGGAGAGAAGAGAAAAGACATTTTCATTCAGGAAAGAAAAAAGCAGCTCACTACTGAGTCTATAAATATTTAAAGGAAAATAAGAGGATATTATGAGAAATTTTGTGCCAATAAATTTGACAAGTTGGTGAAACGGGGAAGTTCCTTAAAAAAACACAAACCATCAAAGCTTACTCAAATAGAAAGAGATTATATGAATATCCCTGTATCTTTGAAGTAAATTGACTTTTGCTTTAAAAACCTTCCAAAAATTTTCCATCCAAAATGGCTTCACTAATGATTCTATTAAACATTTAAGAAAAAAAAAATAGTACCATTTCTATACAAATTCATTCAGAAATTCCAAGAGAGAATATTGCCCCCCTCATTCTATGAAGCAAGCATTAACCTGGTATCAAAATGAGACAAAGTCATTACAAGAAAAGAAATCTACACATACATATCCCTCATAGCATGCCTGCAAAAATTCTCAGTGAAATATAAACAAGTCAACAGTAACAATATAGAAGCATGATCATAATGTATCACTACAAAGTGTAGTTTAAGTAATCATGGCTTATTCAACTTTCAAAAATCAACTCATGTAATCCATCATTATATATTAATAAACTGTAAAAGGAAAACCATATGATCATTTTGATAGACATGTGAATGCACACACACACACACACCATACACACACACACACACACACACACACAAATACACAGATCTGGCAAAATTAAACATTCATTCCTGGTAAAAATTTCAGCACACTAGGAATAGAAGGCAATGCCCAGAGACTGGTGAAAGGCACGTAGGGAAAACCTACGGCTAACATCATATGCAGGATGAAAGACTGAGTGCTTTTTCCCTTTATCAGTAATAAGACAAGAATATTTGCTCTCACCACATCTATTCTACAATGTACTGGAGGTTTAGGCATTGTAATAGCTTTGAAAAAAAGTCATTCGAGTTAGAAACAAAGAACTAAAACTATCTGCTCTTAGGTGATAGGATCATCTATGTAGAAAATTCCTAACCCACAAAATTCCTAAACTTAATGAGTTAATTGAACAAGACTATAACATATAATTCCAATATTAAAAAAGATCATATTCTATCAAAAATCTGAAATTGAAATTTAAAAAATACTTACCATAGCATAAAAATAGAAAATGCTTAAAAATAAGTCTGACAAACAATGTCCAACACCTGTGAACTGAAAACTACAAAATATTGTTGAAGTAAATTAAAGCAGACATAAATGGATGGAAGAAATATACCATGCTCATTGACTGGAATACAAAACATTGAGTTGGAATAACAACAAATATCGTTAAGATGTCAAACATCCCCAAATTTATCTATAGATTTAATATAATCTCTGGTAACATTCCAGTAGGATTCCTGGAGACATTAACAAGTTGCTAAAAAAAATCATATGGAAATGTAAAAGATCTAGAATAGCCAAAACCAACATTGTAAAAGAAGAACAAATTTCAAGACCAAGAGTACCTATTTCAAGACCACCACAATGTAGCAGTGATCAAGATAAACGGAAATGACATAAAGATAGACAAAGAGATCAGCAGAACAAAATAGGCCAGAAATAGATCCACAATATATGGACAGTTTATTTTTGACATAGGTGCAAAGACAATTCAGGGGAAAATGGTTAGTTTATTCAACAAATGGTGCTGGAAAAATTGGGTATTAATATGCGTAAAAAATTGAACTTCAGTCCTTATCTTGTAAAGTATATGAAAATTAAATTCAAATGGATCATGGACCTAAATGTAAAATATAAAATTATAGAACGTCTAGAAGAAAATCTTTGCAACATTTGATTAGGCAAGTACTCTTTAGGTATAAAACCAATAGCCTGATTCCAAAAGAAAAAACAAAACTGATCAACTGGATATCATCAAAAGAAAAATCTTCTGCTCTTTAATAGACAGTGTTAAGATAATAAAATGGCAAACTGCAAACTCAGAGAAAATATGCCAAATATATATCGGCTAGAGGACTTTTATTCCAAATACATAAATAACTCTTTAAACTCAGCAATAAGAAATGAAACAACCCAGTTAAAAATGGGCAAATATTTGAATAGACACTTCACCAAAGAAGATAAACAGATGGCAAACATGCACATGAAAAGATGCTCAACATAATTAGTCATTAACAAAATGCAAATTAAGCAATAGATTTCACTACACACTTATGAGACCGGGTAAAATTAAAGAAACTATACCAAGTAACGCTAAGGATTTGGAGGAACTGGAACTCTCATACACTACCGGTAGGAATGTAAAATGGCACACCCCTTTGGAAAATAGTGTGGCAGTTTCTTAAAAAGTTAAACATACACATACCACATTATCTAGCCATTCCACCCCTATTTGTTTCCTCAAGGCAGGGGAAAGATGTCCATAGAAAGACTGGTACCCGAATATTCACAGCAGCTCTACCTGTAACAGCCCCAAACTGGAAACAATCTGAATACCCACCACAAGAGAAATACATAAACAAATTATATCCACCCAATGGAATACTGCTCAGAGATTAAGAGGAATCAACTACTGATAGTCACAACAACATGGTTTAATCTGAAAAAATTTCTGCTTACTGAAAAAAACCCAGACATAGAAGAATACGTATTTTTGGATTATTTAAAACTCTAGAGAACTCAAACTAATTTCTAATAACAGAAAACAAATTAGTAGTTCCCTGGAGGGAGATGTGGAAGATGTTTAGTGGTGTGAGGAAACTTTTTGGGGTGATGGATATGCTCTGTGTCTTGACTATGTGCTGGTTTCACAGGTGGGAAACCTGTGTCAAAATACCTTTGTCAAAACTTACCAAATTGTATATTTTAAATATATGGTTTTTTGGGTGTGAATTATACCTCAATAAAACTGTTAGAAAGCAAAAATGGTGAACATAACTCTTTTTTAAAATGCTTAATATTTAAATATGAACTGTCAATTTCTATAGACTTCCTTTCTAAGATTTACTGATAATCTTGCATGATGTGGCTACCTAAAACAAATATAGAAATTATGCCAAAGTCTTAGTTCTTCTGCCTAAGTAAATTATACTTAAATGAATCTGGAGCAGAGGGATCATTATACTTCTTGAGTTTAGCCCCACTTATTCATACATGCGATGTTTATACTGTGATGCTAACATACTGTGTTCATTTTGATCTATGTTCCTTGAAGACAGAAGGGATCTCTCTGCTCAGAACAGAGATAACCCAAATTTGATTGGGAGCCAAATGGTATTGTGTGACCTAATTAAATGGTGGGTATTTCATGAGCTTAGTCTTTCACATCTGGCTGTTATTAGATAGCCCTACTTGGCTACCTCACAAAGCAGCATTTGATCTAAGGGCCAACTCTGCCCCACAATTTGCTAAAGTCTCTCACACTGACTAAATCCACAGGGAGAGGTCAGGCCAAAGAAACCACAAAACAAAGTAGGCAATATCTCTGCAGAAGGATATCTTCTATTTCTATTTCTGTTTGGTTTTTAAGTGCATTTTGCCTTGACTAACTTCAAATATTGATTGTTAGAAAGTGGACTGGAAATGTAATGATTGACTGATCGCAATGTATTACATACAATGAATTTTGAATACCACAGAACTAATTGAATAAATGAACGGAAATATTAATATTGAATTAATAGGAATGATCAGAGTGAATTAAGCACAGCAGGCCAAATTCTGCCCTTGGATATGCATGCACAATTTCCATTGACTTCAATGGGGGTTTTCTTGTGTGTATCCAAGGGCAGAATCCAGCTTAATGAATTTTTTAATTGTTTTTAAATGGTGAATGAATTGGTTAAAGTGCAAAGCACCAGAGATGATTCCGAACATATTGCATATATTCCCGTGTTTTTTTTTTGTATGCCCAAAATACATGCATACAATCTTATATCTACGATTCACCACAAAAGTCAAATTTTAAAGTTGGAAAAATAATATAAGAAATAAAATCATTGTTGTTACATGTTCTTTGTAAAAGGCTAATGCATTCATGTTGCTGAAGACTTCTCTTTCTGTATATTAAAATGAAAACACGTTGATTTATTAATGAAACACTAAAAGATATCTGAAACTTTGGTGACCAGAAACTCATCTATATCCTTTCAAGCATAAGCACCAGTAGATCAAGGTGCTTCCTCCACTACAGCACGTCATCTTATGTTAGAAGGTGTTTTGCCAATGATTATCAATGCCTATGCTTATTATTTGATCTTGAGCAACTGTCAGATCAGTTTAGTTTTTAAAACTTTAGAAAGAAATTTTACTACCAAAGCCCTCCTAGACTAAGTCCATGATAGAATCTAAAATATGTAGCTCCCCTAATAAATTCAGTCATTTAGATAGATCAATTCTACTTTATATCGCCACACCCACTGGCCTGAGACAAAGAGAATCAATGCCTTAGACCTGCAACTTATAACAATTCTATAAGACATTGTACCTTAAAATAGCATCTCCCTGGTAATGGAAAATAACCTCTGTGTGAGAAAAGCACTAAACAGATTTAGGAAAAGTGTGTGTTTGAGTGTTTTGGGGATGAGGGTTAGAAGAACTCCACTATACAAGGAAAATAAGACAAAACAAAACCCAGACTATTAGACACTCCTTGGATGGATGTATAATATAAAATTAAATCAATCACATTCTTTTTGGTTTGTTTTCTTTTCTAATTAATAGGCTTTATGTTTTAGAGCAGTTTTAGATTCACAGCAAAATTGAGTGGAAAGTACAGAGAATTCCTACATACTTCTCCACACACACACATACACCCCACCATAAACATTCCTCATTAGTGTGATACATTAGTTATAATTGATAAACCAACACTGACATATCATTATCAACAAAAGCCCATAGTATACCTTGTTGTTCACAACTTGTGTTATACATATATATTCTATGCGTATTGACAAATATATACTGACATGTATCCACCATTATAGTATATACAGGGTAGTTATTCTGCCCCAAAATCCTCTGTACTTCCACTATTCATCCTCCCTCCCCCCAAATCTCTGACAGTCACTGACTTTTTTTTATTATGTTATGTTAATCACCATACATTACATCATTAGTTTTTGATGTAGTGTTCCACAATTTATTGTTTGCATATAACACCCAGTGCTCCATTCAATATATGCCCTTTTTAATACCCATCACCAGGCTAACCCATCCCCCCACCCCCCTCCCCTCTAGAACCCTCAGTTTGTTTCTCAGAGTCCATAGTCTCTCATGGTTTGTCTCCCCCTCCGATTCCCCCCCTTCATTTTTCCCTTCCTACTATCTTCTTTTTTTTTTTTTTTTTTTACATATAATGTATTATTTGTTTCAGAGGTACAGGTCTGTGATTCAACAGTCTTACAAAATTCACAGCGTTCACCATAGCACATACCCTCCCCAATGTCTATCACCCAGCCATCCATCCCTCCCATCCCCCACCACTCCAGCAACCCTCAGTTTGTTTCCTGAGATTAAGAATACCTCATATCAGTGAGATCATATGAACCACTGATGTTTCTACTATCTCTATAGTCTTGCCTTTTTTAGAATGTCATACAGTTGAAATCATACAGTATGCAACCTTTCAGACTAGCTTCTCTCACTTAGCAATATGTATTTAAGTTTCCTCCATCTCTTTCCATGGCTTAATACTTCATTTCCTTTTAGCACTGAATAATATTTCGTGGTTTTGATGTACAAGTTACCCATTTACTTACTAAAAGATTTCTTGGTTACTTCCAAATTATGACAATTATGAAGAAAACTGCTATAAAAATCCTTGTGTGGGTTTTTCTGTGGACAGAACTTTTCAACTCATTTGGGTAAATACCAAGGAGTGTGACTGTTTGATCAGATGGTATGAGTATGTTTAGTTTTATAAGAGAATGCCAAACTGTCTTCCAAAGTGGCTGTACCATTTTACATCCACACCAAAAATGAGTGAGAGTTCCTGTTGCTCCACATCCTTACCAGCATTCCATGTTATCAGTATTTTGAATTTTAGCCTTTCTAATAGGTGTGTAGTGGTATCTCATTGTTCCAATTTGCAATTTCCTTGGATGGAAAAAGATAAAGAAAACAGTAAGAAATCCATACTGTCAACTGACATTAGAGCAAAGGCAAATTCAATGGAGAAAGCATAGTCTTTTCAACAAATGGTGCTGAACAACTGGACATCCATATGCAAAAAGGAATAAATCATAATCACCTTATCACCATCATCTAGACATTCACCTTAAACTCTTCACTAAAATTAACTCAAAATGGATCACACACCTAAATGTAAAATGCCAAACTATAAAAATCCTACAAAATAATAGAGGAGAAAATGGAGATTTTCTTAGATGGATGATTTTAAGCATATTTTCATATGTTTATTTGCCATCTATATATCATCATTGGTGAAGTGTCTGCTCAGATCCTTTGCTCATTTCTTTAATGGAGTTGTCCATTTTCTTATTATTGAGTTTTAAGACTTTCTGGTATATTTTGAATAACAGTATTTTATGAGGTATGTCTATTGTAAATATTTTCTTCCAGTGTGTGGCTTGTCTTCTTGTTCTCTTGATAATGTATTTCACAAAGCAGAAGTTTTCAATTTTAATAAAGTCCAATTTATCAATCCTTTCTTTCATGATTGTACCTTTGATACTTAATCTAAAATGTCAATGTCAAACCTAAGGTTTTATCTCTATTTTCTCCTCTATTATTTTGTAGGACTTTTATAGTTTGGCATTTTACATTTAGGTGTGTGATCCATTTTGAGTTAATTTTGGTGAAGAGTTTAAGGTGGATGTCTAGATGCTGGTGATAATGGTGATTATGATTTATTTCTTTTTGCATATGGATGTCCAGTTGTTCAGCACCATTTGTTGAAAAGACTATCCTTTCTCCACTGAATTTGCCTTTGCTCTAATGTCAGTTGGCAGTATGGATTTCTGACTGTTTTCTTTATCTTTTTCCATTGATCTATATATCTATTCTTTTGACAGTACCACATATTTCTGATTTGCTATAGCTTTATAGTACGTCTTGAAGTCAGATAGTGTGAATCTTCCAATTTTGTTCCTATCCTTCAACACTGTGTTGGCTATTTTGGGTCTTTGGCCTCTCCATATAAACTTTAGAATCACTTTATCAGATCACTTTCTTTTCAAAGAACTTTCTTTTTATTCTGTTCTCTTTTTATGTTGGCTAAGAAATAAATTTACACATACAAGTTCTAGAATTATCCTTTGTAGAAAAACGTGGTGAATAAGGTAACTACTTGGAGAGACAGAATGACTATAACTTGATTTATGGGCAAGGGTAATTCTTAGGATTTTTCCATAATAAAACTTTCATGGTTTTGAATATTAATTTTATACTAGTGATTATAATTTGTATAATTTAAAATCTGGGGAATAAAATTCTTGGACTCTGTTCTACAAAAGTTATGGTCAAAAGAAGGGATTTGCAACAAACAACAATGTAGTTAAAATTAGTATTATTTTAAATAAGCAATTTCTGAGATACTGGATTTTTTAAATTAGTTAAATGAATCACTCCACTTCTCTCAGCCTATGCAATCATATTTAAATGGATCATATTTAATGGGGATTAAGAGTACACTTATCTGATGAGCACTGAGTAACATACAGAATTGTTGAATCATTATATTGTACACTTGAAACTAATATAACACTGTATGTTAATCATACCTGAATAGTAATAGAAAAAAGACCTGCCTCTTGAACAAAGGTGTTCTGAGGGTCTCAAATAAGAAAAAGTAACATAACTGAAATTACATTAAGAACTGTGAAATATATAGAGGAGGAAATCCTTTCAAAATTTGGTATCTATGAGATTCATGAAAACAGTCTCACTAAAATTTATACTGGTGATAGCTGGTTGAATTATAGAACTTTAATTTGGGTGTGTTCGTTTTTGTTTTATTGCTTTGTATTTATTTTGCATTTTTAGTTTTGCTTTATAAAAAAAAAAAAACATTAAACTGCTCAACTAAAATTTAAATTTCCAAGGCAGGAGATAGTTTTGAATGCTACCTGCAGAGCAACAAAACTATTGTTAGTGGGCAGTTTGATAGCAACTATGGAAGCAAACTATAGACTACAGAGAAATATTACATTGCATCAACCTAGCATTATGATCCTGCTAAATTTTGAAAATATATCATTAACTCACAAATGGTTTCATCTGTAATTATCCATTCCAACAAAATATTATACTTGATTAGAAAGTACAAATGGTGATGGGAGTCAATTTCATACACAGTAGTTTAGAATTCCTTAAATAAAAAGCAGTGTAGCTCCAAAAAATGGCTGCGAACAAGTCTTTGAATAACTTATAATAAAAGGTGCATCAATAATCCTGAAAATTAAAGAATAAAGGCACCCTGTGACTTCACCTCTCTACTTCACCCTTGCTACTTAAAGTGTGGTCTGTGAACGGATAGCATTATCATCATAACATGTTAGGCCCATCCCAGATTGCCTGCTTCAAAGTTTTCATTCAAAAAATATACAAAAGCAAATGAAAAATCAGGTGATAGCTACAAACATTTACTTTTGAAAAGCATTCGTCTATGGTCTAAAAGAAGTGCACCTTGGAGTTAGAGTTGCTCTGCCATTTATTGCCTGTGGGACCTTGGATAAGTTATTTGATCTGCCTATCCTCAGTCTCCTCATCTGTCATGTGGGATAATATCTACTTCCCTAAGTTTGTTTTGAGGGTAGAATAAATATCATGGTGAAGTTCCATTCATGCAATTGTTTCTGAACTACCTCAAGTAATACATTTTATAGGACACTACCAAGTAACATGTTTCTCACTTCCTCTGCCTATAGGACAATAGCTCCTGTCACAAAGATTACAGAAAAGAAAACATAACACAGAAAATACTCATCAGCATTAAACGCATACACTGTATTTTACCCTGAGAATTTCTGAGTGTCCTCAATATGCAAAGCCTCTCTCAACCCCAGTGTCTTTTATTCTGTGCTCAACTGTGCATGGGCTAATCTGGGGTATATTTTTGGCTGGGTTTCAGCCTTTGCATTTCCCAGGATTTGTCACTTCTTAGGAGTGGTCAGAAGTTGCTTCTCAGTTGTCTCTGTTCTCTTCCAGGGCTCATTCCTGCCTGCAAACATTTTTCTTCCCACCTGCAAGGATGATATGAGCTTTCCACAATAGCAATCATCCAGGCATTGTTGAACCTCCTCATTGTCCATGTAGAATGGGACGTTATTGTATCCTATGAGTATCTCTCTCATTTGTCTTCTCTCTGGCTTTTCATTTATCCCAAGAGATTAACTTCTCATTAACATGATCCTCCATGAGGCCCTCTGATCACTCTGTGTTAACATATCTGTATTTATAGTCATGTTGCATAATTATAATACCTATCTTAATGCCTGACATATCACTGTCCATCAGTATGTGCTGTTTTCCTTTTTCAATCTAGGCTGCTATTGGAGGTATCTCAGAATAATACTACCACTATAAATATAACTTAGATATCTTATTATTAGTTGTTTATCACAATCTTGTTACTGAGACCAAATTGGCATATTTAAATATAAATTCTAATTACTAGCACATGATCACTGAAGCTATTGGACTGAAACAGTTCCATTTATTTGCCTTTGGGGCCTTTTTGTGCAATTTGAATAGAGGACCCTTCAAAGCTTGGCTTTTATGCATTTATTCTTATTAGGAGTAGAGGGATATTCACTGCACATAATTCAAATAGTGTTCCTGCCTAAAATAGTAAATTTGTCCCTCAAGTCTTATGAGTTTATTCCCATTCAACTTGTCTTAAGAAATTGGTCATTGACATGGTGATCAAATAAGGACTTTTGAGAGTATAAACAGATGTGTTAAAAATCACCTGAGGATAACAAGCATTAAACAGAACTGTCTTGGCAATCCTGGATGTGTGATCACCCTAGATATTGGTGATTCCATCATTGGAATACTTATGTGTCATCCTTGATAAAAAGTTAGTTCAATGATGGAAGCATCCTTCATCCAGGCAAAAGTATACTGCAGCACTGGATACAATCTAAAGAACTGTCTTGGGACACATACAGCTAAAAGCCTTAATATGAGACCATAGAGAGGAGACCTCAATCTAAAGGGAGAATCAAGACACAATGCCAAGAGGATGAAGACCAGGGAGACTTGATAGGATAGAAAGATTGACAAGAATGGTGATAGCTGTTCTCAAGAGCAATGATGAGAGGAAAGTTACTGTGGTACTTAGAAGGTATGAGTGCCTGGGGAGAATCAGAGAGACTTCAAAGGTGTCCATTTAGACAAATGCCATCTTTGTATCAATCCTACATTTATTTTTCATTTATTTTTGATTAGCAAGGAAAGCTATCTGTTTTTCATATGGCAAATTAATAACTTATAATTAATAGATTTCTGACCTTAAGAAGACCTATCAAGAGAAACTTTAGAAGATGAGAAAATTTGGGTATGTATTTAATAGATATATTGTATATAATAAGTGCCTATATATTTTCTGACAATGTTGGTTAAAAGTGAGCTTTAAAGGGATGGAATATGGCATTCAATAGTAAGAAAAATAGGGTCTGATTAGTGATACTTTGAATCCTTTCTTTTGGAAGTAAATATAATGTGTTAAAAAGTCATGACATAAGCTACTGTTTTAAAGTGATGCTACATATTTTATAGATGCCCCTGGTAGGATTCTTTATGTGCCTGTGCTTTAGAATGAACTGGAGCTGAGCAGATAGATAAACAGGATGGCTGAGCTGGGAACACCTTTCTCAGCTGCCCTGCATTTTTTTTCCGGCCAGCAAAGCCCCTAAGGAAAGTATTTAAAGTTAGGTAAGAAACATTTGAAAGTTTAAAGTTTAGTAAGGAGAAAGGAGAGAATTTATTTTGCCTGTTCAAAAGTGCAAATTCTGGTGTTTTGGGGCGTCAGGGGTGCAGAAAAGCAAATGTAATTGTTTTGTAAATTAGCCCTTGGGCTTTTCTTTCAAACCTAAGCATTGCAACCAGATCAGAAATTTCAACAATGTGGCATCTCTATGACTTTCTTTGTGAAATCTAATGCTCTGTTTCGTAGACATAATATAAAACACTCTGTAGGTCTGCATTATGTAACCTTCAACCATATAATTCCATACTTGGCTCAAAATCTAAAATTTTCCCTGGAAAAAAGTAAAGAAATAATAATAGTATTAAATTTGAAGTCACTCATATTTAAATATATGAGAACCTTACCTTAAAAGCTGAATATTTGTGACTATCTGCTTTAAATAGTAACTAATCTAGACCAGCTTAATACAGTTTTTGACAATGTTTCACTTCATATTCAATTTTGGAAGTCTCTGGTTTTGCATATTTTTTGAATTTTGTTCTTTTGATATTAAATAAAATTTTAGAGAAGTGAATTTGCCCAACTTAGCAAGGCAAATATTGATTTTGTTATAAAATAGATGCCATTTGTCAGCTTCCTCATTAAATATGCTCGAGTACACATGATTTTATTAACCCACCATCGAAATCATATAATCAAACTAATCAAACCCTCTCTGACTTGTGAATTCTCTCAAGGATTCAGAGTAATATGTGATATAGAGAATTAATAAAAACATCTCTAATGTTGAAATTTAACTTCCTCTTAGAATAGCATATTGGTTGTACTGATTATCTATATGTACACCTAACTTACTAGCTCTCTAAAAATAAAAATTTCTTAGGAAACTATTCCCATTTCAATGAGGGAATAAAAGATCTTTTTCTGAAAGTTCACGAACCTTGGCTCCATTTTGATTTTACATGAAATAAATTTAAGTATGATATTAATGAAGATTATTTTATTGAAACCGCTTGCTTCTTAGGAGTTGTACGCGCAGTTAGATGTTGTTAGAGACAATTATGAAGTTATTTTGTACATCAGTAATGTTAATCTCATATTAGCAGAAATAACATATTAGGTCAGAGGTGTGAAGAGATTTTCAGAGGTCTCAGCTAGCCCAGTCTATGTTCATATTTCTTATGAAAACATTCACTATTTTTAGAGGGATGAAACCTAAGTTCTTATATTACACAAACAAAGAACACCACCAAAAGCAAAATCTACTGTTCTCTTCCAAGTAACTTTTTATTAAGACCTTTCAAAGTATCTCATCCTTTCTCCCCTGTCCTCAATTCACTTTTTTAAAATTCCTACACAATTTTATATTATGTAGTTAATATACATCAACATTTACATTTGAAAGTTAATAGATATTTCACCAAAGAGAAATTTAATCCTTATTCTCCTGTGAGAAAATAAATAAAACATTTTGGTAATGGGTACCTTGGCCAGGAAGTCCTTTAACATTTTCAGGTATAAAATGTGTTTATTAGTACTTCAAAGGCAAACACACTCTACTAGAGGCATGTTAACTCACTGGTTTAATTGAAGTATACAGACTTTGGAGTTATGTGAACTTGGGTTAGAATCTCAGCTATATCATGTATGATCTCTGACACCATAAAAATGAGTCCTCAATCTAATGGGAGAGACAGGGATGAATGCCAAGAAGATAAAGACCCAGGAGACTTAAATAAGTAAGAAAGTTTGATGAGGATGGTGATAGAGGTTGTCAAGAGTAACTGAGGAGAGTAAAGTTACTACTACATTACTTACAAGGTGTATTTAGGAAAGTTACTTATCCTCTCTGAATCTTGTTGCTCATCCATAAAATAAGAGTAATACAAATTTACAGAGTATGTAAAGTTCTAAGCTCAGTGCTTAGACCAGAGACCTCCCAATCTCTCTTCCTCCTTCTTCATCTTCATCACATGTATTTAGATTTCATATTTTACTTTTATTTTATTTTTTTAATATTTTTATTTATTTATTTGAGAGAGAGTGAGAGTGAGAGAGATCACAGAGGGAGAGGGAGAAGCAGACTTGCTGCTGAGCAGGGAGCCCAATACGGGGCTCAATCCCAGGACTCTAAAATCATGACCTGAGCCAAAGGCAGATGTTTAACCAACTAAGCCAACCAGGTGCCCCGAATTTCCTATTTTACTTTTAGATATGTAACCTGTAATATCAAACCTAAAAATTATTGTATTGTTCCAATTTTGAATATTTTAAAATTGCATATGATTTCCATATTGCATATAATCAATAGTGTTTTAAAATGATTTGCAACATTATTAAATATTAATGCCTTGTCTTGAGTCAAACATTTCTATAGTGTCTTCAGATCCCACCATAGTAAGGAGTAAGTTTGTTAGGCCTAATGTTCACAACCTGGTACCCACAGAGTCAAAGTCACAGATTTTTCCATTGCACTTGATGTAGGCAATGACTTTCTTTAAGATGGCACACCTAATCCTGTGGAGGACCCCATGTGTGAAATTAAGCAAGAAAGAGTATTACAGCGTTTACACTCATCACCATCTCTGATTAAGAATGATCATCAATAGTAAAAATAATCTGATTAAATAATTGGCAGAGGACCTAAATAGGCATTTTACCAAAGAAGACATATAGATGGCCAACAAATGAGAAGATGCTCAGCATCACTAATCATCAGGGAAATACAAATCAAAACCACAATGAGATATCACCTCACCCCTGTCAGAATGGCTAGTATCAAAAAGACAAGAAATAACAAGTGTTGGTGAGGATGTGGAGAAAAAGGAACCCTTGTGCACTATTGGTGGGAATGTAAATTGGTACAACCACTATAGACAACAGTATGGATTTTCTTCTAGAAATTAAAAATAAAAATACCACACAATTCAGTAGTTTCACTAATAGGTATTTATCCACCCCCCCCAAAAGAAAACACTTGTTGGAAAAGATACATGCACCCCTATGTTCATTGAAACATTATTTACAGTAGCCAAGATAATAGCAACCTAAGTGTCCATCAGCAGATGAATGGATACTGAAGATGTAGTATTATATATAAATATATATATATGGAATATTCCATATGTATATGGAATAATTTATATATATATATGGAATATTACTAAGCCATAAAAAAGAATGAGAGCTTGCCATTTGAAACAACATGGATGGCCCTAAACCATATTATGCCAAGTGAAATAAGTCAGAGAAAGACAAATACTGTATGATTTCATTTTTATGTGGAATCTATAAACCAAAACAAGTGAAAAAAACTAAAAAAGCAGAAATAGACTTATAAATACAGAGAACTGGGGTTTGTCAAAGGGGAGTGGGTGAAAGGATGGGCAGAAAGATGCAAAAGGGAGTGGGATATAGGCTTCCAGTTAGGAGATGAACAAGTAAGTCACAGGGATAAAAGGTACAGCATAGGGAATATAGTCAATGGTATTACAATAGCATTACATGGTGACAGATGGTAGCTACACTTCCTGTGAGCATCACGTAACATATAGGACTGCCAAATCACTATGTTGTGCACCTGAAACCAGCATAGCAACGTGTGTCCTATAGTTCAGTAAAACATAAACAAAAAACTGATTAAGAAGTATCCTCATAAGGATCAATATGTACCTTAAGGACAAAAAATATTTCCTCCATTTATCTTCTATTTGCCTTTTTTTAATATAAAAACTTTTTGAGGGGATAGTTTTAGATTTACAGGAAAGTTATAAACATTGTACAGAGAATTCCCATGTGCCCTGTTACCCTTACTGTTAACATCTTCCATTACTATAGTACATTTGTCAGAATTATTGAGCCAACATTGCTATGTTACTCTTAACTAAATTGCATGCTTTATTTGGCTTTCACTAATTTTTCCTTATCATTATTCTATTTCAAGATACCATGCAGAACAATACATTATGTTTAGTTGTCATGTCTCCACAGTCTCCTTTGGTCTGTATCACAGATTTTTCCTTGGTTCTGATGACCTTGACAAATCTTAAGGAGTACTGATCAGATTATTAGTAGAATGTCTCTTGATTTTGTTTTTTTCTAATATTTTTCTCATGGTTAGTCTAGGGTTATCGGTTTGGGGAGGTCTTCTGTTCGCTTTTATGTTCTGATTGTATTTTGTCTGGCCAAGAGTTCAAAAAAAAAAAAAAAAGGCTTTTCCATGTGAGGCAATGTTTGGAATCATCCTGCTTTATTTAGCTCTCCTTGCTGAATTTTAGTTAGTGATTGAGATGAAAGCTGTTCAGATAACTACCAAAGGAGATGAGATGATGCTAGCAAATAACCATGCAAAACAGAAGAAAATATTTTAGCCTATTTCTCTGAATATGTAAAATCCCTCCCCAAGTATATTTTCCTGAATCTTCTTTCACACCAAAGACAACAGATCACCACATATCATTCTTCAGTATGTTTATTTCATTTTGTATACAAAAAGGTCAACCTGAAAATATACATCAAACCTGAATGAAAACATCCTCTTTTCCTATGCAACATACTAGTGCTTGAAGTTTGCTCTTCCAGCATTATTTGTTTAATAGAAATATATTCCATACCACCTGGTTCTGGCAGAAAGTCAAAATTTGCATTTATATGAGGTAGTTTATCAAATATAACATACAGAAGTCTGTTAAGTACACATTGCATTTTGTTTGTGAGAAAATCTGTTTGTATTTAATGTAGTTTTTAAATTAACTTTAATGAAAGCTTCTGAAAATTGTTGTTCTAAGCATTTGAAATATGCAACAAGAACTGGTGGAAGACATAAACATGTTTTCCATTATATGTTATCAGATAGCCCAAAATTACTACAAAGAAGAATGTGGGACTATGTTAAATTAGAAAGATAAGCAAGCATTTAGTTAAAAGCAAAGGTCTTTAGAAGAGGAAAGCATCTAGCACAGTTAACCCCAAACATCTTCTAACAATCTTCAGTCAGAGGTATTTTTACATTTTTAAGTTAGAATGTTACTTACTATATGCAGAAATGAAAATAATTTGCACCAAACCTTAACATTTCATTTCTCTTAATCTAAGATTTGCTAGGTACAGACTCACCCAAGGGTTTCCCAAGTGCTGCAAAAGGTAATTGCAACAAGACCCTATCTGGCTGGTTCCCTCCAGACAATAGTTTAGTCTCTTCTCCTTTTTCCACTGTCTTTTCATCCTTCACAATATCGTTCTTAATACCTTTTTGAATTTCAACCTATCTCAGTAATTTTCACATGGAGCGCTCCCTAGGAGTGGATACTGAATTCCTGTTTATTTCTAGTTGACCATGTTTTGATCAGTTGAGGCAAACTCAACTTTAGGTCTTAGACAAATTATTTAAATAAGGAAAGTCTGCTACACAGGTGCTAAGGTGAACAGGGGAGCACAGAACATGACTTTAAAGGAGGAAATTTCCACTTGGCCCCATACTGTCTTTGCTACGTCAAAGGAAATACACTCAGCATTTTCAGATAACAGATTTTTTTGATTAAAGCTGGATGTCCAACCATTTGTATAAAAACACATGATATTTAAATGCTAAAAACTAACTTTGAAATATTTTAAAATATTGTGTAAGCCAAACAAAATATGGCTAATGCCAGTTTGTAACCTGTGTTATAAAGTACAATAAATAAAAAATGTTAATGATCTAATTCAAGCAAAAGCTGGGAAAATGACTATTTCCTTTAGCATATATTTTATTCCTTTGGGTGGAAAGCCATGGGATGTTTAGAAATAAATCAGGTATTATTCAGAAGTATTGCCCTTCAATGTGTATAGCATTTGGCAAAGTCTAGGTTATGGTCCTTAACCATAGATTTGCTACACCTTTGATCACAAATTTCTTTGAAACCATTGCAGGGTTGTTCTGATAGTTTTACAAAAAAAAAAATCTTGCAGCAAAGATTTTTATGCAATAAACTCCACCTTTGATTACGATATTTAACAGTTCTAGTTTCCTAGGTCTTTCATCTCCTAACCTTAAATTTGTTTATTCATAATTTTATCATATGGAAGCCTAAAGCATTTAATTTACTAAAACTATACATAGAGGGTTTGATCCTTCATATATTTCTCCTTTGATATGCCATTTGTATAAGTCACATTTTGCTCTAAACCATCATTGTAGCAGTGGCCTCTTGGGTTAATGTCCAGGTAGCTTTGGTTGGGATAAAGAGAGGTATATGAAGCTGTAAATTTCCCAAAAAAAAGCAGTGCACACCTTATTTATCCCTTATACTCACAATAGTGGGAAAACTCTCTATGAATTTTACTTCCCCCTTCCATCTTAATCAGGCCCTTCTGACATGTTAGAAAGAAATTGACAAAACTAGATGTGAATCATATGCCTCTTCTCTCCTCGATCCCAGCCTAACACAATCCTATGAGGGATGAGCTTTGAGCTCTTTGCCATCTTTATCATGTCCCCAAATCCTTCCATGTAGCAAAGTCAACATCTTTAATGTAAGAAGGATTTCATACACTATTATTATTTCTAGAATGCATTTGAAGTGTGATTTAACATGTTTGAGGGAGATATTAAAGGATACAAGGGGCTATTTAGTGGAGATTTAGAAGTTAGTTTTTAATGTAAATAATTTGTAAGTCTTTTTACCCTAAATTACACTCACCAGGAACCCAATCTCAAAATATAATGCAGAACTCCCCTAACAGCACAACAGGTCTAGGAAAAATTAGACCTTTGTACACACACACATGTGTGGTTTGGTCTATTTGTAAGATGGCACATGGAACACATGTTCATGTATTATTATAGAACTTCAAGTATTGCAAAATTCATGCAAATAACTTCAGAAATTCCAGCACAGTTTTCAGAATAATTTCAAGTAGAAAATGCTTATTCTGTGTCTATAGTTAGGATTTTTATGAAAACAGCCATGTTTGGCAACTAAAGTGGATAATCTTAAATCGGGCCATTCACTGGATTACAACATAAAAGATTAAAATCCAATTTCTCCATTTAGCGATCATCCATGAAGTGTCTATAACATGCAAAGGAGACAATACAAAATGGCTTACTGTAAAAGGTATATAGGTCCACCATTTTTGAAGAAGACAGTACTAATTTAAGATGTATTAAAGTTTTGACATACCTTAGTTAATGTAATTAAGTAGTTGTGTTGTTTTTAGTCATTCTAACATAATACATAAGATGTCACTAATACTAAGAGTTTTTTTTTTTTTTTTTAAGATTTTATTTATTTATTTGAGAGAGAGAGAATGGGAGATAGAGAGCATGAGAGGGAAGAGGGTCAGAGGGAGAAGCAGAATCCCTGCTGGGCAGGGAGCCCGATGTGGGACTCGATCCCAGGACTCCAGGATCATGACCTGAGCTGAAGGCAGTCGCTTAACCAACTGAGCCACCCAGGCGCCCAATAAGATGTCACTAATACTAAAGTTATTAAGCCAACATTTTAATTTATATGGCTATTTTCTAGATATATTGTGGAACCTTGACTAATAAAGAATTTTACGAATTGAAGTGTATTTTTTTAAATATATTTTAAAGTCAGAAAAAGTTTATCATCAGATAAAATTTGAGTTTGTTCTTAATCTTATCAATGTTTAAGGTTTGTGGTCTATGAACCATCTGCATTAGAATCACCTATGAATACTTGTTAAAAACATAAAGCCTTGGGCACCATGCTAGAATTCACATTTTTGTCATCACCACCTAATTTTTGCACAGAAAGAATTGAGAACTATTGGTTTATCTCTCAAGAAATTATTATGATGAGTTCATCACCTCTCCAATGGGATCAGAAATCCTTTATAGCAAAGTAGAACCTCATCATTAGCTTGTTTGTTGTATTGTGGTGTTCCTCTTTGCTAACAGTTATATTACAGCCACTAGATTTTCTCTAAAAAATCCTATTTAATACATTTCTATTCTCTGTGAAGCACCTATTTACATCATTTGGTGAATTCTTGTGTTTTTGTTGTTGTTCTTTTAATGTATGTTTAATGTATCCCTTTCATACCCCATATTTTTCCAAAAAGAATGTCAGGTGACTTGATATGGCATAAATGATTACAAAATTAATTCTTACAATTTTGGTAATTCATTCCTTCTCTCTGAAAATTTAAGAAAATAATATACCATATTATGCTTTTGCTTTTGCCTGTCTGGATTTTGACCCAGTTTTTTATCTAGTTTGATGGGGCTTGAAGAATGTCCCTAACCTGCACCTCATTCTGATTATAACAAAGATAAAACCAGTACATTTCCATCTTCATGTAAAAAAATTTCACAAAATGAAGGAGTTAATATTTCCATACTTGACCTTTTCTCATTACAAAGAGAAATGCAAATAATTTAATAACATTATTTGCTTATATCCCTTAAGGTTCAAATAACTAGTTATTATATAGGAACATCTAGGTCTAATCTGCTTCAGAAGAAACATACTCTGTTAGTGTACAATAGCTAATATCAGATCACTAATAGATTTAACCTTGTAAGTTCATAGATATTTAAAAGTGTTATGGTTTGAAGGTCAACTTGTCTGTCTTACTGTAAAAGAAAGACAAAGAAATGAATAAAAATTAGAAAGAATTAATTCTTCAAAAAGTTTTTACAAATCAAAACCCTGCAGTTTCACACTGAGAACAAAAGAAGCATATTAAACACCAAAGTTTATCAAGACAAATTAGGTCCCAGTTTCAAATTTTCTTTAATCTTTTGCATCTGAACAGTTTTTTTGCCTCATGCTGTTTTCCCTAGTTAAATGTTAAAATGAATTCTAGCCAATACCATTGACTTCCTCCCTTAAAAATATTGAGACACATAATAAAAAATTAATTACTTCCCCTAATTTCCGTGTGATTCTTTAAAAAGATGTAAAATTCATTTAAAGTAAGTGGTGACTTTGTCTTTGAAGATCACGACAATTAACATGGATCAAAGCTTAGGTTCTGTAACGATGATAGCTTATTAGCATAATGAAATTAACTTAGAGACAAGAATCTTTAATAGGTACAACAAAAACGCTTTAATAATACTTGAAGAAAATTATGTATTTGCTGGAAGTACAACAGTTTCAGATTTTCTATCCAATTAATAAGTTGTTAATTAACTCCTTTCCCAAACAATGCATACTTTAAGTTAACATCTGCCCATGGAATATTCTGTCTATTGTGCTTCATTTTTTTTGGATGGATATTGCAGTTTTGCCAACGATACTTTGTATTTTTTTATTAAGAAAATTCAAGTTTACTCTTCCATAGTACAGATCCAATATTTTCATCTTTAAAATAAAAGAAGGCTTAATCTCATACCTTGGGAAAGGAATGAAGATGTCAATAGATCATATTTGGCAGTTCACACTTCAGGTTTCCACATTTCAATGGCAAATTGTTTTTGGACAGCTTTCGGGTATCTATAAAATTTGACCCACTGTTTCAACCCAAGAAAAAACTTATTCATTAAAAATAATACTAATAATTTTGATCTAAATGTATATGTTGGAAACCACTTGGATTTGAGGATAAGTAAAAGAACACTTTATTTCCCATATCAAGTCTTTAAAATTATGCTTTATCCAAGTGCCAGTAAAAATGTGTCTTGTCATTTATTTCACCATTCATTTATTAAGCCAATATCTACTGGATGCTAATATTCACTGAGTATGCCACGCACTGCGTCTCTGAACATTTAAAAGAAGAGAGGTTGTGTTGCCATAGGTGCTGTTTTCCCTGATGCTGGTGTTTTGGTTTCAGCTGACTGGTTGATTTTATCTTTGTCCACCCAGCAGACATGGGTATTCTGTCCAGGTCCTTTTCTCTGTTACACGTGACTGTGACACTATCTTTCTGACTGACACAAATGTAATCCGAAAACAAAATAAAAAATCAACAAAAGAATGATTTTTATATTAAAATTTAACAAGGAACTTCTCCCAATTGTACTCCCCTTATCCCACCTCCAAAAATCCCTTTCTCTTTCATATCCATATAGGAAATTTGTGTGTTTTCCAGTTCATAGATGTTGGGAATAATCTTTCCAAGTATTTTCTTCTCTGGATCCAGAAATTAGAGAATAGCTTTTGATCCCAACTTATTCTGCCGCTCCCAATCCACATCATCAGTTCTTGGTTCCCCTGGTAAAGAGCAGGTCTCTCTTACCACCTGGTCACCTACCTGCCTGTCCCTGCCCACACAGCTGCATGATAAGCTTCTTTTCTATCAGATAAGGGCCAAAACAGGAAGCACAGAAATAGGGTTCAAAGCAGACATACAGAGAGAAATACAAGGAGACCAGGAATATTATGAAGGTCAGTGTTGCAATGGGAACATAACTCTGATGCTTTCAACTCTTGCCCCAGAATAAATTATGGTTTGAGTGAATTCAAACATATCAGCATATGAAGCCCATTTCTTTTTCTTTTCTCTTTTTCTGTAATCAGCTAGTAGTTCTCACTCCCTACTTGAGCCCTAAGAATATTTTGTACCTTTATTTTAAAGCTTACAAATTTTAACTTGTATATATGGCTATTTTTGGAGGTGTCTTACCACACTACTCAACTATCCTTGAAGCCCTATTAATTTTTTTTATAATTTAAAAACTATAATAAAGCTGAATGGTATTTGGAGAAATAACCTGACTTCTCCCCTCTTCCTGTTTATCTCCCATGAGTAACTACAATCGGTCAAACCTTACTAAAAGATCAGTGGACAAGGGAGCTTGGGAAGTATAGTTTGCAGGGATTAGCCACTCTGATTATAAGACAGAGCAGGAGAGAGCACAAAATGGATATAAGAATGACAGGCACTATTTTGCAAATAATAGTTTCTTATTAACGACAGATACTAGATACAAGAGAATATTACTGAAATCGAATCCGCATGGATTTTCCTACCACCTCTTCAGTACTCTAAAGAATACCACCACTCAACTTGAGCATGGCGCTATCTTCCTGAAATGCATGTCAGATTATATCATACCTCCCATTTTAACACCCTTCAATTCCTTCTCTGCTTTATGATATTAAGCATGTTTTACACAGTGTATCACACAGACCTCTGTGCTTTGTGCCCCTTTCACCTCTAGCACCTCCTTCTGGCCACCAAAATATACCTCCTGGCCCAATGGAAACTAATCACTTGCAATTTTAGATTGTTTCCAGCTTTTGCAGACATGATTTTAGAATGCTTGAGATGCTTAACTTCTCCCAACCCACTGGCAACATACCTATCACTAGAGCTTTTTTCAACCCCATTACAATAACTTTTATAGTCCTTCAAAACTTCCTTTAATCTTTATGTCCTTGGTATGACTTAGGGGTGTTTTTGTGTTCCTCTTGAACTCTAGGTATACCTCCATGACTACCTTCACTTTACAGTGAAACCCTGCAGGATTTTAAGTACATGAAAGTTGAGGACTATACCTTCTTAATTTTGAACCACTAATGCTCATCACATAGCAGGAAAACAAATGGGAAAAAACATTATTTGTTTGGCCCTCCCCTATGCCCCCCTTCCTCCTGTTGAATTACTAAATGAATGAATGAGTAATCTCTTCTTCGACCACATTAGGTAACAGTATATTCACTTTATACATCCTATAAAGACACTCAACAAATGAAGCAAAATTCCATTCTGTTTTCTTGTAATGTAAATGGAAGCTGCTCCTTAAAGATATTTTAAACAATAATTAAAATACCTAACAATGGCCTCCTCTAAAAAATAGATTCAGTCCATTTCCTTTTCATTGAGCATTCTCTTTTAATGTAATCCTTTCCTTCTTTCCATGAGTATTGCTACTCTTCACTGTCTAAGGTTTTACACAGCTGTGTCCTGGATTTGAATTTCCCTTGATGACCCTGATCCTTTAATGTTGCTGTTCTTGTTTGTTTTCAGAATAATTTATGTTTCACACTTAATTTGCATGTTTTTTTTCCTAACTTCATAAGTTTGAACAAGAGCATAGTTTTCTGGTCTCCTATGACAACTCAGCAGGATAACATACTGTACAAAATATGTTCTGTTTTATTTTGTTTCTTCCCTGATCAAGTGCAAAAGATATTTGCCCTGGGTATCTATCTCTTTCTTCTTATTATTATATATTACACAACTAATAGCAAGGGAATCCCTAGGCAAGACGGTAGAAAAAGAAAGGAAGGAAGGAAGAGAGGTGGAAAGGAAGGAAGGAAGGGGGCATGGGGGGGCATAGGGGAGGGCCAAACAAATAATATTTCTTCCCATTTGTGTTTGCTTATCATTTTTGATCATAAAAACCTTCACAGCAATACCTTTAACCATGTTACCACAAAGCTTCAGAAATCAATTGAAATCAGGATCCCTGAGAGGACAGATATCAAACAATTTGTCTAAGGGCTGATACAGCGAGAAAAGTCAGGGTATATTAGAGTCTTAGCCTCCAGATGACCAATGATATTATAAAAGGCTATCAGGAAAAGTAGAAGGGCATTCAATTTGTGTAACTGACACAATTTGAGGGAGACCCAGAGATAGATCACTTCAGCTGTTTTAAAATATCCTATGAACGGGTGCCTGGGTGGCTGAGTTGGTTAAGCAACTGCCTTCAGGTCAGGTCATGATCCTGGAGTCCCGGGACCGAGTCCCGCATCGGGCTCCCTGCTCAGCGAGGAGCCCGCTTCTCCCTCTAACCCTCCCCCCTCTCATGTACTCTCTCTCTCTCTCTCATTCTCACTATCTCAAATAAATAAATCTTTAAAAAATAAAAAATAAAATATCCTATGAAAAGCTGACAATCATTTCTGAGATCTGCATAAATTGTACATTATGCATGTATTATTTTGTTATTGTTGTTTCAAATATTATCTAAATTCTAGTTAGTTAACATATGGTGTAATATTCATTTTGGGAGTAGAATTTAGTGATGGAGGGCACTTGTTGTGATGGGCACTGGGTGTTAAATATATGTATTCTTTTTTTATTTTTTATTGTTATGTTAATCACCATACATTACATCATTAGTTTTTGATGTAGTGTTCCATGATTCATTGTTTGTGCATAACACCCTGTGCTCTATTCAGAACGTGGCCTCTTTAATACCCATCACCAGGCTAACCCATTCCCCCACCCCCAGCCCCCTCCCCTCTAGAACCCTCAGTTTGTTTTTCAGAGTCCATCGTCTCTCATGGTTCACCCCCCCTCCAATTTCCCCCGCTTCATTCTTCCCCTCCTGCTATCTTTTTTTTTTTTCTTAACATATAATGTATTATTTGTTTCAGAGGTACAGATCTGTGATTCAACAGTCTTGCACAATTCACAGTGCTCACCATAGCATATACCCTACCCAATGTCTATCACCCAGCCACCCCATCCCTCCCACCCCACCCCCACTCCAGCAAGCTTCAGTTTGTTTCCTGAGATTAAGAATTCCTCATATCAGTGAGGTCATATGATACATGTCTTTCTCTGATTGACTTATTTCACTCAGCATAACACCCTCCAGTTCCATCAACGTCGTTGCAAATGGCAAGATCTCATTCCTTTTGATGGCTGCATAATATTCCATTGTGTATTTTATATATATATACCACTTCTTCGTTATCCATTCATCTGTCGAAGGACATCTTGGCTCATTCCATAGTTTGGCTATTGTGGATATTGCTGCTATAAACATTGGGGAGCACGTACCCCTTCGGATCCCTACATTTGTATCTTTGGGGTAAATACCCAGTAGTGCAATTGCTGGATCGTATGGTAGATCTATTTTCAACACTTTGAGGAACCTCCATACTGTTTTCCAGAGTGGCTGCCCCAGCTTGCATTCCCACCAACAGTGTAGGAGGGTTCCCCTTTCTCTGCATCCCTGCCAACATCTGTCTTTTCCTGACTTGTTAATTTTAGCCATTCTGACTGGTGTGACGTGCTATCTCAATGAGGGTTTGATTTGGATTTCCCTGATGCCGAGCGATGCTGAGCACTTTTTCATGTGTCTGTTGGCCATTTGGATGTCTTCTTTGGAAAAATGTCTGTTCATGGCTTCTGTCCATTTCTTGATTGGATTATTTGTTCTTTGGGTGTTCAGTGTGGTAAGTTCTTTATATATTTTGGATACTAGCCTTTTATCTGATATGTCATTTGCAAATATCTTCTCCCATTCTGTTGGTTGTCTTTTGGTTTTGTGGACTGTTTCTTTTGCCATGCAAAAGCTTTTTATCTTGATGAAATCCCAATAGTTCATTTTTGCCCTTGCTTCCCTTGCCTTTGGCAATGTTTCTAGGAAGAAGTTGCTACAGCTGAGGTCGAAGAGGTTGCTGCCTGTGTTCTCCTTTAGGATGTTGATGGACTCCTGTCTCACATTTAGGTCTTTCAACCATTTTGAGTCTATTTTTGTCTGTGGTGTAAGGAAATGGTCCAGTTGCATTCTTCTGCATGTGGCTGTCCAATTTTCCCAACACCATTTGTTGAAGAGACTGTCTTTTTGCCATTGGACATTTTTTCCTGCTTTGTCAAAGATTACTTGACCATAGACTTGAGGGTCCAATTCTGGGCTCTCTATTCTGTTCCATTGATCTATGTGTCTGTTTTTGTGCCAGTACCATACTGTCTTGATGATGACAGCTTTGTAATAGAGCTGGAAGCCTGGAACTGTGATGCAGCCAGCTTTGCTTTTCTTTTTCAATATTCCTCTGGCTATTCTGGGTCTTTTCTGGTTCCATACAAATTTTAGGATTATTTGTTCCATTTCTTTGGAAAAAGTGGATGGTAGGTTGACGGAGATTGCATTGAATGTGTAGATTGCTCAAGGTAGTACTGACATCTTCACAATATTTGTTCTTCCAATCCATGAGCACGGAATTTTTTTCCATTTATTTGTGTCTTCCTCAATTTTTTCATGAGTATTTTATAGTTTTCTGAGTACAGATCCTTTGCCTCTTTGGTTATATTTATTCCTAGGTATCTTATGGTTTTGGGTGCAGTTGTAAATGGGATTGATTCCTTAATTTCTCTTTCTTCTTTTTTTGTTGGTGTATAGGAATGCCACTGATTTCTGTGCATTGATTTTATATCCTGCCACTTTACTGAATTCCTGTATGAGTTCTAGCAGATTTGGGGTGGAGACTTTTGGGTTTTCCACATAAAGTATCATATCGTCTGCAAACAGTGAGAGTTTGACTCCTTCTTTGCTGATTTGGATGCCTTTGATTTCTTTTGTTGTCTGATTGCTGTGGCTAGGGCTTCTAATAATATGTTGAATAGCAGTGGTGATAGTGGTCATCCCTGCCACATTCCTGACCTTAGGGGGAAAGCTCTCAGTTTTTCCCCATTGAGAATGATATTCACTATAGGTTTTTCATAGATGGCTTTTATGATATGGAGGTATGTACCCTCTATCCCTATACTCTGAAGAGTTTTGATCAAGAAAGGATGCTGTACTTTGTCAAATGCTTTTTCTCCATTATTGAGAGGATCATATGGTTCTTGTTCTTTCTTTTGTTAATGTATTGTATCACGTTGATTGATTTGTGGATGGTGAACCAACCTTGAAGCCCAGGGATAAATCCACTTGGTCGTGGTGAATAATCCTTTTAATGTACTGTTGGATCCTATTGGCTAGTATTTTGTGAGAATTTTTGCATCCATGTTCATCAAGGATATTGGTTTGTAATTCTCCTTTTTGATGGAGCCTTTGTCTGGTTTGGGATCAAGATAATGGTGGCCTCATAAAACAAGTTTGGAAGTTTTACCTCCATTTCTATTTTTTGGAACAGTTTCAGGAGAATAGGTATTAATTGTTCTTTAAATGTTTGGTAGAATTCCCCTGGGAAGCCATCTGGCCCCGGGCTTTTGTTTGTTGGGAGATTTTTTGATGACTGATTCAATTTCCTTAAGGGTTATAGGTCTGTTCAGGTTTTCTATTTCTTCCTGGTTCAGTTTTGGTAGTTGATACATCTCTAGGAATGCATCCATTTCTTCCAGGTTATCTAATTTGCTGGCATAGAGTTGCTCATAATATGTTCTTATAATTCTTTGTATTTCTTTGGTGTTGGTTGTGATCTCTCCTCTTTCATTCATGATTTTGTTGATTTGGGTCATTTCTCTTTTCTTTTTGATAAGTCTGGCCAGGGGTTTATCAAGCTTGTTAATTCTTTCAAAGAACCAGCTCCTAGTTTCGTTGATCTGTTCTACTGTTCTTTTGGTTTCTAGTTCATTGATTTCTGCTCTGATCTTGATTATTTCTCTTCTCCTGCTGGGTTTAGGCTTTATTAGCTGTTCTTTCTCCAGTTCCTTTAGGTGTAGGGTTAGGTTGTGTATTTGAGACCTTTCTTGTTTCTTGAGAAAGGCTTGTATTGCTATATACTTTCCTCTCAGGACTACCTTTGCTGCATCCCAAAGATTTTGAACAGTTGTGTTTTCATTTTCATTGGTTTCCATGAATTTTTTTAATTCTTCTTTAATTTCCTGGTTGACCCATTCATTCTTTAGTAGGATGCTCTTTAGCCTCCATGTATTTGAGTTCGTTCCAACTTTCCTCTTGTGATTGAGTTCTAGTTTCAAAGCTTTGTGGTCTGAAAATATGCAGGGAATGATCCCAATCTTTTGGTACTGGTTGAGACCTGATTTGTGACCTAGGATGTGATCAATTCTGGAGAATGTTCCATGGGCCCTAGAGAAGAATGTGTATTCCGTTGCTTTGGGATGGAATGTTCTGAATATGTCTGTGAAGTCCATTTGGTCCAGTGTGTCATTTAAAGTCTTTATTTCCTTGTTGATCTTTTGCTTAGATGATCTGTCCATTTCAGTGAGTGGGGTGATAAAGTCCCCCACTATTATTGTATTGTTGTCAATGTGTTTCTTTGCTTTTGTTATTAATTGCCTTATATAATTGGCTGCTCCCATGTTAGGGGCATAGATATTTACAATTGTTAGATCTTCTTGTTGGATAGACCCTTTAAGTAGGATATTGTGTCCTTCCTCATCTCTTATTACAATCTTTGGTTTAAAATCTAATTTGTCTGATCTAAGGATTGCCACCCCAGCTCTCTTTTGGTGCCCATTAGCATGGTAAATGGTTTTCCACCCCCTCACTTTCAATCTGGGGGTGTCTTTGGGTCTAAAATGAGTCTCTTGCAGACAGCATATTGATGGGTCTTGTTTTTTTATTCAATCTGATAGCCTGTGTCTTTTGATTGGGGCATTTAGCCCATTTACATTCAGGGTGACTATTGAAAGATATGAATTTAGTGCCATTGTATTGCCTGTAAGGTGACTGTTACGGTATATTGTCTCTGTTCCCTTCTGGTCTATGCTGCTTTTAGGCTCTCTCTTTGCTTAGAGGACCCCTTTCAATATTTCTTGTAGGGCTGGTTTCGTGTTTGCAAATTCCTTTAGTTTTTGTTTGTCCTGGAAGCTTTTTATGTCTCCTATTTTCAATGACAGCCTAGCTGGATATAGTATTCTTGGCTGCATATTTTTCTTGTTTAGTGCTTTGAAGATATCATGCAGTCCTTTCTGGCTTGCCAGGTCTCTGTGGATAGATCTGTTGCCAATCTAATGTTTCTACCATTATAGGTTACATATCTCTTCTCCTGAGCTGCTTTCAGAATTTTCTCTTTGTCTCTGAGACTCATAAGTTTTACTATTAGATGTCAGGGTGTTGACCTATTTTTATTGATTTTGAGAGGGGTTCTCTGTGCCTCCTGGATTTTGATGCCTGTTTCCTTCCCCACATTAGGGAAGTGCTCTGTTATAATTTACTCCAATATACCTTCTGCCCCTCTCTCTCTTTCTTCTTCTTCTGGGATCCCAATTATTCTAATGTTGTTTCGTCTTATCGTATCACTTATCTCTCGAATTCTGCCCTCATGATCCAGTAGTTGTTTCTCTCTCTTTTTCTCAGCCTCTTTATTTTCCATCATTTGGTCTTCTATATCGCTTATTCTCTCTTCTGCCTCATTTATCCTAGCAATTAGTGCCCCCATTTTTTATTGTACCTCATTAATAGTCTTTTTGATTTCGACTTGGTTAGGTTTTAGTTCTTTTATTTCTCCAGAAAGGGTTTCTCTAATAAGTTCCATGCTCTTTTCAAGCCCAGCTAGTATCTTTAAAATGATTCTGAACTCTAGGTCCGACATTTTACTAATGTCCACATTGAGTAGGTCCCTGGCAGACGGTACTATCTCTTGTTCTTTTTGTTGAGGTGATTATTTCTGTCTTGTCATTTTGTCCAGAGGAAAATAGATGAATGAGAGAACAAAATGCTAACAGGGTAACAACATCCCCAGAAAATATACTCTAAACAAATCAGAAAAGACCTGAAACCAGGGGAAAAGAAAGGGTAAGAAAGAAAAAAGTAAGAGGAAAAAAAAAAGAAAAAGATAAAGATAAAAACAAAAAGAACAAAACAAAAAAACCAGAATATGATCAAATATGATCAGGCTGGTGCATAGATCAGTGCCACACACTAGATTTTGTGTGTATTTTGGTCTGTTAAAAGAAAGTGCCTCCCAAAATTTTAAAGAAAGAAAGACTTATATATGTACAAAATAAGGATTGATACGATGAAGGGATGAAATATGAATGTAAAGATGAAAATTATAAAAATTTTATAAAAGGAATTGATAAGATAAGAAGTTGGTTGAAAAAAGAAAGAAGAGGATTAAAAAAAAAGGAAGAAAGAAAGAAAAAAAAGGGGAAAGAATGTGATCAGGCAGGAGACTAGAACAAAGCCATACACTAGAGATTTAAGGTATATTTTGAACTGTTAGAAGAAACTGTATCTCAAAATTTTAAAGGGAGAACTATATATATATATATATATATGCCAAAAATAAGGGTAACTACTATGAAGGGATAGAATATGACTCTAAAAATGAAAAATAAGATGTTGGTTGAAAAAGGGAAAAAGAAAAATTCCAAAAAAGCCAAAAAGACAGTTAAAAAATTAATTTTGAAAGACTCAAGAATCATGGTAAAAAAGCCATGGATTCTATGTGCAGTATTTCCCTAGGGCTGGTGTTCTCCCATTCTCGTTGATCAGTATACTTGGTCTTGGCTGGCTGTTCTTGCTGATCTTCTGGGGGAGGGGCCCGTTGCTGTGGTTCCCAAATGTCTTTGCTGGAGGCGGAATTGCTCGGCCCTTGTCCGTCCAAGCTAAGTAATCTGCTCGGGTTTGCTCTCGGGAGATTTTGTTCCCTGCGAGTTTTCGGTACAGCTTTGGAGGATGACAGTGAAAATGGCGGCCTCCCAATCTCGGCCCCAGAGGAGCCAAGAACTCAGGCCCTGATCCTCAGTGGGCCCCCAGAGAAAAGCAGTCAGTCACTCCAGTGTCCCCGGTCTCCAGCTGCACTCTGTGCTCACCCGGCCTGTGACCGAGCATTTCTATCTCTGGCACCCGACTTGGTGTGGAGTCTCCAAACCCAGCAGATCCCTGCAGTGCACTCCCGTGCCACTCCTCACAGGGGAGGAAGGGTAGTCCCCCCGGATCTGCCGCTTGTTGGGTCCCTGCTGGAGGAGCAGTGGCCCGACTGTGTCGCCAATCACGGTTTATGGCAACCCCAAGCTGAGAGCCCGCGCCTCGGCTCCGTCTCTGCAGCCGCTTCCCCACTCCGATACCCGGGAGCTCTGCCACACTCAGGCACCCCCGGTCCTTCTGTGACCCCGAGGGTCCTGAGACCACACTGTCCCGTGAGGGTTCCACCCCCTGCTTAGCCACTGGAGCGACGTCCCTCAGAGGAGCCGACTTCTAAACGTTCTGATTTTGTGCTCCGCGGATCTGTCACTTGCCAGAAGCGGCCGATGGAGGCCCCCGCCCCCGCCATCTATCCTCCCGAATATAGCCTCGGATTCCCTTCTCCACACGTCCTACCTTCCAGTAAATGGTTGCTTCTCTGTTCAGAGAGGTGTTGCTATTCTTTTCTTCGATCTCCTGTTGAGTTCATAGGTGTTCAGAATGGTTTGATCCCTATCCAGATGAATTCCTGAGACCAGACAAAATCCAGGTCTCCTATTCCTCTGCCATCTTGCTCCACCCCTCTAAATGTATGTATTATTTTTAATAGAAGATTTTCAAACACATGCAAAAGTATAAAGAATGATATAATGATTATTTGTATATCCATCCTCCAAATTCAACAACTACCAATTATTGGTCAATAGTCTCAATATGTCCCCATTTTCCCACTTTCATTGTTGTCATTGGTAGTGTTACATATCTGGTGTTTTATTTTATTTTATTTATTTTTTTTTTTTTGAGGGACAACTAAATGGGAAGTCATCAGAGAGGGAGAAAAACCATGAGAGACTCTTAACTATAGGAAGCAAATTGAGGGTTGCTGGAGGGGAGGTGGATGGGGGGATGGGGTAATTGGGTGATGGGCATTAAGGAGGGCATATGATGTGATGAGCCCTGGGTATTATATGCGACTGTTAAATTATTGAACACTATATCTGGAACTAATGATGTACTATATGTTGGCTAATTGAATTTAAATTAAAAAAATAAATAAATAACAATATCCAGAGTGTTTTAGGGCAAATTCCAGACATCATATAATTTTACCCATAAGTTCAATATAAATTTCTAGAAGATAGAGACCATTTTAAACAACCACAATGCCACCAAGCATCTAAGTAATTAAAGGAATTACTTCTTAATGTCATTATCTAGTCCACACTTAATTTTCCCTACACTCTTTCTTAGATTGTGTGTTCAAATCAGAACACAAGAAAACTGCGTTTTCATGTTGAATTTCTCTTAGTCTTGAGGTGTGTAATTATTTCCTTAAATTGTCACTTAACTCCTTTCTTATCACCAGGTTTCCTACAAACAGGTAGATAGAGATAGAATTTTAAATAGAGTCATATTAATATTTTCAGTGGTATTTGTGAGGTAACAACACCTCATGGCTGGTGCTGTGTGTTCCCTATTGTACCATGGCGGATCCACTTAATATCCACTGGTTTCCATTTGTACAATATCTGTTTGTACCGTTTTTTGTTTTTTTGTTTAGTGATAAACTGATACTCAGTGAAGCCTTATCAATGGATTCCAGTGCTGTCAGCCTGATACATCCATTATAAAATTCCCCATCAAAATATTCATGCAAGTTTTGGTATAAGTATTACATACATAATTATTTTATTGGAGGTTACAAAAAGTGATTTTAAAAATTATTTTTCCTTGTGAATTTTTTTCCTCATAAAAATCTTGGTTTCTTTGAAACACATTTTGGGGTAAATTGGAATAAACCTGATGGACATCCATTTTGGGTTTAGTAAAAACAATTTTTCTTTATGTTATGTATACATGATAAGAATAAATTCAAATATTTGGGGATATATTAAATATTGAATTTTTTAAACATTTGGGTAAAATCTTGTATTTATGAGAAAGTCCAACTTGCTCCCATAACTTTAATTAAACTTTTTTTTAGTTGAAAAAAACTGTAGATACACATAAAACTAAGCAATACTAGATAGAGGTCTCATGTTCCCTTTACTCAGTTTTCTCCAATGGTATCATCTTGCAAAACTATAGTACCATATCACAACCAGGATATTGACACTGATACAGCCAAGGTACAGGATACATTTCTATCACTACAAGAATTACTAATATTTCTCTTTATAGTTTCCATCCCCTCATTCTTACACTATGGAAACCACCAAAATGTTCTCTAGTTACACAATTTTGTCATTTCAAGAATGTTACATAAAGGGAATAATTCAGTATTTAGCCTTTTGGAAACATCTTTTTTCACTCAGTAAAATTCTCTGAGATTCATCCAAGTTGTTCTGTGTGTCAATAGTTCATTCATTTTTAACTCCTGAGTAGTATTCCATGCACATTAGACTGTTTGACTATTCATCTATGGAAAGACAACTTGGTTGTTTCTAGTATGTGGCTACTATGAATAAAGATGCTATGAACATTTGTATGGAGGTTTTTGTGTGAATATAAGTTTTTATTTCTCAGGGATAAATGTCCATAAGTGCAATTACTGGGTTGTATGGCGCTTGCATGTTAAATTTCCTTAAGAAACTGCCAAACCCTTTTTAGGGATGTACCATTTTACATTTCGACAAACAACGTATGAGTGATACAATTTATCCTCTCTTCATAAGCATTTAGTTTTCACTATTTAAAAAAAAAAGATTTGAGAAACCCGCCCTGCCAGCCCAGGATCGGCGCCTTCCAGCCTCCAGAACTGGGCGGAGCAAGATGGTGGAGGAGTAGGAGACCTAGATTTCGTCCGGTCTCAGGAATTCAGCTGAATAGGGATCAAACCATTCTGAACACCTACGAACTCAACAGGAGATCGAACAGGAGAGTAGCAACAACTCTCTGAACAGAGAAGCGACCACTTACTGGAAGGTAGGGCGTGCGGAGAAGTGAATCCGAGGCGATATTCGGGAGGATAGACGGCGGGGGAGGGGCCTCCGCCAACCACTTCTGGCAAGTGATAGAGCCGCGGAGCACAAAATTGGACCTTTTAGAAGTTGGCTCGGCGGAGGGACGTCGCTGCAGTGGCTAAGCGGGGGGTGGAATCCTCCTGGGACAGTGTGGTTTCAGGACCCTTGGGGTCACAGAGAGACCGGGGGTGCCTGAGTGCGCCAGAGCTCCCAGGTATCAGAGCGGGGAAGCCGGCTGCAGAGACGGAGCAGAGTCGCGGGCTCTCAGCTCGGGGTTGCCATAAACTGTGATTTGCGGCCCAGTTGGGGCACGGCTCCCCCAGCAGGGACCCAACAAGCAGCAGATCCGGGGAGACTCCCCTTCCTTCCCGGGGAGGAGCAGTGAGGGAATGCACTGCAGGGATCTGCTGGGTTTGGAGACTCCGTGGGGGGTCGGGTGCCAGAGATAGCAGCGCTCGATCACAGGCCGGGTGAGCACGGAGTGCGGCCGGAGATCGGGGACACAGAAGTGACTGCTTTTCTCTGGGGGCACACTGAGGAGCGGGGCCACGAGTTCTCAGCTCCTCCGGGCAGAGATTGGGAGGCCACCATTTCTGGCCTGGTCCTCCAAAGCTGTACCGAGAGCTTGCAGGGAACAAAAGCTCCTGAGAGCAAACCGGAGGAGCTTCCTTAGCCCGGACCGACAAGGGCGGGGCAATTCCGCCTCCGGCAAAGACATTTGGAAACCACAGCAACAGGCCCCTCCCCAAGAAGATCAGCACAAACAGCCAGCAAGCCAAGACCAAGTTGATCGATCAAGGAGAATGGGAGAACTCCAGCGCTAGGAGAATACTGCACATAGATTCATGGCTTTTTTTTTTTTTTACCATGATTCATTATTTCATCAAAGTTAATTTTTGTTGACTGTTTTTTTTTTATTTTTCTTTTTCCCTTTTTCAACCAACATCTTATCAATCCCTTTTAAAAAAAAAAAAACATTTTTTATTTTTCATTTTTAGAGTCATATTTTATCCCTTCATAGTAGTTACCCTTATTTTTGGCATATATATATAAGTTGTTCTCTCTTTAAAATTTTGAGGTACACTTTCTTCTAACAGATCAAAATATACCCTAAATCACTAGTGTATGGCTTTGTTCTAGTCTCCTGCCTGATCACATTCTCTCCCTTTTTTCTTTTTTTTTCTTTTTTTTCTTAAATCTTCTTTCTTTTTTCAAACAACTTATCTTACCAAGTCCTTTTATAAAATCTTTTATAATTTTCATCTTTACAGTCATCTTCCATCCCTTCATTGTATCAACCCTTATTTTGTACATATATGTCTTTCTTCCTTTAAAATTTTAGGAGGCACTTTTTTCTAACAGACCAAAATACGCCCAAAATCTAGTGTGTGCACTGATCTATGCACTAGCCTGATCATATTTGATCATATTCTGCTTTTTTTGTATTGTTTTGTTTTTGTTTTTATCCTTTTCTTCTTTTTTTTTTTTTCTTTTTCTCTTTCTTTTTTCTTTCTTTCCCTTTCTTTTCCCCTGGTTTCAGGTCTTTTCTGATTTGTATACAGTATATTTGCTGGGGACGTTGTAAACCTGTTAGCATTTTGTTCTCTCATTCATCTATTCTCCTCTGGACAAAATGACAAGACGAAAGAAATCACCTCAGCAAAAAGAACAAGAGGTAGTACCCTCAGCCAGGGACCTACTCAATACGGACATTAGTACGATGTCGGACCTAGAGTTCAGAATCATGACTTTAAAGATACTAGCTGGGCTTGAAAAAAGCGTGGAAGTTATTAGAGAAACCCTTTCTGGAGAAATAAAAGAACTAAAATCTAATCAAATCGAAATCAAAAAGGCTATTGATGAGGTGCAATAAAAAATGGGGGCACTAAATGTTAGGATAAATGAGGCAGAAGAGAGAATCAGCGATATAGAAGACCAAATGATGGAAAATAAAGAGGCTGAGAAAAAGAGAGAGAAACAACTACAGGATCACGAGGGCAGAATTCGAGAGATAAGTGATACGATAAGACGAAACAACATTAGAATAATTGGGATCCCAGAAGAAGAAGAGAGAGAGAGAGGGGCAGAAGGTATATTGGAGCAAATTATAGCAGAGAACTTCCCTAATGTGAGGAAGGAAACAGGCATTAAAATCCAGGAGGCACAGAGAACCCCTCTCAAAATCAATAATAATAGGTCAACACCCCGACATCTAATGGTAAAACTTACGAGTCTCAGAGACAAAGAGAAAATCCTGAAAGCAGCTCGGGAGAAGAGATATGTAACCTACAATGGTAGAAACATTAGATTGGCAACAGACCTATCCACAGAGACCTGGCAGGCCAGAAAGGACTGGCAAGATATCTTCAGAGCACTAAACGAGAAAAATATGCAGCCAAGAATACTATATCCAGCTAGGCTATCACTGAAAATAGAAGGAGAGATAAAAAGGTTCCAGAACAAACAAAAACTAAAGGAATTTGCAAACACAAAACCAGCCCTCCAAGAAATATTGAGAGGGGTCCTCTAAGCAAAGAGAGAACCTAAAAGCAGCAAAGAGCAGAAATGAACACAGACAACAGACAGTTAACAGTCACCTTACAGGTAATACAATGGCACTAAATTCATACCTTTCAATAGTTACGCTGAAAGTAAATGGGCTAAATGCCCCAATCAAAAGACACAGGCTATCAGATTGGATTAAAAAACAAGACCCATCGATATGCTGTCTGCAAGAGACTCATTTTAGACCCAAAGACACCCCCAGATTGAAAGTGAGGGGGTGGAAAACCATTTACCATGCTAATGGACACCAAAAGAAAGCTGGGGTGGCAATCCTTATATTAGACAAACTAGATTTTAAAACAAAGACTGTAATAAGAGAGGAGGAAGGACACTATATCCTACTTAAAGGGTCTATCCAACAAGAAGATCTAACAATTGTAAATATCTATGCCCCGAACATGGGAGCAGCCAATTATATAAGGCAATTAATAACAAAAGCAAAGAAACACATTGACAACAATACAATAATAGTGGGGGACTTTAACACCCCCCTGACTGAAATGGACAGATCATCTAAGCGAAAGATCAACAAGGAAATAAAGACTTTAAATGACACACTGGACCAAATGGACTTCACAGACATATTCAGAACATTCCATCCCAAAGCAACGGAATACACATTCTTCTCTAGTGCCCATGGAACATTCTCCAGAATTGATCACATCCTAGGTCACAAATCAGGTCTCAATCAGTACCAAAAGATTGGGATCATTCCCTGCATATTTTCAGACCACAATGCTTTTAAACTAGAACTCAACCACAAGAGGAAAGTCAGAAAGAACTCAAATACATGGTGGCTAAAGAGCATCCTACTAAAGAATGAATGGGTCAACCAAGAAATTAAAGAAGAATTAAAAAAATTCATGGAAACCAATGAAAATGAAAACACAACTGTTCAAAATCTTTGGGATACAGCAAAGGCAGTCCTGAGAGGAAAGTATATAGCAATACAAGCCTTTCTCAAGAAACAAGAAAGGTCTCAAATACACAACCTAACCCTACACCTAAAGGAGCTGGAGAAAGAACAGCAAATAAAGCCTAAACTCAGCAGGAGAAGAGAAATCATAAAGATCAGAGCAGAAATCAATGAACTAGAAACCAAAAGAACAGTAGAACAGATCAACGAAACTAGGAGCTGGTTCTTTGAAAGAATTAACAAGATTGATAAACCCCTGGCCAGACTTATCAAAAAGAAAAGAGAAATGACCCAAATAAACAAAATCATGAATGAAAGAGGAGAGATCACAACCAACACCAAAGAAATACAAACAATTATAAGAACATATTATGAGCAACTCTATGCCAGCAAATTAGATAACCTGGAAGAAATGGGTGCATTCTTAGAGATGTATCAACTACCAAAATTGAACCAGGAAGAAATAGAAAACCTGAACAGACCTATAACGACTAAGGAAATTGAAACAGTCATCAAAAAATCTCCAAAGAAACAAAAGCCCAGGGCCAGATGGCTTCCCAGGGGAATTCTATCAGACATTTCAAGAAGAATTAATACCTATTCTCCTGAAACTGTTCCAAAAAATAGAAATGGAAGGGAAACTTCCAAACTCATTTTATGAGGCCAGCATTGCCTTGATCCCAAAACCAGACAAAGACCCCATCAAAAAAGAGAATTACAGACCAATATCCTTGATGAACATGGATGCAAAAATTCTCACAAAATACTAGCCAATAGGATCCAACAGTACATTAAAAGGATTATTCACCATGACCAAGTGGGATTTATTCCTGGGCTGCAAGGCTGGTTCAACATCCGCAAATCAATCAACGTGATATAATACATTAACAAAAGAAAGAGCAAGAATCATATGATCCTCTCAATAGATGCAGAAAAAGCATTTGACAAAGTACAACATCCTTTCTTGATCAAAACTCTTCAGAGTATAGGGATAGAGGGTACATACCTCAATATCATAAAAGCCATCTATGAAAAACCTACAGCGAATATCATTCTCAATGGGGAAAGGCTGAGAGCTTTTCCCCTAAGGTCAGGAACGCGGCAGGGATGTCCACTCTCACCACTGCTATTCAACATAGTATTAGAAGTCCTAGCCACAGCAATCAGACAACAAAAAGAAACCAAAGGCATCCAAATCGGCAAAGAGGAAGTCAAACTCTCACTCTTTGCAGATGATATGATACTGTATGTGGAAAACCCAAAAGACTCCACCCCAAAACTGCTAGAACTCATACAGGAATTCAGTAAAGTAGCAGGATATAAAATCAATACACAGAAATCAGTGGCATTCCTATACACCAACAACAAGACAGAAGAGAGACAAATCAAGGAGTCTATCCCATTTACAATTGCACCCAAAACCATTAGATACCTAGGAATAAATCTAACCAAAGAGGCAAAGGATCTGTACTCAGAAAACTATAAAATACTCATGAAAGAAATTGAAGAAGACACAAAGAAATGGAAAAACGTTCCATGCTCATGGATTGGGAGAATCAACATTGTGAAGATGTCAATGCTACCTAGAGCAATCTACACATTCAATGCAATCCCCATCAAAATACCATCCACTTTTTTCAAAGAAATGGAACAAATAATCCTAAAATTTGTATGGAACCAGAAGAGACCCAGAATAGCCAGAGGAATACTGAAAAAGAAAAGCAAAGCTGGCGGCATCACAATTCCGGACTTCCAGCTCTATTACAAAGCTGGCATCATCAAGACAGTATGGTACTGGCACAAAAACAGACACATAGATCAATGGAACAGAATAGAGAGCCCAGAAATGGACCCTCAACTCTATGGTCAACTTATTTTTGACAAAGCAGGAAAGAATGTCCAATGGCAAAAAGACAGTCTCTTCAACAAATGGTGTTGGGAAAATTGGACAGCCACATGCAGAAGAATGAAACTGGACCATTTCCTTACACCACACACAAAAATAGACTCCAAATCGTTGAAAGACCTAAACGTGAGACAGGAGTCCATCCAAATCCTAAAGGAGAACACAGGTAGCAACCTTTTCGACCTTAGCCGCAGCAACTTCTTCCTAGAAACATCGCCAAAGGCACGGGAAGCCACGGCAAAAATGAACTACTGGGATTTCATCAAGATAAAAAGCTTCTGCACAGCAAAAGAAACAGTCCACAAAACCAAAAGACAACTGACAGAATGGGAGAAAATATTTGCAAACGACATATCAGATAAAGGGCTAGTATCCAAAATCTATAAAGAACTTATCAAACTCAACACCCAAAGAACAAATAATCCAATCAAGAAATGCGCAGAAGACATGAACAGACATTTCTCCAAAGAAGACATCCAAATGGCCAACAGGCACATGAAAAAGTGCTCAACATCACTCGGCATCAGGGAAATCCAAATCAAAACCTCAATGAGTTACCACCTCACACCCGTCAGAATGGCTAAAATTAACAAGTCAGGGAACGACAGATGTTGGCGGGGATGTGGAGAAAGGGGAACCCTCCTACACTGTTGGTGGGAATGCAAGCTGGTGCAACCACTCTGGAAAACAGTATGGAGGTTCCTCAAACAGTTGAAATTAGAGCTACTGTTCGATCCAGCAATTGCACTACTGGGTATTTACCACAAAGATACAAATGTAGGGACCCGAAGGGGTACGTGCTCCCCAATGTTTATAGCAGCAATGTCCACAATAGCCAAACTGTGGAAAGAGCCAAGATGCCCATCGACAGATGAATGGATAAAGAAGAAGTGGTATATATACACAATGGAATATTATGCAGCCATCAAAAGGAATGAGATCTTGCCATTTGCAACGACGTGGATGGAACTGGAGGGTGTTATGCTGAGTGAAATAAGTCAATCAGAGAAAGACACGTATCACATGACCTCACTGATATGAGGAATTCTTAATCTCAGGAAACAAACTGAGTGTTACTGGAGTGGTTGGGGGTGGGAGGGATGGGGTGGCTGGGTGACAGACATGGGGGAGGGTATGTGCTACGGTGAGCGCTGTGAATTGTGCAAGACTGTTGAATCACAGATCTGTACTTCTGAAACAAATAACGCAACATATTTTAAGAAAAGAGAAAAAGAAGAAGATAACAGGAGAGGAAGAAAAGGGGAGTATGTCAGAGGGGGAGACGAATCATGAGAGATGATGGACTCTGAAAAACAAACTGAGGGTTCTAGAGGGGAGGGGGTAGGGGGATGGGTTAGCCTGGTGATGGGTATTGAGGAGGGCACGTTCTGCATGGAGCACTGGGTGTTATGAACAAACAATGAATCATGGAACACTGCACCAAAAACTAATGATGTAATATATGGTGATTAACATAACAATAAAAAAATTAAAAAATATGTCAAAAAAAATAAAAAATAAAAAAATAAAATAAAAGATTTTATTTATTTGAGAGAGAGAGAGAGATCACAAGCAGGGGGTAGGGGTAGAGGGAGAAGCAGACTCCCTGCTGAGCAGGGAGCCTGATGTGGGACTCGATCCCAGGACCCTGGGATCATGACCTGAGCCGAAGGCAGACACTTAACCAACTGAGCCACCCAGGCATCCAGTTTTATCACTATTTTTTATTTTAGCCATTCTGGTAGGAGTATAGTAATATCTTGTATTTTTAATTTGCTTTTCTCTAGTGGCTAATTATGTTGAATATTACTGAACACATTTATTTGCTGTCTTCATAACCTTTTCAGTGAAATAGTTGATCTTTTGCCTATTTTCTAATTGGATTGCTTATTTTTTTACTATTGAATTTTAGAGTTGTTTACATGTTATAGATACTATTCTTTTGTAAGACATGTGGTTTGCAAGTATTTTTTCCAAGTCTGTAGCTTGTCTTTTTTGTCCTTTCAAAAGTATCTTTTGCAGAGCAAAAGTTTTTATTTTGATCAAATGTAATTAATTCATTTTCCCTTCTATAAATCATGCTTTTAGATCCCAACTATTTTCTCCTGTATTTTTTTTAAAAGTTTTATAATTTTATGTTTCACATTTAAGTCAATGATGCATTTTGAGATAATTTTTATCTAAGATGTGAGGTTTAGGTAAAGGTTATATTTTAGTTGATAGATGTCTAGTTACTCTAGCATCTTTAGTTAAAAAAGCTGTTCTTCCTCCATTGAATTGCTTTTGCATCTTTGTAAAAAGTCAGTTGAACATATTTATATGATCTACTTATGGGCTCTTTATTGGGTCCCATTGACCTATGTATATCTCTACTTATGCCACACAGTCTTCAATACTTTAGCTATATAATAAGTTTTGAAATTGGGTAGGCCGATTCCTCCGTTTATATTCTTCTTTTTTAAAATTATGTTAACTACTGAAGTTTCTTTGCCTTTTCATATGACATTTACAATAAACTTCTCTATGTCTACAAAACAATTTTGTTGGTATTTTAATAAGAAATGCATTTAGGGTGCCTGGGTGCCTCAGTTGGTTAAGTGTCTGCCTTTGGCTCAGGTCATGATCTCAGGGTCCTGGGATCAAGTCCCACATTGGGTTCCCTGCTCAGTGGGGGAGCCTGCTTCTCCCTCTGCCTCTCCTCCCTGCTTGTGCTTTCTTTCTCTATATATATATCTCAAATAAATAAATAAAATCTTAAAAAAAAAGAAATGCATTTAACCTAGATGTCAATTTAAGGACAATTGAAATCTTCACTATGTTGAGTCTTCCAAACCTTGAACAGAATGTATCTATTTATTTAGATCTTCTTTGATTTATTTCATCAGCATGTTGTATTTTTCAGCATGTAAGTCCTACACACATTGTTTTAGGTTCACACCTAATCATTTCTCTTAAGCAATTTTAAATGGGATTGAATTTTAATCTTTTTTTCTACGTGTTTATCATCAACATATAGAAAGACAATTATTTTTTGGATGTTTATCTTTTATCCTTCGAGCTTGCTGAATTGACTTATTTTCTAGGAGTTTTTAGTAGAATCCTTGGGATTTTTGTGTAGACAATCACGTCATCTGCAAATAGGAAGCACTGTATTGCTTCCTTTCTAATCTGTATATTTATTTCCTTTCCTAATCTGATTGCACTGGCTAGGATTCCAGAACCATGTTGAATATATAAGAGCAGATATTTCGCCTTCTTCCTAATCATAGGGGGAAAGCATTCAAATTCTTTACCATTAAGTATTGGTTGTAGATTTTTTATAGATGCTCTTTATCAAGTTGAGGAAGTTTCCCTCTTCTCCAATTTTTCTGAGAATTTTCATTATGAATAGTGTTGAATTTTGGTCAAACGCATTTTCTGTATCAATTGATATCATATGGTTTTTCTTCTTTAGTCTGTTAATATGGTGGATCATATAATAGCTTTTGTGGACTGAACCAATCTTGCATCACTGTAATAAACCCCACTTGGCCATGGCATATAATTCCTCATATAGATTACCTAATTCTATTTGCTAATATGTTACAGATTTTTATGTCTAATTTCATGAGGGATATCGGACTGTAGTTTTCTTTTTCTTTACTATTTTTATATAGTTTTAGTATCAGTGTAATACTAGCTCCATAAAATGAATTAAGATGTATTCCCTTGTCTTCTCTTTTCTGGAAGAGACTGTGCATAATTTGTTTTAATTCTTTCTTAAAAGTTCAGTGGAATTTCCTAGTAAAATGATTTGGGCCTGGTGATTTCTTTTTCATGAGTTTTTAAATTATGAATTCAGTTTTCTTAATAGTTGCAGGACCCTGGGCCTCTTTTCCTCTCTGGCCACAGTAGAGAGCTGCCGCCAAGTCTGCCCACCACCGCCATGTCTGCCCACCTACAACGGACGATTGCGCGGAACCTCTCCAGTTTCCTGATTAAGAGGAACAAGCAAACAGCACTGAACCCAGTAACCTGAAGGCTCACAACTCATCCCACTACAACAAGCTGATTCACCATAAGACTGTGGGCGTGGAGCCAGTGGCCGAGGGCAGACCTGTAGTGGTGGTCGTGAAATGGAGATGGGCCCTGCGAAAACCCACCACCTTCTACGTAGGGACCAGCATCAGTGAGAATGCACTGGCTACCCTCCGCAGCATCAGGCACATCATCTGCAAGAACAAGTACCGCCCAGATCTGCGCATGGCTGCCATTCCCATAGCCAGAGCCATCCTGCAAAGTGGAAGCGGCCAGCCCCATCAGGAGCTCCTGAGGACCTAACCCCCCCTCCAAAGCAATAAAGATGTCAACCACGGGGCGGGGGAGAGGGGGGAAGATAGTTGCAGAACTATTTAAATTATCTATTTCATATCTAGTTATTTGTGGTAGTTAGTGCTTTTTAAGAAATTGATCCATTTCATCTAAGTCCTCAAGCTTATCTGAGTAATTTAGTGTTAGACAATTTTCCTTTTTATGTCTGCCGGATCTATAGTGATATCCCCTGTTTACTATTAATATTGATAATTTGTGCCTTCTCTTTTTATCAATTGGTAAATTTTATTGACCTTTGCAAAAAAGTTTTTGTTTTATTGTTTTTCTCCTTTCCATTTTATTTATTTCTGTCCTTATATCCTTCTGTCGGCTTCCTTTATGTTTATTTTTGCTCTTCTTTTTCTACGTTCTTAAGGTCAGAGACTTGCTCTCTTTTCTCACGTATATAATGCTATAAATTTCCTTCTTGGTACTGATCTAGCTGTGTCACACAAATTTTGGTATGTTCTATTTTCATTTTCATTCAATCCAATATATTTTTTTTTATTTTCCTTCAGACTGTTTCTTTAACCCATAATTTATTTAGAAGTCTGTTTTTAAGTTGAATATTTGATAATTTTTCTATTATTTTTCTGTTCTTAACTTCCAATTTGATTTCATTTTGATCAGAGAACCCACTTTGATGACTTTAATTCTTTTAACTTTGCTGAGGTTTGTTTTATGGCCCAGGATATAGTATACCTTTCAGTCTTGAGCTATTTTCCCTGTCTTCCAGGACTCTGAGGACAAGAATGTTAGATCTTCAGGTATAATCCCAGAGATCTATTAATTTTTTCACTCAGTCTATTTTCTCTCCATTGTTCAGATTGAAAAATTTTTATTGTCTTTATTCAACTTCACTGATTGTTTCCTCCATCCCCTTCATTCTGCTTTTGAGCCCATTCACTGAGTTTTTAACTTTATTCTTCACTTCTAAACTTCCATTTTGTGTTTCTTTTATGTTCTATTTATATGCTGAAACTTTCATTTATTTGCTGAGACTTTTTATTTTCTTCAGTTGTGTTTGTCATTGGTCACTGAAGCATTTTTGTGGTAGCTTCTTTAAAACATTTGTCAAATAACATTTCTGTCTTCTCGGTATTGGTATCTATTAATTGTCTTTTTTCATTCTAGTTGAGATTTGCCTGCTCGTTGGTAGGACTGGTTATTTTTTATTGAACTTGGACTTTTTAAACATCAAGTTATGAAATTCTCGATCTTATATGAATCTTTAATTTTTGCTGGTCTCCTCTTACACTACTCCAGCAGGGAAATATGGGGCACCACTGCATCATGGACAGTTTGAGACATTAGTACAGATTCCCTACTCAGTCTGTTCACACTGGGGGGTGGCGGGGGACTGAAATCACATGGTGCCCAGATGGTATCAGTAGAGTACAGTAGTAGCCAGAACTCCCACCTGTGCCCAAAAGTACGAGGGAGCACTTTCTATTTATTTCTATTTAATTAAAATGATACAAGCACATTCCAAATCATTAACAGGCACCATTAATGAAAAATATCACGAGTAAAACAATTTTCGAATCAACCCTAACAACCATTCAAAAAATTAAAACAGTTAAAATTATAGATAGCAATTCCAAAAGTTCTTCCATTCATTGATAAATATAATGCTGAAATTTCCAACAGAATGTTTTCTCATTAAGATCCAATTTATGAACATACATATTATTAGAGCAGCTACCAAGCAACTAGTATGGACATCATTAAAAGAATACAAATGATCCATAATAAGATAGATGAATTCAGTATATGTAAAGTAATGATGTAGAGCCTCTGCCCTCAGCTCTGTCTATGAAGAGTATTCACCTTGCTACCATTCTGAGTTCCCATCCCAGGCACAATTCAGACTACACAGCTTTCTTTTTGAAAACCTGAAAAATGACTCCTCCAGAAGGTCCAAAAGACCTTGATTCAAAATGGCCCCTGAAGTACTTATCTAGACCTTCACTGCTGAGTCTAGAGCACCATAGCCAAGTAGCAAATACTGGACATTACTCACCCTGCTCACCATCTGTAGGCTTTCACTATCAGACCAACTTGACGCTGCTTAAGACCAAAGATATAACAGCCCAGGGGCAACAGGCCAGAAAGTCTAGCTGTTCTGGCCCTGACCAGAAGGAGCACCCTAAAACTGTGCTGCACTGTGTACATGGGCTTCCCCCAGATTATGTAACTTCAAGTGCCAAACTCCATACACTATCTGAAAAATGCTATCTCTTCTTCTGACATGATAGAACACTCATCTCCTGTGACAGAACATGAGAAAACATAAGAAAGTAAATTTTTTTTAAAAAGTCTTGTTTTCCTACTGAAAAATTATGGTAATACACGGGGCATGTTCCTCACAGTGATGAAATACTTACAAGCCTTTAAAGATTTGATGAGAAAAAAGATAGATCCATGTGCACTAGCCAGCCAATATTAAGGGAAGTGTGGAGATTTCTATTATTCTTAGTCATGGAACAGATCACCTATTTCCAAGTGCTCTGAAGTATTGTTTACCTCGTTACAAAATCACCACTTCGAAATGCCCATCATGTGTCCCCCTCCTCAAGGGAGTAGACAATTGACCCTCTCCTCCTCAAACAGAGGGTCTTGATATTTCTAGGTTGTCAACAAAGTTTTCAGGGGTCCATCTTAAACAAAAAACACTAAAGACATTGTATTATGTGTTTCATAGGCTAATTTTTAAAAATCTTGACATTATATTTTTTCTACTTTCTTAGTTTTTAAAAGTTCATTGCTGTTGACAAATTGGAGTATTATAATAGAAGAGATTATTATATTTTCAATGTTCTTTTCATTAAACAGAAATATGCTAACTCTATATAGGTTCTTATTTTTATTTAGTTTGACTGGTCTAAGAAGTACTAGTCAGAGAGCCCCTTTACAAAATGAGCATTTAGTCTTCTATAACCTTCAGAAACATATTACAAAATTAATTTTCCTCACTCAAGATTAAAAAGAATGGTCTAAAAAATGCAACAATGAAAGTAATGGAAATCAAATAGTATGATCTGCAGGTTGTTTTAATATTTAAGATTAGCAAAGCTGCTATGCAAAAGTGTCTATAAATCTATATCTGAAACAAAAAATAAAATAAAGGCATCATGAGGCCCAACCTGTTAGATGGCCTGAAATTGTACTATGCTAAACGGCTGGTGTTTGCTGGCCATGCACAACCTGATGCAATTCCTCTTAGCTCAATACAGCAACTGATGTTATACTGGCATTGCCTCAGAGGAGCCCCATTGACAGCTATGGGAACAAATTAATTCTCACTTTGTTTTTCATTTTAGTTGTCACTAACAATGCCTCTGCCTTCTGGCTCAGCATCTCAATATTAACTTACAAGCATGAAACAAGAACTTAATCAAGGAATGTTTGGGGATTTACTTTTCAACAGCTGAGATACTGAAGGTGAGGTAAGAGCAAACATTTGTTGGTGGGGGATAGTAATTAGGTTCAGACAGAAGGTAGAGAACTGCAGTGTTAGCTAAATCTGTTCATAGCTGGTGTCTCATCTCAATTAATGATAAATCTATATATATATATCTATATCTATATATTACCCCACAAGAGTGTATAGGGTTCAGGGTTCTTGCAAAAGAGTCCAGACTGAGGCCCTCTTGATAGCAGTATTGATACCTTCAAAGATGACAAGTGCTTGTTCTAGAAAATGCTATTTCTCTTGTGCTTTGCAGTTGTTTTCTTCTTCTTCATTATTACTATTATTATCTCTTATTGCTATTCTTCTTTTAAACTATTACCTGCCTCTTCCACAAAGCTATATCCAAGAGGCATGTGTCACCCAAGCAATAGAGAATACCCATTCTAAACAGCATGAACAGGCTATAAAGGGGTTATTGTTCACTTATAAAAACCATACATACCATATAAAAGAAAATAGGGCTTTGAGTTGAGAGACAAGATTAGTCATAACTTTCTTACTTTCCAGCTGGATAACATTATCTATTTATTTGTTTGTTTCTTTATTTATTTGAGATAGAGTAAGCAAGTAGAGGGAGGGGCAGAGGGAGAGGGAGAGAGAGAATCTTAAGCAGGCTCCATGTTCAGCATGGAGCCCCATGCCAGGCTTGATCTCACAACCCTGAGATCATGACCTGAGCAGAAATCGAGAGTTGGACACTTAACTGACTAAGACACACAAGCTCCCCCAGCTGGATTACTTTAGACATGTAAACATCCAGTGTTTCTATTCCCACATCTGGACGATGGTGCCAATGTTCATTCTATAGTCTTACATGGTGCTTAGAAGAGTTAAACTTTTATTAATATTTTAAAGTATGGAACTTCTAAGCTGAAATCTTTGTCCCCTTAAAAATTTGCAATTGTTTCTTATTTTTTAGGGCTATAATAGATAGGCCTAACTGGATCCCTACATTATAAAGATGAGAAAAACTAAGGTGTAGACCAGTGATTTTTTAAGGATCAGCACATCAGCCGCACTGGGAATACAAATGCATGGCCCCACCACAGACCTGCTGAATCAGAATCTCTTGGGGGTAGGGTCCACTGAAGAATCTCTACTTTTAACAAGCTCTACCAATGATTCCAACAGTCACTCAAGTCTAGAAAGCATGGGTCTAGACTGCCTGTTGGCTGAGAACAGAGTATAGAGACAGATCCAGGACTAAATCCCACAACCCCTGAATTCTAACCCAGACCATTCTGGCAATCTTTACTTTTAACCCCATTTAAATAAGTACTATTGTTTTCTATACATGTTTTGCTAGTTTAAAAAACATGATAGAATATTACATTGTGTGTATATACCATATCCTCTTTATTCATTTATTGATGGACACTCAGATTGTTTCCATATCTTACTTCCATTATCTTCCAAATAATGCTGCAATAAACATAGAGATGCATCTACCTTTTCAAACTATGTTTTCATTTTCTTTGGGAAATACCCAGTAGTGGGATTACTGGATCATATGGTAATTCTATTTTTAATTTTTTGAGAAACCTCCATATTGTTTTCCACAGTGGCTGCACCAGTTTGCATTCCCACCAACAGTGCATGAGGATTCCTTTTTCTCCACAACCTCACCAACACTTGTTATTTGTCTTTTTTATTTTAACAATCCTAATAGGTGTGAGATGACATCTCACTGTGTTTTGATTTGCATTTCCCTGATGATTAGTAATGTTGAGCATCTTTTCATGTGTCTGTTGGACACATGTATGTCTTCTTTGGTAAAATGTCTATTCAGATCCTCTGCTCATTTTTAATTCGATATTTGTGGGGTTTTTTGGTGTTGAGTTATGTAAGTTCTTTAAATATTTTGGATATTAACCCTTTATCAGATATATCATTTGCAAATATCTTCTCTGATTCCATAGGTTGCCTTTTTGTTTTGCTGATAGTTTCCTTCACTGTACAAAGCTTTTTTTCCCCCCCCCCACTTGGTGTAGTCCCAAAATTTTAATTTTAGTTTTACTTCCCTTGCCAGAGGAGACATCGCTAGAAAATTGTTTCTACACCTGCTGTAAAAGAAATTACTGCCTATGTTTTCTTCTAGGAATTTTCTGGTTTCAGGTCTTACATGTAGGTCTTTAATCCATTTTGAGTTTATTTTTGGAACCACAAAAGATCTCAAATAGCCAAAACAATCTTCAGAAAGAAGAACAAAGCCAGAGGTATCACAATCCCAGATTTTAAGATATGCCACAAAGCTGTAGGAATCAAAACAGTATATTACTGGCACAAAAATAGACACATAGATTAATGGAAAAGAATAGAGAGTCCAGAAACAACCTATGCTTTTACGGTCAATTATCTATGACACAGGAGGCAAGAATATCCAATGGGAAAAAGACAGTCTTTTCAAATGGTGTTGGAAAAACTGGACAGCTACATTCAAAATAATGAAAGTGGACCACTTTCTTACACCATGCAGCAATCTTGGATTTTAACCTCAATATTTGGAATAAGTACTATTATTTTCTATACATGTTTTATTATCTAAACAAATCAAGAAACACTGCAATCACAAACAAAAAGATACTGGTTTTCTTTCTTCACTATTTCACAAGAGTAGAGTTCCTCAGCTTTTTTTCTCAAGAACAAGGAGTGAGAAATAGAAGAACCTATTGTGTTTCCCTAACTTAAGATGTTCGCAACCTAAATTCTAATTTAGTTACTTACCTAACTTTCTTATCACGTTGTCTTCTATCATTGTGAAACACATTCTAGCAGAAACAAAACAGAAAAATAACTGCTTAAGGATTCATTGTGTGCTAGAAATTGTGTCTAATCAAATTGAATTAAATTTCTTTCCAAATAAAAACAGTATGTATCAAGGACCAGACCAAAGTATCTAAAGAATTTAAGAGTTACCAAAAGAAAACAAAAATTAACACAAAGATAATATATAACTCAATAATAAATAACTCAATACAAAAATAAATATATGAAGGGTGGACTACAGTAAGACAATAACAGGTAAGTACTTTTTTAAAGATTTCTTTATTTGAGAGAGAGAAAGAGAGAATGCACACAAGCAGGGGAGGGACAGTGGGAGAGGGAAAGAATCCTCAGACTTCATGCTGAGCATGGAGACCGAGGGGGAACTCGATCCCAGAATCCCGAGATCATAACCTGAGCCAAAATCAAGAGTTGGACGCTTAACAGACTGAGCCACCCAGGTGCCCCAAAGGATAAGTACTTTCAATCAACTTACCAAATTTTTCTGTTATACCAAATTGTATGCATGTATTTGGGCCTTTAAAAAGACAGCCTGAAGTCTAGAATAACTGAAATCAATGTGATTGGCTTGGAAAGGCTATGAAGAAACTAAATAGTTTAGCAGAGGTTGAGAGAGAAAAAAATTAAGATTCAATCAATGATTTAAGAGAGAATCTGGTTAAGGTCAATAGTGTATGATATTCAAGGCCAGCTCCTAGACAAAATCATAAGGCAGCCAAATTTGCCATTGCTCTTCTCCTGGCCCTTGATGACTATTGACTATCCAGGGTTTTTCCAGTATTGTTCTCACTGGACATCCATGTAGTAATCAGAACACTTTGGTTGTATGTGACAGAAAACCAACTCAAATAAGCTGAAATACCACAGTTATTCAGAGAGAGGGAGGCTCAAAGAATAAGCAGTCTAGAGGTAGAATTAGTTTTAGGCATGACTAGTTTTTAAGAGCTTACATGAATTTTTACTCCTTTTTTCCTCTGCCCCTATCTATGCTCTGCTTGACTCTGAGTTGACTTTATTTTCACGTAGGCTCTTTCATCATGACGACAAAATAACTTCCAGAAACTCCAGCTTTTGTTTTGACCTCTCAACAACACTAGCCTAGAGACTCCCCATTAGCCCTAACTAGCTTGTTGTGAATCACACATTCATTGCTTGGCAAATTACTGTGGCCAGGCATGTAATGATTTTATTGAGCAAATCTATGTCAAGAATTCCCCTGGGACTGGGGGATATAAACCTTAACTGAATGAAGAGTGGGAGAGAGTTGGTTTTCCCTGGAAAATCAGGGTGACCTTAGCCAAAAAAAGAGGGGAAATAAATATTAGATCAAAACAAGTATCCACTAAAGCCTATAGTTCTGGACAGTGATCTAGGATTCAGACCCTTCCTTATCAGAAGAGAGTCTAACATTTAATTTTTCTTGGTGCTCCTAAGTGAATAAATCTCTTCACATACAAACTGTACCATCATAGTTTCAATATGATAGCCTAGGAAATTCAGGCAGGGAATACTCTGTTCTTCCTTACTACAATCTCTGCTTAAGAACTCCCAATAATGGTAGTCTTTATTACTGTTGAGCACATGTAATTAAAATTTTCTTTCTTATGTTGAACTGGTTATCTGCCCCTCTATGGTTAGCCATTAATTTTTCCCTTTGGAGCATCCAAATTATGTCTATTATGTGTTCTACATGGTAGATCTTTGCATGTCTAAAGGCAGGTTTATTCAACTGCTGTGCATATGACATGATTTCCAGAAATGTGACACCCAACTCTCTGTTTATTTATGCCCATTTTATCTCCAGTGTTATGCTATTCTTTTTCTCCTGGACTTCATTTTGGTTGAGCCTTAGATTGGAAGATTTTTTTAGTGCTTCTGTTGTTTTTATTTTACTTGTTTGTTTTGTTTACATAGTCTCTGAAAGTCAAGGAAGTAAAAGTTCAACCAAGAGTAAGCAAAGAATTATTATCTCTTCATATCATTTCTCATTGCCTATAGGCTTCCTATGTGGGAGAACAATAGAAATATACCAATTTCAGCTGTGAAACAAAAATATTCTGCATTCTTGTATACTTTTTTTTTCTCTTGTTTCATGTATCAGGCTGTTTTACTTCAAAACAAATAAACAAGCAATTTGAGTCTTATAGAGAGTGTATACTTTATAATCTTGGAGTCTACAAAAAATTTATTTATTGCTGCAAATGGTTGGATTCCTGCTTGTGTGCCATGGGAACTGAATTTCTGCCCTAATGTTTTGGCACATCTTCAGTATACTTACCTCTGTAGGAGTGGTGTGTATCCACAATTATATTATTTGAAAAGAATCTTTGTACTGGAAAATCCCATTGAGATGTAGCATCGCATTTCCAAGGGTGTCTTGGGACAAGAAAGAATGGGGCAGTAATATACAACCACTTGGTTACATCATTCATACCAGAGAAATTATCATCCTACTGCTGATGGGGAACACTTGTACTTCTCTATTATCAAAGATTTTGCAGAAGTGCTCAGCCCCCTCTATTCATTTCATTCCAGCTGTTCTAACACAAGGAATGAAACAGATTGTTTCATTCTCTAAGTGTACATTAAAAAGGACAATGCCATCATTTGGGGGGCTTTTGAAGGGGTTTTTGCTCAATTTGGACTGTGTGTGGAGCAAGCTCACTGCCTTACAACAAAAGCATAAAACTCAGTGGTGACAGGCAAGTCAAAGGCTAAAGAATTTGTTAAAAGGAAGAAGCCCTAAATGTTCAGCCATAAACAACAAGAGACATCAGAAAGGAAGCAGGGAAAAGGTAAAGAAGACCGTGAGAAGGAATGTGCACTGGCTCAGCACTGCATCCTTTTATAATCCTTTGGGAAAACTCACTCATAGGGCTCCAACGGCTCTTTCCTGAATTTGTCCTACATCAAAGAGCCACAAGCTTGCTCTAGCTTGAGCTTGTTTTTAGTACATTTTAAGAGTACACAATTTTTTTTATACCAAAATGTTAAAATTGTTTTAAGCCAAGTATCTGGTACTTTCTTGCCATGTGATCTTGAAGCATAAGCCTTGTCCTGTCCTTGGAAATCTTTGAATTTTTCATATGATATTCCTGCTTCATCTTACTTTCTATATAAAGAACAAACATCTACCAGCCTTTCTCATTCTCCTCCTTTAACTTCCTATTCCTGTTCTTTTTTTTGAATGTCAAATACGTGAATACATACTTTTGTCCCCTGTCACCATACCAATAGCAGCAATTGAAAGTTAATCATGGAAATCTTAGGGTGTATGAATTATTTTCAAAATATATAACATGAAGTCACCAGCAAGAGCGCAGAGTTGCAAAATGAGATGAAACATGGTCATATCCTGGATCAGGAATATGTAGACTCATGAAACTAGAAAATTCTTAAAATACTTCTGTGATGTGTAATTTTGTGAAGAACGTATCTTTATACTTGGTCAATAATGACAGCAAAATTGATTCTCAATTCAAGATCATTGTAGAAGGAAATATTTTAGAACTATTTTATCTTCAGTTTGCCTCATTGTTTAATCCCCAGGTATATATGGATTTAGTACTTGAAGATTCCCATTGATTTTTGAAAAATTTTCAGACAATTTTTAAGTGTTCTAAGCAATACAAAGGAATATAGTCTCTTCACTTGCTTTTTCTTCCCCCTACCCACATTTCATTCTCCAGACCTTTTCTAGTGTTAACAGGAGGATTTGGTTTCACCTGTGAAGGGAGATACACTTTGTGCCTTCTATTTGGAAAGTTCTCTTTTGGGTGGTTGGTCTATTGGATCATATCCCATCTCATTCTTCCTTCCCACAGTACTAATGAGTCTGGGATCTTCCTCCTTCTAACTGAAAAAAAACAAAAAGAATCCTTGAAGCTCACACATGGTCAATTTTTGCTCATAGGGCATTGGTTCCTATCTGAAACGACTAATCAAGTATATTTAGTATGTTCTCTTTCCTACATACATGGGTGACTATATTCTTGGATTTAGTGATCCTAATCTTGGCCACATACAGGTATACCTCAGAGATACTGCGGGTTCAGTTCCAGATCACTGCAATAAAACTGAATATCATAATACAGCAAGTCAAATGAACTTTTTGTTTCTTAGTGCATATAAAAGTTATGTTTACTCTATACTGTAGCCTATTAAGTGTGCAGTAGCATTATATCTAAAAAAACAATGTATTTACTTTCATTTAAAAATAATTTATTGCTGAAAAATGCTAACTATCATCTGAGCATTCCTTTTGCTGGTGGAGGTTGTTGGTGCTTGGATGTTGATGGCTGCTGACTAATCAGGGTGGTGGTTGCTGAAAGTTGGGGTAGCTGTGGTCATTTATTTTCTTTGGGGGGGATTTTCTTAAAATAAGACAACAGGGAAGCTTGCCTCATCAATTGATTCTTCCTTTTATGAACAATATTTCTGAAGCATGTGATGCTGTTTAACTTTACAGCTTTCAAAACTGGAGTCAACCTTTTCAAACCTTGCTGCTGCTTTATTACCTAAGTTACATAATATTCTAAGTCCTTTGTTGTCATTTTAACAGTTTTTATATCATCTTTGCCAGTAGTTTCCATCTTGAGATGCTCGTCCATAAGATGAGCTCATTCATAAGAATGAGATGCTCATCCATAAGAGGCTCATCCATAAGAAGCAACTCCTCATCCATTCATGTTTTATCGTGAGATTGTAGCAATTCAGTCACATCTTCAGGCTCCACTTCTAATTCTAGTTTTCTTGCTTTTTTCACCATATTTGCAATTACCTCCTCCACTGAAGTCTTGACCTCTCAAAGTCATCCAGGAGGGTTGGAATCAACTTCTTCCAAACTCCTGTTCATGTTGACCTGTTCCCATAAGTTACAAGTGTTCTTAATGGAATCTAGAATGTGAATCCTTCCCAGAGTCTCAAAAGACTTATTTTTTCTAGATCGATCAGAGGAATCACTATCTATAGCAGCTATAGTCTTATGAAATATATTTCTTAAATAATAAGACTTGAAAGTGTAAATTACTCTTTGATCTATGGGCTAAAGAATGGATGTTGTATTAGCAGTCATGTACACAACATTAATTTCATTGTATATCTCCATCAGAGCTCTTGGGTGACCAGGTGTATTGTCTGTAAGCAGTAATATTTTCAAAGGAATCTTTATTTCTGAGCAGTATGTCTCAACAGTAGGCTTAAAATATTCAATGAAACATGTTGTAAATAGAAGTGTTGTCCTCCAGGCTTTGTAGTTCCATTTATAGAGCATAAACAGAGTATATTCAACATAATTATTAAGGGCCCTAGAATTTAGAGAATGGTAAATGAGCACTGGCTTCAACCTGAAGTCAATAGTTCCATTAGCCCCTAACAAAGAAGTCAGTCTGTCATTTGAAGCTTTGAAGCCAGGCATTGACTTCTCTTCTTTAGCTATGAAAGTCCTAGATGGCTGCTTCTTTCAATAAAAGGCTGTTTTATCTACATTAAAAATATACAGTTTAGGGGCACCTGGGTAGCATGATCGGTTAAGCATCTGACTCGGCATCCGCTTGGGTCATGATCTCAGGCTCGTGGGATTGAACCCCATGTCAGGTTCTGTGCTCAGAGTGGAGTCTGCTTGAGATTCTCTCTCCGTTTCCCTCTGTCCCTCCCACTCTCTTTCTCTAAAATAAATAAATAAATCTTTAAAAAATATATGCTGTTTAATGTCGCTGAACCTTCATTAATTACCTTAACTAGGTCTTCTGGAATAACTGGCTAAAACTTCCACATCAACACTTCCTGCTCCACCTTGCATTTTTATCTTATGCAGGTGGCTTCTCTCCTTAAACCTCATGAAACAATCTCTGCTAGCTTCAAACTTTTCTTCTGTAGCTACCTCACCTCTTTCAGTCTTCCTAGAATTAAAGAGAGCTAGGGCCTTGCTCTGGATTAGGCTTTGGTTCAAAGGAATGTTGTAGCTGGTTTGATCTTTTATTCAGACACTAAAACTTTCTCCATATCAGCAGTAAAGCTGTTTCACTTTCTTATCAATCATGTGTTCACTAGAGTACCATTTTTCATTTCCTTCAAGAACTTTGTCTTTGCATTCACAACTTGGCTAACTGGTACAAGGGGCCTAGACTTGGGCCTACTTTGGCTTTCCACATGCCTTCCTCACTAAGCTAGCCATTCCTTACTTTTGATTTCAAGTGAGAGACATGCAATTCTTCCTTTCCCCTGGCACTTAGAGGCAACTGTAGGATTACTAATTGCCTTAATGTCAATATCGTTGTGTCTCAGGGAGTAGGGAGGACTGAGGAGAGGGAGGAAGAGAGAGAAAGATGGGGAATGGCCAGTCAGTGGAACAGTCAGAACACATACATTTACTGAGTTTGCCCTCTTATATGGGTTTGGTTCATGATGCCCCCAAACAATTCCAATAGTAACATCAAAGACCACTGATCACAGATCACCATGACAAATATAATAATAATGAAAAAGTTTGAAATAGTGTGAGAATTACTGAACCATGACACGGAGACATGAAGTGAGCAAATGCTGTTAGAAAAACGGCACAGACAGACTTGCTCGACTCGGTTTTGCCACAAACCTTCAATTTGTAAAACAACAGCTATCTGTGAAGTGCAATAAGGCAAAGCACAATAAAACAAGGTATGTCTGTAGTCACAGCAAATATGGCAATGTTTGTCTAATCATGGTACATACGTACAAGGTATATGTGGGAGGACATGGAAGAGAAGGATTTGAATGTCTTGATTCTTGCTACAAAGTACCAGGCGGTAAACTTAGGTGATTCCATTATTTGAAGAGGACATTTGGTCTGAAAAATAGATACCTGGGGAAGGTCTTGACCTGTTGACTTGGGTTTCATGATTATAAATATAGTGGACTAAACTTTCTCTATGATAGGTTAAGTACCCAGCCTACAGAAGCTGCCTGGCATTTTTTTCCATATGAAACTGACTGAATTTTTCTCCTATTATTTTCCTCAAACAAAATCACCTCCTCAGTATCTGTGGCCAATACTGAAAACACACACACACACACACACACACACACACACACACACACACACACAATGGAAACCTCATTTAACAGAAACAAAAATTCACCCCAAAACCTATCCAAGGTTTTTTCCAAATGAAGACTCATTTCTGCCTCCAATTTTTGGTGTTCCCTGAATTCTTACTCATTATATTGCTATTGAAAGCTATACCTTTAAGCCTGACTTGGGTTCCTCAAAATCCTTTCCCTTTAACTCCCCACCTTTCCAAAGCACCCACAAACACATTGCTAATTTGGTTTTGTCTATAAAACAATGAGCTTGTGAGTCATGAAGCAAGGGGTATTGGACATTCCTCTTCTTACTGACATGGCAACCACCCTATCACTGGAAGAGGCTTCTAGTGTATCTAGAAAGCACCAGGATAGGGGGAGAACAGATTTTATATTAGTTTGTAGAGGATACAGCATATTCAAATATGTGCTAGCCATCAAAACTTCAGGCTAATGATGTTCAACATCATTAGTCTTCAGGGAAATTCAAATCTAAACCACATTGAGATACCACCTTACACCAGTTAGAATGGCAAAAATTGACAAGACAAGAAACAACAAATGTTGGCGAGGTTGTGGAGAAAGGGGAACCCTCTTACACTGTTGATGGGAATGCAAGCTGGTACAGCCACTTTGGAAAACAGTGTGGAGGTTCCTCAAAAAGTTAAAAATAGAGCTACCCTATGACCCAGCAATTGCACTACTGGGTATTTACCCCAAAGACACAGATGTAATGAAAAGAAGGGCCACATGCACCCCAATGTTCACAGCAGCAATGTCCACAATAGCCAAACTGGAAGGAGCCAAGATGCCCTTCAACAGATGAATAGATAAAGAAGATGTAGTCCATATATACAATGGAATATTACTCAGCCATCAGAAAGGATGAATACCCCACTTTTACATCAACATGGATGGGACTGGAGGAGAGTATGCTAAGTGAAATAAGTCAAGCAGAGAAAGTCAATTATCATATGGTTTCACTTATCTGTGGAACATAAGGAAGAGCATGGAGGACATTAGGAGAAGGAAGGGAAAAATGAAGGGGGAGAAGTCGGAGGGAGAGACGAACCATGAGAGACGATGGACTCCGAGAAACAAACTGAGGGTTTTAGAGGGGAGGGGTGGGGGGATGGGTTAGCCCGGTGATGGGTATTAAGGAGGGCACGTACTGCATGGAGCACTGGGTGTTATACTCAAACAATGAGTCATGGAACACTACATCAAAAACTAATGATGTACTGTATGGTGACTAACATAACATAATGAAAAAAATTATTAAAATTAAAAAAAACAAAAAACCATCAAAACTGCAGTCATCCCATGTCTACCTGGATCACTGCTGCCTGGGGACCCAGGAAACAGATCCATCTTTCCTTTCCCACTGTAACCACTAATGCCTTTTCACCTTAGTAACTAAATTAGTAACTTCACATTAAAGAGAGCAAAGCCGATCAATGGTTGTGTGAAGAAAATGTTAGCAATTCCTTTTGCTTGTCTTATTTTTCCTTTAAATTCTATGTCTGAGTTGCATATTTATAAAAGTCATAGAAAATAAGCACCCAAATAAATATAAATTGTGAGGGCATAACCCCAATGTTTTTATGGCTTCAGAATAGTTGGAAGTCTCAATTCCTGAATCACTTTCTGATGACATGCATTTGGGGAATGTGCTCAACAGAGTGACAGATTCTCCCTCACCTTATTAAAACCTCCCTAACACTAATGCTACAGGTAGGGTGGGGGAGGGCTTTTGAGAGGTTTTTTGGTCTGTTTTTTCACCTGACCTACTTTGAATATAGTACCAACTCTTCCACCATCCCTCCTTCAATTTATCTTTGTTCAAGGACCTAAGCAGAACAGAGAAAGATCCTGTGACAGAATAAATAGTGTTCCCTCTCTTTCTCCTACTTTCATTGAGAGAAATTGGATGGTTTGAGGTATATTCCTGATCTGTGATATTAATGGGAAAGAAAAATCCTCTATTAAACATCTCAACACATCCTGTCAAGACCCTATCCTTGGTCATGTGAGGTAAACCTCAAATGTTACCTAACAAGGGAAATCCTTATATCCTGAATTCAATTACTTGCTGTTTCTAACCCAAAGGAGTTGGATTTCAAACTTAATGTTTGTATTACTTGACAGTTTTTTTCCCCTTCCCTACTTCTGTTTAAAGACTATGGGATGTCAGGAAGCAGAATCATGAGATCAGCTTTATTCTTTAATTCAATTCAGTGTGCACAGTATCTTACATTTAATAGCCATTCAATGAATATTCACAGATTTGACAGGACTTACTTAAGATAGTGCTTTAAACTAAGGCTTTGGTTCTCCAGCATTAGTGTGAGTCAGAATCACCTGGAGAACTTGTCAAATCACAGATTACCTAACCCCAATCCCAGAGTTTCTGATTCAGTAGGTCTGGGGAGGGACCCTAGAGCCTACATTTCTATCAAATTCCTAGGTGATCGGGATGGCTATAAGTTGGAGATCACACTTTAAGAACCATGGATCAAAGAAGTGTGTTATGTATCTAGGAATAGAGAAACAAGATTCATTTTTTAATATTTAGTTTCCTTATGATAATATAGCCATGTTATATTTTTAATTACTAATAAACTATTAAAATTAACAGAATAATGAATAGATTTGGGCTTATTTAAATTATGTATGCTGTTGCTATATGACAAAAATATAGATAAGTGAAGATTTGGCTCTATAGTCACAATAATATAATTATTATTTGTACAATGTATATTTTAATTATTTTCAGGGATAATCTTATTTCCTTTGGACAGCCTTCAAGCTTCAGGTAATCATCCACATTTTACAAGTGAAGAAAAAGTTCAGAAAGATTGTTCTAAGTGTTCAGAGAGGTTGAGTGTGTTTGTCTTCAAGCCAAACAGCTCTTAAATCGTGAAGTTCCCATTAGCACCCAGACTGTTTTAATTCTACTCCCTGTCTCCCATTGCACGTCTCCATCTATTGTCTGATGTTTCAGTTTTGTGATGTCCCCAGTCCCCCAGTAAGCAGGCAGTAATCAAGGGAGAAGGGCTTGAACTGGAACTAGAACACCTGGGTTCTAGACTCCTTTTTCTACTAATTAACTACCACCCCAGTTGCAAGGCCGCCGTCAACAGCCAGACCAACCTGGCGCTCTATGCCTCCTACCTGTACATCCACAAGGACGTGGCCTTGAAGCGCTCCGCCTGGACTTCCCGCATCAGCTCGGGTTGGAGAGGGAGGTGAGGGAGCTCACAGCCAAGCCCAGGTGGCTGAGAAGCAGCGCCGGCCCCATCGCCTCCCAGCATCAAGATGCGGGGTTCTGGAGGCTGCAGACACTGCAAAAGCTTAGGCATGCACCTTTCACCTGGAGAACTGAGGGACCCGCCTCCCTGAACTGCACCAGCTGGCCACTGATGGGACCGACACCCACCTGTGCGAGTTCCTAGAGAGTCCCTCCTTCCACAGGCCGGTCAAGTCCTTCAAAGAGTGCGTGGCTATCTCACCAACCTGCGTTGGATGGGGGCCCTGAAGGCCGGCGAGGCAGAGTACCTCCGACAAGCCCCGCGTGGTCCTTGGCAGTAAGAACTCAGCTTGTCTGCCTTCCACATGGCCACTGGGTGACTTCCCCTGATCACCATGCTGGGCAGGCATATTGCAATATTGCCCTTGCAAAACATTCACTTAAGATTTTTTCTTCCAACCAGTTTCACCATTCCTTTCAATAAAGGAATATGGTTCCTAAAATAAAAAAAAAAAAAAACAGAAACACAACAAAAAACGGTAGCAAGAGTATTCTTTCTGTGCCTCAGATTCATTCATGAAAACGATAAAATGTGCTTTATCTTCTCCATAAGATTGTGTGAACCAAATTCCATAATGTATTTGCAATTTAATCTAATTATTCATACCTACCTCAGTGCATAAAGAATCTAGAGACAGTTTGGTATATAAAAATAATTTTAAAATCTATAAACTATGTTAGAGATTTAAAGTCTAATTTAGGCAGCATGATTATAACTTGTATTATTTTAGTTTAGCAGTCTCTGAATTGAATACAAAGATAGATTAGATAAATTGTTAATACTTAAGATACTTAGAGAAAGTTATAAAATAAAGAATATGGAATGACCTAGCTAGGGATATAATCCAGTGTGGAACTAGTAAGAATGGGGAAAAACGCTACAAGTGATTCCATATTCTGAAACAAGTACAAAATTCTGGTATGAGGAAAGGAACATCAGTAGTGCAGCTGTTTCCCCAAAGGGCGGGGGGTGGGGGGGACTTTGATTCAGCCTTTCTCCTACCGACTTCCCTTCTTTCTTCCCTTCAATTGCTTTCCAAAAAGTTTTGAAATATCTGTCCTCTGAATTTCATGTTTGTTCAGCATTCTCATGTAATTTCTTTTGCATCTTACTAACATGATATTCTAAATGGAATATAAATTTAAAGCCATTCTCTCAGTGACCCTAATAACCCTTACTTGCTAGGGAATACATGAACATATTATTTCTAGAAGCCCAGCCTTCATCTAGTTATGTTCACTTTCATTTAACTCAATTGAACCACAGCACATGGAAGCCAAAAGCTACCTTAAGACAACATTGAGTCCCCATTCCCTCATTTCACAGTCGAGGAAGAAAGGAGCCTAGACTAGTGGTTAAAGTCACATAGCTACTTTGTGACAAAGCTTGTACTAGAATTCAATGCTCCACCACTCCTGTGACAGCTTTCTCTTTGCCATACCATGCCATTCCCTCTGGAGCTTACCTAGGAGACTAACACGGTAGAGCTAAACCAAAGGTACTTGTGAAGCAGAAAGTCCAGAAAAAAAGTGTGGAAGGTACAGAAAAAATTCAGATGGGACCAGACAATGTGCATTGGAGTTGAACCTGATTTACTTAACACTGGCCTGAGGCCCGTGGCTTTACCTCAGTGAGCCCCAGTTTAATCTTTTATGAAATGGGGACCAAAAATACCTACATGAGAGGACCGATGGTGTGGCAGAACATGGCCAACTCTGCCCAGAATATAGTAGGTAAGTAATAAATATATCCTCCCTCTGTTCCTTATTTATCACACGGTTCCACCTTCTTCAAGTAGTAACTTCCACTGATCAATATGTCTTTCCCTTGCATCTGTAGAAGTAAATTCTTGGATCTTCCTTCTTGCCTCTGACTTATCCTTTTTCACCCCCTATATTAGTTTTCCCTTCCCTTTCAGACCTACTCTTTTCACCATGAGTGAGCCCAAGATCCCCTCCCCTTCCTCCTCTACACCTTCCTTTACAAACTCCTTTCAGGGCATTCACAACGAGTGGGGATTGCTTACAGTGAAAAGGTGATGCCAGCCATAACCATCTCCCTACTATATTACCCTTTCAACAGTGCTCCTAATATTCTTTTAATAACCAGCAGCCATTATCCAGGCATTTGGAAAACTAGTAATGACATAGTCCCACTCTGGCTTGTAATAAATGCCTCAACATTGTGAATATTAAATTTCAGAGTTTTTATTCAATTCTTGTTTCATCCATTGTATGCTCAGTTTTAGGAAGCCTTCATGACATACCTGTTGCCTCAGCAAAATCTGTGACACTTGTCTGAATTCCACTTTGACCTTCCACCCATGTTGAAATAGTTTAAAAGAACAAGAATAAAGAATATTCTTAAGAGAGCCAGAGAATCATTCACTTGAAAATTTCTCCATTATTTTGCAATTTGAAGAAGTCGCCAACATCATTGCGAGATTTGGCTTGTGTACACCTGGAAAATATGAGACTCGAATATTTCATGTTGACACTCTGGCTTCTCTTCCCCTGGGGGTGGGGAGAGAGGCTGAACTGCATGTGTTAATCCTGTCACTGGACTGTAACTCAGCATATGCCACAGGGGTCTCCCGGTGGCCTCTTCGTCTTTCATATATTTACCCCCTACCTTTCCATGCAAAATGAGTTTATTTAGCTGTTCATATATTGGAACAAAGGACTGTTCAGGGTTAGCTTTAGCCCCAGGTAAAGAAGTCAGATGTTTAGAGGGTTTGATTTTTTTTTTTAAGTCCAAAAGCCTCCTACAGAAAATATTTTTTTTTCTAATAGCTCCATTGAAATCCCCATATTAGTCACTTCTGTGGAATGAAGCAGTGAGAAAAAAAAAATTATCTGATAAAATATACAAGCTATCTTAAAGCCATGGCACATAAAGCCCCTTTTACTTACTGATCAAACTAGATAATTAGTCACTTAGAAGGACTAAACAGAAGAAAATTGTGATAAGAAAGAGGAGGAAAAACAAGGCTTGGAGCATGTCCAAACTTGGAATGGCAACACTATCTAAACAGTTGAAGGAGAAGATAGAAAGGTGATAACCCCAGAGGCACCCCTCATGATTTTAAAGTGATTGCTTAGGACCAATCCTGATGCTATATATTCATATTTCCGACCATCCATCCATCCATCCAACCATCCATCCATCCATCTATCCATTTAACATGTTTACGCAGTAACTGAACGAGGCGCTGTGATGCTGCATTAAGAACACAGAGATGAAGAGTCTCAAGTCTTTACTCTTAAAGAACTTACAAAGGAATAAAAGCATCTAAGTAAAATTTATAGATCAGAGTCTTAGATGCTGTCATAGCTATCAAGAGATGGTGCTATGATAAGAACTGACGTTTGGGGGCGCCTGGGTGGCTCAGTCGGTTAAGCGTCTGCCTTCAGCTCGGGTCATGATCCCAGGGTCCTGGGATAGAGCCCCGCATCGGGGGTCCTTGCTTAGTGGGGAACCTGTGTCTCCCTCTCCCTCTGCCTGCCTCTCCCCCTGCTTGTGCTTTCTCTCTCTCTCTCTCTGACAAATAAATAAACTCTTTAAAAAAAAAGAACTGACATTTGTTATCGCGTGACAGACACTGTTCTATAGATGAATTACTCATTTACTCCTTCCAATAATGTTCTCAGGTAGATCATATTATCAAGTCCATTTTACAGATGAGAAAATGGTGATAGACCCTAAGTAACTTGCCCAAATCCTATGGATAAGATGAGACAGGATTAGGATTTGAGCCCTGATCTCAAACTCCAAAAGCCATTTTCTTAGCTCTCTGCTGCTCTGGAGCATAGCTCCCAGGAGTCCACAGGAGTCTGAGCAAAACCAAGTAAAATCTTGCAGAACTAAATATGAGAAAAATTACACAGATTCTAATGGTCTCCGCCACTTGAATTTTTAGCTAGTCAGCAAGGAAATACAGTTCTTCAGCTGAAATTGGGAAGAATATATGGTTATTATCATCATTGCTTCATTCCCTAGAGCCTCAGTATAAACATGACTGGTTGCACGCTTAAACATCAAGGTTATTCATTGGCAAACTGTATCTTCAAGGATTAAAAAGAGTAAGTAGGACACCTTTGAGTTGTTAGGATTTGGCCATTTTCACTGTGAGTAGAGATAGGCATTTGAGCATTTCTTAGGCTCACAAAAGAGATAGATGATTAAAAAAATAAAAGGATAGGGAGGCCAGTGAAGATTTGTGAACAAGACAAATTTTGTCAGGGTATAGGGAGGAGACCTAGAAGACTGAGGCATCTAATTTGATACACTTATAAGCCACAAACATGTCTGAATGACCAAGAGCCAGCCACCACCACAAAATAACCAGGATAGGTCCGGAGACAGCAGGGAAGAGCTGGGAAGAAGGCCAGGCCAATAATGAAAGGGGGCATTAAGGTACACATTAAACTCTCCAAAGGGAAAAAAAAATAAGCAAAATTTCCAAGACATCCCTAACAAAAAGTTGAAGTATTAACATTTTTGCTAAAGTAGCAAAAATGACATATTTGCTGGTTTCACTAAGTACATTATATTGCTTTTTTTTTTTTTCCTTGAAGTGGGGAGGTGGTAAAGCTTCACCGAGCAATAGTGAGGATGTAAGAGACTTTTCCAAAAGGGGTACATCAACCAATTACTGGGAGTTTGAAGGGAGCAGTTTATTTTTCAGGCATTGAGAAATCAGCATATTTGGAGCTGACATCCAATGGCTTAGTCCCATTCCTTGAGCGATTGGGGATTCCAGACGGGAGAGAAGCTGTCATTTCAAGGAGTAAAGCTGCCACTGGAACTCAGGGCACTTGATTGAAATTTCAGACGTCTGATTTTGTCAGAGTTCGAATCGCTTCCCTTTGAAATTCCCTGCCTTAATAACTGCTTTAACCCATTGCCAATCTTGCTGGCAACCATGCCTTCCTATGATTGGGAAAATTAATGAACAGTCCCTGGCTACTATAATTAAACCCAAACACTCCTGATTTCAGTATTAAGAAAAAGCCATTGCCCTGATTTTCTCTTGACAACACAAAAGTCTTGCCATCCCCGAACTGTTTAATTATTGAAATGAACTGTAACAGTACACCGGATAGGGGCAGAGGTCACCGAACAGTTCTGGAAGTCAGAAATCGGGCAGGGGCTGACTCAGAGCCTGCCAACGCCTCAGGCTGCATCCTCAAACCCACACACTTTTTCTCAGGCAGCCAGCCTCTGATAGGTAGGGTGATAGCGGGACTAACTTGCTAGTATTCCAAAGGTCCGACGGTGCTTGCTTGTTTTAAGACAAGCCAAAATATGCTCTGGTCACCACCACGACATTACAATTCCCATGCCCTACCACATTCCTCTTTTCAGATCCCAGGCATTTTTTTTTTGTCTCCCTACGTGCAGTCCAGGATGTAGACAAAATGAATTCCAAGTGACCTATGTGGGGGTGGATTTTTTTTAGAAACAAACAGCAAATTAAGAGGGGAAAAAAACTCCTGTTCTCACTTTTTTTTTTTTTTTTGGAAGGGAGTGTATATGTTTATTTTCTCAGAGATACTTTCCAGCGGTGACAACAGAACTAGGTTCTATGAAAGTATCTTCCCCCCTCATTTTAAAATACTAAATATCAGTCCCTTATTTTGTTTAACTTTCTTTTCTGCCTCCCAGACCTAAGTGAACATATGACAATTACTGCCTTTAAATAGACATGTCCAGTTTTCTATGATCCTGGAATAACAACATTTCCTGGAAAGGTAGGGATTTTTTTTTTCCAATATGTCAATAATACTTAAACTGTTACCAAAGATGATGGGGAAAAAATAGCTGGAAAAGATTGCTAGAGATGTTATTTCTAGGTAAATCAGAGTAAAAGTGTGATTTTCAAATATGTTAGTATTTAATATTCAAGAGTATTACTTAATAATCAAGGAAAGTTATAAAAATAAGTACATTCAATGGTTTGATAAAAAGATAAACCCTAAGCATTTTGTGTGCTCTAAATTACAAATAGAACTTTTCTTTTAAAGAAAAAACAGTATCAAAAGTAACAGGGTTTTTTATAGTATAAGATGGCCTGAAGTAAACTTGTCCTCAATTTTTGTATTCTACACCATTCTCTTGGATGCCACCCTTCCCCCACTGCACGCCTAGTACCAATGGAATCTGTTCTTTCTCTCGCCTTATTCAAACTTGTCCAGAGAACTTGGATATGTGGCCTCTTTTTAGGACCAGCAAAGGTAATGGGTGGACTAGATATTACTCTCGATGCATACCATTTTAAGCCAAACTAAACAGCCAAGCAATTAAAACTGCACGGGGACAAGAAGCCTAAGCCAGAACTATCCCAGGTAAATGGACCATCTTACATATTTATGTAACTATTTGATAGTAAAGAAACTCATGAGATGGCTATATTCTGTCCCTTTCCTAACCAGACTACCCCTCCTTTTTCTCTTACTTACTGCCCCCATTGCTTAAGCTGAACTCCTGGATCAAGACTGCTAGCTTCCTAGGGTCTCAACTCAACCTTTGCCATCTCCAGATATTCTCCAGTCTTTCTAGATAGATTTGCTGGGGTCAGGTGAGACTTTGATGTCTCCAGGTCAGCCTCCCAAGAGTGAGAGCTCCCTGCCATCACTCAGACCCTCTGCCCCAGGCCAGCTGCCTGGGAGCCAAGAGTCCCCAAGCAAGAAAAGCTTCATGGATTATGCATGGTTCCATGGGTGAAACAATTAGGACATGTGAAATGCAGTAGGACTTTATCATAAGCTGACTTAGTAGCACAAAAACTTAGTACCATGGGAACAAGTCCTATTTTCCGTAATATTATAGTGCGTAGAGAAAAACCCTGGCATGGTCATGATGAATTTAGTTGTACCTGTCTCCAGGTACAAATAGGACTAAAAAAAAATCCCTAGCAGTTTCTTTGGATAAGTTTTGTGAAACTGTAAAGAATGGCTAGCAGTGATTTTCCAAACTTTAGTATTTATAAGAATCACCTGGGATCATTTGAAATGATTCCTGGGTTCCATCCTTCAGCAAATTTGATTAGATGCCCAAGAAGTATGTGTAATAAGCCCATCAGGTGATGTGGGCATCAGGGGTCCACATGGCCAAAAGCACTGGAAAAGAAAAAGCCTTCCTTTTTCTCATTCTCTTGCCAACACACAGGCTGCCGTGGGCCTCTAGGTAGCTTCTTCTGGTTGCCTGCAAGTCCTCATGCATTAGGAGGGACGTGCAGACTTACCTATGACTGGAAAAGAGACTTCCTCATTCCTCTAAAAGTGCTGTGGTGTATGTCCTGGGAAAACAGATCATTTTTGGCATAGACTTGAAATTTTAAGGACTAAGTTCAATCTCCAGAGAAATAATGTTAAGTGTAGCCCAAACCCCACTCAAGGAGAAACTGTGACTCCCTTTATGAACCAGCCTTGGCAAAGAAAAGTTAAAATGTGGTCCAGCCACCTCAGTGATGCACAGGAGCAGACTAGAGAGAAATGAATAGAAATTATTGGTAGGGAAACATCTGAATTTTTCAAACAAGGTGAATTTTCCTCTCGGTTGTCTAATTTAACATTCCAATCTGAGAAGCAATCCGGCGACTGAAAACTGTACTTAATCCATTCTTTAAATAGCATTACAGCCTTTTTCATTTCTCTCCACACTGCATTTTGTTGTTTTTGTCTCAGAGGCTTTAACACAGGGCCAGGACTTGCACTGGGAGGCCTGCGGATTACAGGAAATAATGACCTGTATATATTTAGTTGTTCAAAGGAAATTAGAGTAGTCTGATTTTTATTATTCCCCATTGCCCCCCGTTCTCTTGTGTAATAACTTGCCCTGTTCTCTAATTTACTTTTACATCATTGGAAATGTATACCATTTAGCCCAGATTCTCCCATGACCAATCAGGACCTGCTGCTAGCTAGGTTAACAAAACCTTCCACAGAATGGGAAGCCTTCCTAACGCGGGCCAGCCAAAGACACCGAAGAGCTGATCTTTCCGGAAAGTATGTGACCTGGAGAAATTTACCAACTTCTTCACTAAGGTCGCTGGGGAACGCAGAGTGCCCCGGCCGCTGAATGTAACTGCTAACCTTTTCAGGACCAGTGTCGTTTTAGATTAACCTTCTCTTGTAAAAATGTGTAGGCAATTTCCTTCCATTTAATTTTTTAATTGTTAATCTATCAGTGTATTTTCAGTGGTGCTGCTTCCCAGTTCTGCCTCTCCTTCCCACCCCATCTCTTACCACCAAGCTCGTTAGTCTATTTAATTTTAATATCCAAAACAGAAATTCATCTGCTTGTATTTTTTAATGTAGAGGAAAAACCTGATTTGTTTGGGGATTTTTTTAAGAATTATGATTAGATATTTAGATTATGATTTCATTGAGATTTTCTAGTTCTGTAGCACATATCATCTGAATGTGTCAGAATACTGAGGGGAGGGAGGTGCACAGCTAAAAATACAATATATATATATATGTATACAGGAGATGACTATCACAATGTCTTCAGAACGTTTTCAACTTATCAGCTTTTCTTTTCATTACCACTCTATATGTGGTTTATGGACTCTTTGAATGAAACTAACATTTGAAAGGCAGGCAAAACTGATTTTTGTTAGATTCAGCATGTTTTTTTGTAACAACTAATGAAGGTTTGTGGATTCTCTAAATTCCATTAAAATAGGGTGAGTTGTGTGCTCTTTAACTGGCAGGATTTTGGCAGGATAAAAATGAAGAGAAGTAGTAAGTAGTTTTAATAATCACAACTTCTGAAATTCACTCCAACATGATCATATTTTAAGAGCTCAATAAATTTGGCCTTTATAAACTTTTCTTCATCCCTCCCTAAGCATTTCTTTTCAGTCTGGGCAGTTGCCTCATTATTAAGTAGGTTTCTCTATTCCAAAACAAACTCAAGTCACTAGTATTCATTTGACTTTAATTTCCTTCAGTCTCTTATATTGTAAGATTAATTATTGGTTTTTTTTCTGTCTCCTCCCTGCCCCTTCTGAAACAACAGCAATCCGCCTCGCTTTCCTACGTAAAATTTCTCACAAAGAATACTTCCCCTTTTTGAATAGTCTCTCCAATTTGATACCTCTGGATGTTCCTCACGTCTTTCTAAATCTTAACTGAATCTTGTCAACGGTCGGAATTTAACACAATTTTCTTTCATTTTTTTTTTTAAGAATTTCAAAGAGATTTTTTTTTTAAGATTTTATTTATTTATTTGTCAGAGAGAGAGAGAATGAGAACAAGCAGGGGGAGCGGCAGGCAGAGGGAGAGGGAGAAGCAGGCTCTCCGCTGAGCAGGGAGCCGGACATGGGGCTCGATCCCAGGACACCGGGATCATGACCTGAGCTGAAGGCAGCCGCTTAACCAACTGAGCCACCCAGGTGTCCCTTAACACAATTTTCAAAACAGTTGCTACTTTATAGTAACTTTAAGGACTGAACCATAGTTTTATTACTGGAGATTAGGCAGTCTCTCTCACCAAGTTGGCCGCCTTTCTCTAAATCCTGATCCTAGGCTACCTGGTAATTTGGCTGGGTCTGTCTTCAGAGGTCACAGAAATGCTTTTGGAATACTCTAGCTCATTAACCCTCCAAGGACCTTTGCGCCTCAGGAAAATGTGGGATATGAATAGTTTATATCTCAGCGTGTATTTAAATCAGCTAGTGTTTGTCCTTTCCAGAGAGTTCACCAGGTGGTTGGCCATTGGGTTGGGGGTGAGGAAATGGCGCTGGGGGTGAGGGAGGTGGATAGGGAATAATGTTATGGAATGGAAAAGAGAAATACCGTTTCCTCTGCAGTGACAAAAAGATTCAATTGTCAAACTTCAATTGGAAAATATTCATTTCAATCGATTATATTCATTCCAAAATGATTTCATTGGAATCATGAAAACCAATATTATAGCAGGATAGACAGATAATAAATTGAATTATTTCTCTTAAGATAGAAATTTGGATTTTGCTCTGTGTTTTTCTCTCCTCCTTTTTCTTGAAGGCTTATTTATGGAATTTCAATTATTCCATTTATTTGTATGTTTGTCCTTATGCCAGCACCAAACTATCTTGATTACTATAGCTTTATACTAAGTTTTTAAAACAGGGATTGTGAGTCCTTCAACTTTGTTCTTCTCTTCTGAGATTATTTTGACTATTCTGGGTCCCTTAAATCAATTTTAGGACAGCATGTCAAGTTCTGCAGAAAAACCAACTCAGATTTTGATAAGGATTGTGTTGAATCTATGGATCAATTTGGGAAATACTGCCATCTTAACGATATTAAATATGGTGGCCTATAAACATCAGATGTCTTCCCATTAATTGAAATCATCTTTAATTTCTTTCAACAAGTTTTTTTTTTATTTTAAGAGTATAAATTTTGCACCTAGTTTGCTAAATTTACTAAGTATATTATACTTTTTCATGGAATTGCTTTCTTAATTTTGTTTTCAGATTGTTCATTGCTAGTGTATAGAAATATAATTGAATTTTGTATTTTGATCTTATACCCTTGCTGAACTCATTTATTGGCTCTAAATTTTTTAGTGGATTCTTTAGGATTTTCTATATATGACCATGGCTGCTACAAATACAGAAAGCTTTAATTTTTCTTCTCCATTCAGGATGTCTTTTATTTCTTTTTCTTGCCTAATTACCCTGGCTAGAACCTCCAGCAAAGTGTTAAATGTATGTGGCAAAATCTTTGTCTTGATCTTAGGGGGGAGAACATTCAGTCTTTCATCATTAAGTATAATGGTAGCTAATGGGTTTTTTCATAGATGTTGAGGAAGATCCCTTCAATTCCCAGTTTATTTGGTGCTTTTATCATGACAAAATGTTGGATTTTGTCAAATGCTTTTTCTGCATCTTTTGAGATGATCATGTAGTTTTGTCCTTTATTCCATTGGCATTGTGTATTCTATTAGCTGATTTTTGAGAAGTTAAACCATTCCTTGTATTCCTGGGATAAATCTCACTTGTTCAGGTATATAATCCTTTCTATATTATGCTGGATATAGCTTGCAGGATTTTATTGAGAAGTTTTGCTTCTGCAAGAAACACTGTTTTTGTTCTGCAGTTTACTTGTGATGTCTTTGGTTTTCCTATCAGGGTAATACTGGCCTTTTAGAAGGAGTTGGGAAGTATTCTCTCCTATTCTAACTTATTAACGAGTTCATCAAAAAAATGGCACTAATTCTTATAAATGGTAGAATTCATTAGTAAAGTCATCTGGGTTTGGGTTTTTCCTTGTAGGAGGGCTCTCAATTCCTGAGTTAATCTCTTGTTAAATGTTGCCATGAGTATGTTTGCAATTCTAAAAGTGGAGGCATTTTTCTCTTATTTGTAAAAGCCAAAACTCACTGACAAACTATCTTTGGTTTCATGATAAGGGAGGAGAATGAAGAGAATTCCTCCAAATGTGTCAGTAAGTAAAGAGAGACTTCCCTGAACTGGGGAGAGAGTAGGCAAATCAGGCATATTTTGTGGCATAGTCCTAGAGAGGGGCCAGTACATTATAGCAGGGATGTGACCAACTAAAGATACTGGACACGCAGCTTCGACTCCCAGAATCTCCAACTTTCTCCTGCCTCTAGAGACCCTGGGAGCTGTAGAGTCACTAGAATCACAGGTACCTGAATAAGCTGATACAAATGGATCCTCAGTAATATGTAATATGGATTTATGACTAATGCCTGGAGGAATTCCCCAACATTTTAACTTTACCTAGAACCCATGGTAGAACAACAGCTTTGTTGGATTTGAATTGATTTAAAGAGAATAAGGATAAACATCTTAATTTGTTGACTAAAATTTGTAGGAAGTCATTGACATTCTACATCTTCATAGTTCTCCACAGTAGACCACTATGCCTGAATAGTCCTTCAGCAAAGCTGAGTTATCTAGAAATTCTTCTAGGATATTAAGCCCTTTCAGTATAATATAGAGATAATGCTCCCTGATTCTGGAGCCAGAGTGCCTGGAATTAAGGCATGGTTCAGCTACTTAGGTTTTATGGGCACTTAGGCCATTACTTAGTCTCTCTGGATCTCAGTTTCTTAGTTTTTAAAATAGGGATAATATATAATAACTCATGTAGTACCTACCATGAAGAGTTATATGACAATTGTCATTTGTTCCTTATCTACTAATATAATCGATGTTACCAAAAATAACTTGCTGAAGAACTAAATTCTGTGCCTGAATATGCCAGGCTTGGTACTGGTCTTTTAAATTCAGTATGTCAAATCGGTGTCAGAGCCCTGTAGGGTAAGTATTGCCCTACCCATTTTATAAATGAGGAAATGGGTGAGGAAAGATTTGGTGATCTCTCACTCCAGTTCGCTCAGCTAATACCTGGCAGGTCTAGCACATAGATTTGGTTTGAGTCTTTAGTCCATGCTGCTGCTTATCCTCCAGGCTGCTGCCAAAGTAATTTTGCTATAGTGCAGCTTTGATTATAACACACTCAGCTCCATGGGTCCTTATTGCCCATAAAATAAAGCCTAAACTCTTAGCTTTAAAATTCAAAGTCTGCTATAATCTGGCCCAAATCTCCATTTCCAGAATCTCTACTCATTGATCCTTCTCACATCCACTACACTTCAATCAAAACATACAGCTTTTCATTTGCAAATATGTCATGTACTTCCCTGCAAGGATGCCTTGCACATGTCTTATGTCCTTTCTACTAGAATAGTTTTCAATCCAGTGCCACTTCCACCATCAGTGCCTTAGATCTCAGATAGATGTAAAATCCTCTGCTCTGTTCTCCCATAGTAGTTCTCATCTTTATCCTTAATGTAAAATAAATGCCAGTGCTTCTGGGTTGGTGAATACTTAGAGGTGCTGGAAGGATCCACATGCCCTTCTGTATTACCCACACAAGAGGCAGCCCTGACAAGGGGCTCGTCAGAGTAAAGAGGTATCTTGCAACTTTTCTGCCCAGTTATCTGTCATTTAAGTAAGTCCAAGTGAAGACACCTAGCCTATGGATACCACCAGTCCAGCCACATGGGCTCTAGGTCAATTTTGCCCATTTCATGGGCTTATATTAAGATGATGGGAGGCAAGGGCTTTAAGCAGATCATGGAAATTGCTATATTAATGTCAACTACATGGCCAAGTGATTAGAAAAACACTACAGTCTTTTTCAGGGGTCCAAGAGGTTATATGGCCCATGAATGTATTAGGGACACAAGGCACTTCAAAAAATCTGAAAATATTGAGACTGTGGATGTGGTCAAAGGCTCCAGGATTGTCCCTCTACAACCTGACAGTAGAATTCCTTTCTCCTAACTCAAATCTCCCAGCTAGTGGCTGAGTGTGGATGACTCGGGATAAGATTTCATTTCTTAGATGCATTGCCTACATTATACACTTGACTACAGCAGCATTCGCAGAAGGAAGAGAAGGGGCTAGGAGAGAAGTGATGATTGAGGCTACCACCCCAAATTTCCAGGTCATGTTCCATCTCCAACCTTGAGATTATTTTGATGTTTGCTAGAGTGATTCCCACACTTGCCCAAAGCCTCGAAATGTCCAGGTACCTGACATACAGTAGGCACTCAGCACATATATGTTTAATGAAAGAAAGAAAGAAAGAGAGAGAGAGAGAGAGAGGAAAGAAAGAAAGAAAGAGAGAGAGAGAGAGAGAGAGAGAGAGAGAGAGAGAGAAAGAAAGAAAGAAAGAAAGAAAGAAAGAAAGAAAGAAAGAAAGAAAGAAAGAAAGAAAGACTAAAACAATAAAATGACCATAAATGAATCCTAAGCACACCTACTGAATCAGACCTAGTATTTAACAAGCACCCCCTGTGTGAGTGTTATCAGACAAGTTTGGGTCACACTACCTTAGGACAGAGATTTTCAAAATTAGCTAATTACCAGAATCACCTGGAGGGTTTTTAAGACTCACAGATTTCTGGGCCCTAAGGTGGACCTCCCGAATTAGGGTCTAAACAGAGGAATCTGTGTTTCTAAAACAACTCCTCAGATGGTCCTAGATATATGAATCACTACAGTAGACTATGTTGCATTAAATTTGCTCACACATGGAACTGAGGTCAGACTTAGTGGGTAAGGATATCAGCTTTGTTCTTAAAAAAAAAAAATCTCTGGTTTGGGTGACACTGGCGTATGCATTTGTCAAAACTCATTAAATAGTACACCTAAGATTTGTACATTTCACTGTACATAAATTTTATCACAAAAATGTGTGAACAGATATACTGGACATATTAGATGTAAATTCTAGCAATGATATGCATGTTAAAGTCTTTAAGAGTGAAGTGTACTGATCACTGGGGTGTAATTTGAAATTCATCAAAAAGGAAAGTGGACAGATGGATAAACAGATATGCGATAAAGCAAACAGAGCATCATTGTAGAATCTACATGGTGTGTATATAGGTGTTCACTGTATAGTCCTTGCAACTTATTTTTACATCCGAAAATTTTTATGGCAAAATGTTGAGGAGACAAAAAAGAAAGGAAAAAGAGAATAACCAAATACCAAAGAGACATGACATTGAAAGTGTATCAAGGGCAGAGAGTTTGACAGAAAAGCTTAGGACTGATTGAACAGATAAGCCTCTCTGTGTTCAGCTAAAATAGACAAGTAAAGGATAAACCAAGAGCAATGAGGAGGAAGATGGTAATAGAGAGTAGAAATGCATTGTACTGAAGGAGGAACCATTTCTTTTTTACATTTTCCTATAAGGAGTTATTAGGTGAGGTGAAGGATATTGTCAGATAAGAATTTTGGCAACAGAAAAAATTTGGCTTCCATACGAAATTACTGGCTTGGTGTGTTTGATACATTATTTCTGGATGTTAATTTGGTTTTATTCAGATATTTTTTGTGAGTGCTTATCCAGAATTGAAGATATCCCTGGGTATTAGGAGGGAGGGAAGTGGCCAGCAATAGCCATATTCCATGTAATTAATTATTTGGACAGATTCATGTCATAATATACTGATATGGATTTATGTAGTCATCTATGAACACATTTTATTTTCCATGTTAGCTTAAAAAGTACTAGAGCATGAAGAACATGTCTTATTCAAAGTGTTTAGCTTAGTGCCTTTCATATATTGATGCAGGGTTCAGAATTCATTGACAGTGTCTTTTCAATATAGAGGATTTAGAGCCAAGTATTACATTACCTACTAGTGGTAAGTTAGGCAGGTTGGAGGGGCATTGAGTGTATCTTCAAGAAAGGGAGGCACAGCATGCCTTGAGCCAGAATTGGGTATGGCCTCATAATCTTACAGGCCATGATGTAGACAGCTTAAGTCAGGGTTTCTCAAATTTGGCACTATTCACATTTGGGGACAGTTAATTCTTTGTCATGTGGACCAGTCCTGTACCTTGTGGGATATTTAGCAGCATCCCTGGCCTCTACTCACTAGGTGCCAGTAGCATTCCTCTAGTTATGACAACCAAAAATACATCCAGACATTGCCAATAGTTCCCATCCCCGGTAGGCCAAAAATCACACCCAGTTGAGAACCACTGGCTTAATGCAATAAGCCAAGACAAAGTTGAACTCCCAAATTCATATAAACCACCCAGATGAAATATCACTTTGAAAGAGCTTCTCAAGAAGGGAAAATCCAGGTGCCAAAACAAAACAAAACAAAGCAAACAAACAAAAACCCAACCAGTTGGGGGTAAAGTTTTGAAGAGAATGATAGGAAGCGAAGCCTAGAACAATTCATTTTTTTATCTTATTTTATTTATTTATTTGAGAGAGAGGGAGAGAACACATAAGTAGGGGCAGCGGGAGAGGGAGAAGCAGGCTCCCCGCTGAGCAGGGAGCCTGATGCCAGACTCTATCCCAGGACCCTGGGATCATGACCTGAGCCGAAGGCAGACACTTAACCAGCTGAGCCACCCAGCTGCCCCCTAGAGCAATTCCTTCACCCAACTAGCTTACAGCTACTGAAGCCACAAGTCTGTTTCCGTAGGACTTAGGAGCTCATGATAATAGAAGGCCTTGCTGAGGTTAACAGCAGGAAAAACAAGTTTTCCCGTAGAATACAGCTACACATATTCATGATACAGCCTTAGTCCTAAGGTCCAAGATGCAGTGGAACTTCCTAAGAGAGAGTAATAATGTAGCATCATGGAAGCACGGATGGATGGGGTGGGATCTAAGCTAGTGGTACTCATTTTTGAGCCAGAACATCATTCCTCTCTAGGTTCAAGAAGTACAGGTTCACACAAAAGCAAAGTCTGGTCCCCATTACTGTGTAAAGATAGGGGCCTGAATGATGACTGAGGAAAAGCCAAGATCTAGGAACTATGGCACTTAGAGCAGAATTCGACCTGAGATTTTTATATGACTGAAGGCACTTCAGGGTTTAAGGGGCAAGCTAGATTCTGGGCTCAACCTTAGAGCCCAGAGGTAAGCAGGAGATGGCATGTCATGGGTGAGATAAGCTGCGATGGTAACTCAGACTGGGTGGGATCACCCCTCGTGCTCTAGCAGTGCACCCCTACACAGTCCTACTAACCCGATAGAGTGAGTCAGGAGAGGCTAATACTCCCTGTCTGCCCCAAGAATCATGCATCGGAAGGTTTTGCAATGACCTGGCTAAAACGCTCAAGATATAACATTGTGTGGGAATAAAATGACACAAAACTGCATATATAGTGTGATCTTACTTTTATATTGAAGGGGGAAAAGATGTAATCATAGCTAACTAGATATAAATGAAAACACTTAGGAAACCTCACAGAAGTGTGGAGATATGCTTTAAGATGCGGGATGATGGGGGATAAATGTGTTACTTTTATTTCTTTATACTTTTCTTTATCTTCTATGTTTCGGGTAATGAGTAGGAAATACTCTTATACTCATTTTTTAGGTGTTCTAAAAAAAATGAACTTCCTGTCTCAAACCAGGATTGGTCTAGGAATTAGGAACAGCTGACTTCCTAAGTAGGACAAATACTAGGTCTTGTGAAAAAGCTTGGGAAGACACAGCTTGAGGAAAGAGTGGGAAATGTGGAAAATATGGTTTGCTCAATGGAAATGAACACACTCCTACATAAACTTAACAAGAATGCAGCATGTGTCATCGGAGCACTTTCTTCTTAACAGACAACGATTTTATAGTTTTTTAATAGGAAGCAACATGTTTTCGCCCCCCCCCAACACCTCACCACCAACTACTCTGGGAAAAAAAACAAAACAAAACAAAAAACTCCCCAACTCTTTGGCCACATGTAACTGTATATTAGACTATGGAGTATAGGGTTTGTTTGGAATGATGGATAGTTTGACAATATAGCACAGTCAGACAAGACCAGCCATCAATCACTTTAAATCAATGATAGACCTTGGGTGTGTTTTGTGCCATTTTCATTCATTCTAGTGCCCAGAGAGTTGCACGGAGCAACCTCGTAACCTCACATGAGCAAAGAAAATGGCTTTTAAAGTTGTTTCCAGGCTCTATTCATCACTCATTCCTGGGTGAGATGCCAGGAAATAACTTTCATGGTTTTTATTTTCTTTTTTTGCAACTCATCTTTCTCACCTCAAAGTTTGAAAGAAGGATATGCACATAGACAAAAAAAGGGAAAGAACCCATCTGAGCGGGTTAGGTTTTCTGTCATGTGAATGAAATTTGGTCCATATTTATTTCATTTTTTAACATTTCTCTTACTCATCAAACAATGTGCTCAGAATTCCCTTCTGTCTTTTAGAAAGGAAGTTGTGATTTAGTCACGATTTCCTCTTGGGTCATTCCAGAACATTTGGAGCAGGGCACTCTGGCCATCAGTGTACACGGGACTTTGCCATTATGTACACTGGGTGAGACCATGGGGAGCCTTCTCTGCTGGGCACAGGCACCTTTCATGGTGACCTTCGTGGCCATGACTACTACTGTTTTGCCCACACCTTCAGAAGCCCCAAACCCCTTCAAGAGTGATACTGGCATCTCTTAGGGTTAAAACTATCTACCAGTGCAGGGGTTGAGGAAATATGAAGTCTACCCCCTAGCCTGAGAAAAACTTTCAACACCCTTAAAACACTCCTCTTTTCCAAATGCCCTTGAAACACGGGTTGACGAGTTGAAAACTCGTCAACTCAAAGCACTCTCAGTAATCCCCTTCAATTGTCCTAGAACATGAAAGTCTTGTACTTCTCATCCTCCCTCTCCCCCGTCCTAGAGGTGAACAGGGAAATAATGGCAACTCAGCCCTTCAGAAACACAGAGGTTAACTCCACCAATTTAGGGTGATGCTAGGGAAACAATAGAAAAATCTAGCTTTTGGCTCATCTTGCTACACATATTTTAAATACAGAGGCTCACAACAATTAGTAACACTTTATTTCTTCCCATCACAAATGAACCCACCAAAAGATTCTTTAGATTTTTTATCTACCAGGAAAATACATTAATATCTATCTTGCGATACTGCCTTATAAATGCCTACTGCACACAAAATTTTATCATCATGTTGATTGGATTCCATTTAATGATGTAAGCAATTTTTCACATTTTTTCAGAGTGTCAAGTTCTATTAGTATATACACATTACTCAATATAAAGGCAGTGGAATTGAACACTGAGGAAGTAAGAAACTAGTAACACCTGGGATCTAAACACCTCACGTTACAAGGCAACCTGGAATAAGGGAAACTCACTGGCCTAAAAATCAAATCACTGATTTGATCCCACATCATGTACAAGATAAAGAAGGCAAGATGCCTATTGTCTTTGAGCTTCGGATTCCCAGCATTTTGGTGGAATGATTTGTGCTTTGTGGAATCCATGTGGATTAAAAAGCTGTTTCTCTTACAATTGTGTCAAATTCCCCTTTCCTCACTGACCTACGACAAAAATCTTGTTTTTAATGACAGCTATAGAATATTAACACTGTCTTCATTATTTTTGTTGCTGTTTTTATAGGGACCAAGACAAATATGAAAATCCTCTGTTAAATTATATATACATATATTTTTTTCATTCATATGTGTATATTTCTCTGTGTATATATATGTATAAGTATGTATGTATATATGTGAGAGTATAATACACACACACACTCATACACACTCATACACATATAGTTTCCCATTGTGAAAATTATAGACCTAAATATGATATTATCTTACTCAAAAGGGTCAACATGTGCCAGTGGCGTTGATAAAACAAGGACTAACATCAATTTCCTTCTTATTGAAGTGTGGGCTGCACTGAGAAGATCTGCCCTTTCTGTCACTAAGCAGGTTGTAGTCACTCCTGGATGTGAGGACCTCTGAACGATTCAGTAGTGAGATAACTATGTCCCTTGTGTTAAGGTAATTAAACAGAAAGGCCATTAGACAGAGAGGGCTCTAACACTTTGGTAGCCCATGAGAGCAAACCAAAACCCAAGCTAGAGCCATGCACTTGAATCCACAAAAATGACAGTTAAGAACAACCAATCACAAATAGCCAGATAGGTTTTCCCAAATAAGGCAACTGTTTAAGCCACAGCCAATCCAATCATTTCATCTTGCTTTTCACCAGGTCTGTAAAAATCTCTCTCCTAGCTCCCCTCGGTGGAGCACTCCTAACCACCTTAGGTTTGGCACTGTCAGATTTGAATTGATATATACTCAAAGAAACTTTTGAAAATATTAAAGTGCCTCAGTTTATCTTTTATCACTTGCATAGAGAGAAAAAATTATATGTATAGCCTAAAACAGTTCGATCCCAAAATGTACTTAGGAGAAAGCCGTGTGCATTAGTAGAGGAAAGCCTTATATATAACAGAGAAAACACAAGCCATATACTCCTCAATCTGAGTCCTTGGAATGGAAGCAAACATCAAACTCCATGTGCACAAGATTCTTCAGTGGGAATCTAGCGACAGACAAGAACATTGTTCTAGAAGAAACCTCAAGCAAAGGTTTCACTCCTCCGGGGCATACCAGCCAAGAATACCAAAGTAGAGCTATATTTTTATTTTTCCTGTGACAGCACAGATCTGTTGTTTGGCTACCAAATTACAGGTTGGGACTGGTTCTCACATACTTCTGCTTTTCATGCGCCGAACAGGAAGAGTAATAACAGGCTGCTTCTTAAACTTGTGGGATTTAGGTATTCTTCATCATAGAATGGGTCATTTTTCTAAGAAAACCTGCCAGTTTAAAGACGGGAGGTGTATTCCATTCGTGTGGGGGTGGAAAACCCATAAAAATGAGAGGTTTTAGGCTAAAAAGAGCGGCTCTAGTTACTTGTTCCCATGTTTAAATGACATGTTTATGAGTCATACTCTTATTATCTAATCCTAACGGCATCATCCAAAGATCACTATCATTTAAACGACTACTTCAGAGAAGGGTCTCTGGGAAATTTGACCAAGGAGAATATAATACACACCCATTCAGTTATGGAGTAGCACTCTGCATACATTGTTCATTCATCTCTTTTAAATGCTCTATTGATAATCTATAAAAGACAATTAAACAAAGTATAACAAATATTGCCCAAATGCACGATATGTCTGATATCCTAGACAGGAGACCAGTTAAGTATAATAGAACATATATTGAAGGAAACTACTGAACACAAATATTACCAGTTAGGATTTAATCAATCAGTGTCCATACAAATATTGTTCCCTTCATTGTTTAGTTAATGGCTCTGCTCAGGAATCAGTTGGAAATAAAGTGACTTATTGGGATAAGATTTTGGATTCAGGGAATCAACGGACAATTGAGAGTATTATAGGAACATTTTAGGGAGAGACGCCTTATCTCTCTGACCTAACTCAAAGAACCACACAGCCAACATGGGAAAGAACCTTGGAATTTTGACTCATCAGAGAATTTATAAAGAACTCTTTTGGCAGACAGAACCTATCTTGAGGACATCTGGCTTTCTTCAAATGAAATTAATTTATTCTTTTTTTTCCTTTAAAAAAATAAGAAAGAAAGAAAGAAAGAAAGAAAGAAAGAAAGAAAGAAAGAAATAGGTGTTTCCTTGTCCTCAAGTAATTTATCTTGTCTGGAGATTAAAAAATAAAACATTATCATTTATATCACCCTTCATATTTGTGGAAGAAAATGCTATTATTCTATTTTATTAGAAGAGGAAATGGAAGAACACAGAATCCAAGTGATTTCTGCTAACGGAAGTAGAGAAATTCAGCAAAGCTGAGTATTCTCAGGATCCATGGCTACATCAAGAGGAGAAGTAGCCAGCACTAAAGAGATCTCTAACTTTCCCATCGTAAGAGAATGCATAATCTACACTCTCCATTTACAACTTTTCTCTATATGGGTATGTTTTCTCCCTTGGCTTAAACTACCAAGGTCTCTTGTGGACCTATCAAAATCCCATTACCAAAATATTCTTGGTCTATTAATTAAAGGAGGAAGTCCAGGTTTATCCCGACCAAGAGAAAAACACCCCAAATTGTCTGCCTTACTAGGTACATGAACTATTCCACCTGGGATATTGTATGATTTCTACAAAATAAGGATTGGATTTTTTTATACAAGAGAAGAACCAGTGATAACGAGATATAGGTGATGGGTTAACAAAATCTTTGTTAATAAAATAATAATAGAAGTAAAGATTTCAGGGTGCCTGGGTGGCTCAGTTGGTTAAGCGACTGCCTTCGGCTTGGGTCATGATCCTGGAGTCCCGGGATCGAGCCCCGCATCGGGCTCCCTGCTCAGCGGGGAGTCCGCTTCTCCCTCTGACCCTCTTCCCTCTCGTGCTCTCGATCTCTCATTCTCTCTTTCTCTCAAATAAATAAATAAAATCTTTAAAAGAAAAAGATTTCATAGTAAAATCTGGTTGTAATAATTTGGGTGCACATAACTGAAATCTGAAAAAAATCAAGCCTCAAAGTGAGATGGAATTATTGCCAATATCTACAATAATTATTGAATGTTTAATCTTTAAGAAGAATGTTCTACCTATGTGTATTTTACCAATTGTAAAGTAAATTTCCTCTCAGCACTTAAGCAGCAAAACAGGGACATTAAAAACAAAACAAAACAAAACAAACACTTTTGATCTAAGCCATGTTTAGTGCTTTGTTTGGCTATCGTTCCGGATTATTCTCATAAATAATTTAAATCCCAAGATTTCCATCCTTTCTTTTTTTAACTATTTGTTGACTTATCAATACCATTTTTGTTTATCTCTTTTTTTAGATGTCTTAAGCACACGATCTTGCTTAAAGTGAAAACTCCTCTTTCTTGGCTTATTGAGAATGTAGAGCAAGGTTACATTTTTCTCACAACCTTTCAAATACTCCTACCTGTTCTTACATTTTCTGGGTCTTTCCTTTTACAAATAACCAGAAGTGATTGCTTCGAGCTCTCTAGAAAGCAAGCAGATCATGTTAAACACCAGGTGGGGTTTAGTGACCACTTCTAGGAAGATGCCATTTCCTGATGTTCTGTGCTTTGCAATGAGGTGATTAGATGATCTTGTTGACCCAGAGTTCCTCTACTTAATCAGCAAGAGAGGATTTGGGAAGCAGAGGCTTCCCTTCAGCAGCTGACGTCACAGCTGCGGCAGAAGCAGCACCCAGCAGCAAGAACTGCAGGTGTGCACTCTCCATCAATATGTCTTTACTTTCTCAGGACAACCTCCAGAGCATATTCTGGCTCACCACACAACTGGTTTATATTAATTGGTTGCTGAAAAGATCATATGAAGATGCCACATGTATAATTACATATTTACCAAAATGTCCCAGGATTTGATGGAAGCTTTCCCTGTGTCCATTTCTGTGATAGGGGAAAACATGAAGGAGGGAATCACGGGGAGAGCTCTGGGTGACTTCACAATGCTTTACTCCATAAGCGTGGTGAACTAAAGTTCTCAACTGTGCTAACTGGAGAAACAGTAAAGATAGTTGACGACATTCTTCACATGGCGGATGGTTACACTAGCTTCGTCAATGATCCCTTGGCCCCCAGCTTTGCCCTCCTCCATCAGTTCATCCTTCAGCAGAATGCTTTCATTAGATCCTAAGTGTGATCCCAACCGTCCCTGCTAGCAACCCCTCCTTCCCTTCTCTTGCAAATAAAATCCAGTCTTTCTGAGGGTCCAGGAGGATGTAAGATACATTCCACCTTACCACCCTAACCAAGTGTCTTGGGTTCTTCCTCTGGCTCACCTCTCTTGTAGGCCCTGCTCCTTCATGACAAAGCCAGGCACACTCCCACCCCTGGGTCTTTCCATTGGCCCTTGTCTTTACCTGCAGTGCTTCCCCCACACACACACACACCCTAGGGCTCGCTTCCTCACTTCCTTGAAATCTTTGTCCAAATATCACCTTCTTAGGGAAGTCATCTCTGGCCTCCCTATTTAAAAGTACAACTCTCCTACACCTACCTGCGCCTTACCCTCCCTGTTTCACTTTCTCCTATTCCACTTAATTTGCTCATTCGTCTTATTTATGATCTGTCTTCTCCCATGAGAATAGAAGCCCCATGGACAGGGCTTTTTGTCTGTCTTGGTCACTGCTGTGAACAGTGCCTAGAATTCAGTAGGTGCTCAAAACATTTGCACCCTGCAAGTAGTCCATGAAATCTGATGGAGGATCTAAGGTGTTTAATTTAGCCAATGGCTTCTGAGAATGTGAAGGAGGTTAATCATCTGTTTCATCTGTGAACCAATTAGCCCTGCAGAAGGAAAATCTGCATTCTACAACAATGACAAGACCCTAGTATTATCCCTCCACCTAAACAATTTATAAGTAAGTCACTACAATAAGAAAATATTGATGGCACCATACAATTCAGGATATGATCTGAACAAGGAAAATCCATACAGCATATACATATCAATAGGGGGTATCAGTAAAAACACTGTTTTTAAAAGATTTTATTTATTTGAGAGAGAGGGAGCACGAACAGGGGGAGGGGGCGAGGGAGTAGGAGAAACACACTGCTAAGTGTGGAACCCGACCCAGGGCTCAATCCCAGGACCCTGGGATCATGACCTGAGCTGAAGGCAGACAGTTAACCAACTGAGTAACTCAGGTGCCCCAACAACATTTTTATATACAGCATATTTATTCAGATAGTATAGTGCATTAGTCCAGAAAGATATGATAGTTATAAGGAAATGGAGATATAAAGTGTATTTTAAAGCCAAGTAGAACCAGAAATGTTTGTTTATGTTTTATAAAATATGTTAGCTGTGATCTACTTGCCAAAAACAAGACATTTGATTTTACTAATATTATTAGTAAATATGTGTTTTTCTGGTTTTAAAAATATGGGGCTTATTTTAAAAAATGCAAAGGAAATCTAGTTCTGTACAATTAGATAGGTTTGTGAATTTTCTTTAAAAGTATGTAACCATATTACTTATTACTCTTGTCATTGGCAATCAAGAAGTCTCAATTTTTTTTAAAAGCAATTAGCCTTTAAGGAAAACAAAAGCTAATTAAAACTGAAAACCTAGTCATCTAGGCAAACAATAGCACACAATCAGTCCATACTACCTACTATAAACCAATAATGCAGTAAACTATGATTTAAAATGATTCTTTTCAATATTTTTTTAAAAAGTTCTCACAGTTGCAGAGACCTCACATGCTTTTTCCTGCCATGCTCTGTTGATTTATTCTCTGAAGTTGGTTAAATTTTTATGTATATAAGTTTACATCTATATAAACCTTTTCTTTAGAAACTCATTTGTGCTGAAGTCAATCAACCTTCAGTTATCCATGCTTTGAAACCTTGAAAATTCAAAACCTCAAAAATAGAACAAAGGCATTCGTAGGAAGAATGTAAGATCAGGCTACGGGTGCACATCATGTCCTACGAAGCATTAATTTAGCAACTACATAGATGTAAATAGTGAAGCAGCATAATGGACAGGGAAGGGGAGGGGAGGGGAGGGGAGGAAACAAGAATCCTAGTGAGTTCCTCATGTAAAATTGAAGAAATTCTGTACAACAAACACTCAAATACGGAAGACGAGAAAGAGCAGCTTTGTAATTGAGCATACATTTTCCCCTAATTCCCTCCTATTTATTCATTCCTATGGTCTCACTTTTTTTTTTTTCTTCCTTAACTTTTCTGTTCTTTGCCCCTGTGTTTATGCAACAAACTGGACATGTTTTAGTTTTCTGCTCTCTTTTCACTTCCTTCATTTTTCGTGTCCCTCGTTTCGCATAAGAAGAAGTTGCAGATGCAACTGGGCTAGCACAGGCAGGATGCAGTCTCAAAATCAGCTTGATTTCATTCAGATAAGATTGCCAGGAAAGTCAAGAGGGAGGGCTAGGGGCACAGTGTGCTCCATGTCTTCTCGGAGCCACACCCATGAGCCCGAGCCCCGCTGTCTGTAAGTGGCAGGGCCGGCTACTGGGGAGTTAAGGCCTGGAACAGGACTACTGATATGTCAGGAAGTTCTGGATGACTGTATTTTGCTGAATGATGAAGTGGCAACTGCTGGAAATAATAATAGGCCTTAAAATAGCAAAAATTCCTGAATGACTGTATCAGGGAGTGACCAATTCCTATCATGTGTTGATGTCAATTTAGCACATGGATGTTCCCTAGAGAACAAAGAAATGAGATTCCAGACCTGCATTTTCTTTTTTTTCTTTTTCTTTTCTTTTCTTTTTTTTTTTTTGCAAGTGCTTTAAGCTATATACAAAACCCCTTCCAGGCTCAGCTATAGAGCACAGTGGAAATGTCAAGAGGCCAAGTGACAGGAAATGCATTTGGTGGAATCATGCTGCTCTCGTGTTTAATGTGGGAATAGGGGTATCCGCAACGGCGCACCATTCCTGGATGGATTTGAAACCACAAAATGCCACAGCTACAGAGCTAAGGAACAACTTCTATAGACTAAAGTCCAAGAAAAAGTTACAGAAATTCCCTGAAAGGACAGTGCATGCCATGTTAATAACATTTAAGAATTGAATGCACTTTATTAGGGATCCAGGATCATGAACTCCTGGCTTGTCCTGCCACTAGCCACTGGGTCACGGTTCCTATCTCCATCTTCACCCAACACAAGGTCACCGGAGAAGAGATATATGCACAGTAGATATGGCTACACAAATACATGGTCTTCATTCCTCTGATGGACTAGGAAAAACCCCAAAATCCTAGCATGGACTAAAAGTCTCCTCTTCCCTAAACTAGAGGCAGATTTATGGAGCCTACAGCCTGATGCACGGACAGCTCCCCTCTATCCGTTTCCTGTAGACCTGAGCTTACAAATCAGGGGCCCTTAGCTGGAACAGGCTCATAAGTGCTTCAGCCCTCACTGCATTCTTGAAAATATGGAATTACTTCCAAACATCTACAAATCAGAAGATTTCATATTTTAAAAAGCAAGATTGGTGTTTTTCTGGGAAAAGCAAGAAAGACCTGCACCCCTGGGGAATATTTGCCTAGCTGCAACCATTTTTCTAGAGCTGAAGCTTGGTTGTTCTGTCCATGAAACAAAACTTCCAGTCTCTGCTGTTCATTGTTGCGGCTCTTATGCCAAATTGGCTTCATTCGCGTTCATTACCTGCTTGGCTTTGCATTTGAGACATTTGATCTAAATTCCCCACCTGAGTCTTAGCTCTCTATATCTGAAAACATCAATGGCAAGGAATAGAATAATGAGCGCAGGGAAAAGGACTTCAAGAGGGAGAGAGGAAAGTAAGAGCTTCTTACTCAATAAGAACAATGTCATTGTTCCCCCCAGGCTTTCTTAAGACATGTCCCAATCTAAAACCTGGGAAGAAGAAATGATGATAAAAGTCTCCAAAAGGGCCAGCCACAGAGTGAGAGAATAAGAGAGAGAGAGACAGAGATAGGCTAGGACGTTAGCATGTTAGTGTCCTAAATGACTTTGTCAACATTAACATTCCCCCTTGGGAATCACATGCAGAAAAGGACAAAGAGATTAGGGAGGGGTCTGCAGCTTCACACAGAGGCCTCCATCTATAACCCTATATTCACTGGAATATTTCTCAGAAGCTAATGAAGCATAAGATTCTGGTAACTCACTAGCAAGAGTTCCTTCCAAGATCCTTACACTTATTTTTATATTTGTAATTTTGTATTCTTTTTCTCAAGGAGGGTTTCCCAAATTCTATGCATTTCAAGCCCCACTTATATCCACTTCTGCCCATATCCCCAAATTTAAATGCCTCGGCCAAGTGTATCAGTCAAGGGAATAAAATGAAAAATGCATAAGGTGCCGTGTGTGTGTGTGTGTGTGTGTGTGTGTGTGTGTCTGTGTGAGAAAGAGAGACTAGGCCACGCCATTCAAGAAAAGGAGATAATCCAGTGATTAATAAAACTGTATTTCATGAAAGGGGAAGTTTCAGAAATTGCTTATTTCATGGAACACCTTCTGAGTCATTATTCCAAAGGATAAGTTATTTTCAAATTTTTAAAAATAAATTAAAATTCCATTAAAACCTGGTTTTATGAATAAAATCAGAAGCAATGATATGTATTCTCTCTGTAATTTAATATTCTATGTCATCTATGACTTGACAGGCATAATCTGACACGTTTCCCCTGACCCCTAGTATATGGAAATATTTAGAGATTTACTATAACTCGGCTTCAGAGGAATGTCCACAAAAATAATTATAAAAGAAGAAATCCTAGAAGTATCAGCTAAATTCACAGGTGTAATAAGTGTTGGGTCTGTTGTATAAGCTGTAATATAATCACTTATTCTTTTCATCTTTAGAGTATCGTCTATGAAGTATAGTATCATCAAAAAATGTAAGTGATAATATGTTGAAAAGTTTTACTTTTAGATAATAAGGTCTGAAAATATTACCTTTCCATTCATTAAGATCAGAGCCTTATATTTGACATGTAACAAATGTGCTGTTCAAATTATATCTAATTATATCTAATTGCACACAGAGAAGTATGTCCTAGAGTTCTGACTCTCTCCAGCTTCTCAGAGGTTTGGTACTTTTTATTCAGAAATCAATTGTTCTAGGTTGAAATGGAGGCATTCACTTTATTTTAACATGGAAATTTAAAACCAGGCATGGGGCAACAGGCTGGCATAAGGGGAATTCCATCTGTCATTAGGAAATTAAAATATGATTAAATAATAATATACTGAAACTTGACAATATGCTTCCCTTACAGCCATGCTATGGGTTTGTCGGATGGCTGACATGGATGAAAAGCAAGGACAATCTGAAGCTATCAATAATAAAGACCCTGGATCTAGGTCCAAAAGAAACAATCTTGAGTCAGATACCCCACTATTATCGGCAATGTTCTAATAAGATTCCCTTTGAAAAATATATTAGTCCTTTACTGTTCTCTTCTTTTTCTTTTTCATTTAAATACATGTTTTGGAAAGTTAGTCAGTAACAACATTGAGGACACATTTATAAAGGGATGGGTGAAATAAATATGAAACTAGAAATGTGTTTTACTAAAATTGATTTGACTGTTTCTTGCCAAATAAATCAGACAATATATTTTTGATAGCAAAATTAGAGCTACTTAGATCTACTTGGATTTCTACTAAATTTAGTTTTATGGCTCTCCACCAAAAGCAAAATTGTATTTTGTAGCAATTAAGCAAACAAAAAGTTTTAGCACATGCAAAATAATTCATTTCTACATACTATCTCTGGTTTTGCTCAGTCTTTACATACATAGACACACACACACACACACACACAGACACACACACAACACCAATCTCTTCTTGTGACTACTATCCCCTCAAATCTTTTTAATTAGAAATATATATATAACAAGAAAATGGCAAGAGGCATTAAGATCAATGAAAGGCCTTTCTACGTGTGTGGATGTATGTATGTTCTTTCTCCTAATAGGGCATTTAAAGTGATACTTTATTATTATTTTTGTTGTTGTTGTCATTACTCTGTGTTGTTTTGGTTTTGCTTTTATGAGAAAAAATCCTTTTTTTCTTATACTAAATTGTTTCCTTCTCAGAAAACTATGTCTTCGATTGTCAACATTTGAATTAATTTAATTGTATGAATACCTCCAGAAATTTTTAGAGGAATTTTAAAAAATTAGTGTGTTGTTCTAAAGAAAGGGCAGAAACTCAATCTTCAGATAAATCAGGAATTTGTCTTTGTCCAATTGTCTTAGAGAAGCTATTTTTTTTCTGTCTTCTTTTTTATTTTGTGAGGTAATGAAATATTTAAATAACTGATACTTGGCAGAAACACTTATTCCCACAGTATTTCTTGCCAAAATGAAAGAAGAAAGATCCAAATATCAAACAAGGGATGCTGTATTTGTGAGATTATAAGCCTGATTTTCTACATGACCTCCCCTTTAAAATGAAATAAAACAAAATAAAATAATTGGAGGAGTGGAAACCCAGAAGGCTTTTTGTGAAATGATATAACCATCCTCAGTTGATGACAGAAATTGAAAATAAAAAAGGATATAGCAAGAAACAATCTTACTCTGACAGTGAATGGATCAGATAACCAAATCATTTTTCCAGTTTCAATATTTGTTCAATTTTTAAAAGGAACACAGAAGTTAGGACAACATGACCCATAACTTGTTATTATCTAAATAAAATTAAATGCCTTTAAAAAGTTTCCATTGGAAACTGGAGAAAACAAACTAGGTCAGAAATAACGTGTTCACTGGGCCTTGTTTTGTGAAAGGAAAATGCTCTATCAAAGAAAGAAGTAATGACATTCTACACAGGTTTTTTATAAACATGAAGTTGGCAAATATACATTGACTTTCTTCCCCAAGATTTGCTTTACAAAATTTAAGGAAGAAATCCCTTCACTAGGGCTCTTCCATTTAATTATTGCATCCAAAATTTATTAAAGAAAGAAAACAAAAACATTTGTGAGCCATGGGGACTGGTGGTAACACAGGTACAGGGAAAACAGGAGGATCTGCTGATTCCAGATGGAGTGGATATATTCCCATGGCACCTATTACTTGCCAAATGTTTCGTAAAGCAAACACATGACCTAAAAGATTTTGCAAGTGTGGGGTCTTCAAAAAAAAAAAAAAAGAAGGAAAAAGAAAAAAAGTACACACTTGCAAAAAAAAATTCTGTTCTTATTTAAAAGTCATTTCTTAATTCCTAACCATAAGTTGTTTTTAAAAACACACACACACTTTTAATATTTTTCGGCTGTCATGCCCACTTTAGTGAGTCTACATGTGTGGGTACTCCATAAAATCTCAGTGGTGGTGGCAGATGTCCTCTTTGAAATATTTCATCTGCTGCTAGGGGTGGGGGAAGTGTCACTTTGGTGCCATGAACACCATTCCTTCTGAAGACTCTGATTTGGGACAGCCCCTCTAGAGCAAATGCCTCATTGCTTGATGTCACTCAAACGGGTGGTAAGCAGCAGAGAAACATATGACTATGTAAGATGAAAAAAGGAATTTTAAATAATAACATATTTATGAGGCCCTTTACAACAGCAAAAGAACGGCTGTAAAAAAATCAATAATTGTTATACTAAGGTTTGGCTATGGCAGAATAAAAATGTGTATCTTTTGACCGAAACCTATGTTTCATGGAAGTCCTACCCAGTCCAAAGAAGAGTTATCTGGTGGATGGACTCCCAGAGTATCTCTTCCTTGCTTGCATTCCTCTAGCAGTTTCATGCTGTATCACACATTTTTACACTTAATTGCATGCTGTCTTCCTATCTTCTCTAATCATTTGGAGGTTTAATAGTTTAAGAGGTTTATTGTTTTGTTTTGTTTTGTTTTTACTTATTTTGAATTAATTTGCATTCTTCCTTCTTCAAGATGATTACTCTGGTGAACAGAGATACTTGATAAATATTTAATTGGCTCATTGATTCATTCAAGAAATTTTATTAAGCATCTACTATGGGCCAGATTTTAAAAATGCCATGGTCTCTTGCCCTCAGGTAGCACACATATCTCCAGTACAGGAAGAGACATGAAGCCAAGAATCCCAGAAACACAAGTAAAATTACAGCCAGTGATACAAGCTGTAAAGGAGGAATACCACTTGCTTAGAGAGTCTATCTGGGGATCTGATCTCAAGGGTGGATGGAGAGGAGGCAAAGTTTTCTGAGAAAATGATACTTTATTTTAAGACCAAAAGGGTAAGTATAAATTATCAAGGGAAGAGAAATAAAAACATCTTGGGAAGAGGAAAGTGCAGGCTAGGTTGAAGAACTGAAATAAGACCAGTGAGATGGGAGAGTAACAAATATTGGGGGAACACAAGAAGATTCTGGAAAGTCAGCAGTGGCCATGTTGATCCTTACGGTCTATGGTGAGAATTCTGAACTGCTGTGAAGACATTTAGGGCTCTCAGCCCCACAGTGGCATGATAAGACTGACTTTTTAAGATAATTCTGCCTGCACAGAGAATAATGATATAGTTAACAGAGGGGTAAAATTTAATTAGAACAAATGTAGAGGTAGGAAGACCAGGGAGAAAAATATTTCATTAATCCAGGTGAAAAATGACACAGCCTTGAACTAGGGCAAATGACAGCATTGGACATGGAAAGACACGAATAGACTTGAGGTATATTTGGAAAGTGACATCTTTAAGACTTGATGATGGATTTGATATGGCGTTCGAGAGCAAAAGGAATCAAAAATAATATGCAGGGGCACCTGGGTGGCTCAGTTGGTTAAGCAACTGCCTTCGGCTCAGGTCATGATCCCGGAGTTCCGGGATCGAGTCCCACATCGGGCTCCCTGCTCAGCGAGGAGCCTGCTTCTCCCTCTGACCCTCCCCCCTCTCATGTACTCTCTCTCTCTCATTCTCTGCTCTCAAATAAATAGATAAATCTTTAAAATAATAATAATAATAATAATAATAATAATATGCAGGCTTCTGGCTTGAACAACTAAGTGGTGATAGGACCATTTACCAAGATGGGGAACTAGAAGGGAGTGTGGGACTAGACTGAGGCCGAGGAGGGACTCAATGGTCAGCTTCCATTGTAAAGTTTCAAATGATCCTGAGGTATCAAAGTGGAAGTGTTGAACAAGCAGCTGGACAGATCTGGAGGTTGGAAGATTTTTTTGGAGAAGACAGTTTGGGAGTCATTGCCTACAGAGAGCATTTGCAAACAGGACTGGAACATATCACTTAGGGAGAGACATGGCAGGGAGAAGAGTGGAGGGCCCAGGGCACAGCCAGGAAGAATTCCAAACAGAACGAGGTGACACACAGAACAGATCAACACAGAGGCAACAGAAGGAAAGCAGGGAGTGGAGTGTGAAGAAGCTCCAGGGCAGAGAATCGAGGAGGCCCCCACCTGTTGACTGCCCTCAAGAGAAGCTGCACAATCACCAATCACTACCTTCTATTCAGCCTTGGGTCATTACACTTGGGAGTTTGTGGTCAAAACACAGATTGCTTTCTCTGTCACTAATGTCTGCCTTTATACACCGTTTTTCCTCCAACTGGCATCAGATGAGCTGTTCTGGAAAACACTTGTATTTCTCTTTGTAAAACTGCATTGTTTACCAAAGGAATTCTTGTATGCCAGGTAACCTATACTTTTAGGTCAGACCGTCTTAAACTTAGACTCCAAATTTCATGTAAATTTATCTAGCATATGATCAAGTTAACAAATAGGTAAATGCTAATTTATTCCATTAACAAAGTTTTTTTTTTTTTTTTTGCATACACATGTTAAATGAGCTATGATTTACCTAATGAGCCCTCAGCCACCTTCTTATCACTAAAAAAAATGATACTTTAAAATATTGCTAAAAATGTCTCAGGGATACAAGAAAATTAAAAACAAGTATATTTTATTTGCAAATTTTCTGATAAAATTATAGTCTTACTTTTTAAGTAAGCTCCACACTAGGTTTGGAGCCCAACATGGGGCTTGAACTCATGACCCTGAGATCAAGACCTGAGCTGAGACCAAGAGTCAGACACTGAACAGACTGAGCCACCCAGGCGCCCCATAAGAAATAATTGGCAGGCCCCAGCGAGATTTGAACTCATGACCCCTGGTTTACAAGACCAGTGTTCTAACCCCTGAGCTATTGGGTCTCACTATATTCTTTTTAAAATTTTCCTTTAAAGGCCTATGTGAAATACATTGCTGGTGAGCATGTAAATCAGTACCTTTGGAAAACAATTTGACTTTATCTTTTTAAACTTTTTATTTAGTAATGATGTAATGCCAAAATTGCACATAAGTGTACAGTTCTCTGAATTTTTACAAACTTAACATACTTCTATAGTTAGCACTCAGATGAAGAAACAACAATATCAATACCTCAGAAAGTGCTATGATGTATTTTTCAAGTTAAACATTCACTAATCCTATAGCAATTCTAGTCATACGCGCACACACAGATACTGTACATAAATACAATGGCAATTCTATTCATAGATATGTATACACATACATACATCTTCAATATAAATTCTTGCAACTCCCAGAATTGTACCAGAATGTTCAGGGCAAAACTGGTTAGGGGTGCCCGGGTGGCTCAATTGGTTGAGCATCTGACTTTTGGTTTCAGCTCAGGTCATGATCTCTACGTCATGGGATCGAGCCCCGCATCAGCTTCCATGCTCAGTGGGGAGTCTGCTTGAGATTCTCTCTCTCCCTCCCCCTCTGCCCACCACCCTGCTCTCTCTCTTTCTCTAATAAATAAATCTTTTTTAAAAAAAGAACAGGGGCGCCTGGGTGGCTCAGTCGTTAAGCGTCTGCCTTCGTCTTGGGTCATGATCTCAGGGTCCTGGGATCAAGCCCCGCATCGGGCTCCCTGCTCCAGGGGAAGCCTGCTTCTCCCTCTCCCACTCTCCCTGCTTGTGTTCCCTCTCTCGCTGTGTCTCTCTCTGTCAAATAAATAAATAAAGTCTTTAAAAAAGAAAAAAGAGAAAAGAACAAAACTGGTTATAATAGCTTAAAATTGCAAATAATCCATAAAACAATCACCTGAAAATAATAACTTGTAGTATATCCACACAATGGAATATAATGCAGCAGAGAAAATTAAAATGAATGAACTACCTCTAAGCACAACAACACAGATAAATCTTAGAAACATAAATATTAGAAACATAACGTTTACTTGGAAAAAGCAATTTCAAAAGAGTAGAATAGTATGACACTCCTTTTATAATGTTTTAAAATGAACAACATAATATGTAGGCATATATGCATATGTGACAGAAACAAGCAAATAAAAATTTAAAAAAAACAATAAACGCAACAGTAAGAATAGCATTTTCCTTTTAGGTAAGGGAGAGTTGAGTTAGAGTGCAATATATCGTTGAGAACAGGGTGATTTTGAGCAAAAAGGAGCACTATATAACTAAAGCAGGGAAGTAATAGTAAACAGCAACTGTCCCAAGGCAAACCTGACATGGGGTCACCCTAGTTATTGATAACCAGTGCTTAGGTTGACTGGTAAGTTCATGGGCATTCCTTCCATTTTAATTAATTAATTGATTGATGGATTGATTGATATAAATTAAAGAGGGGCATTCATGACCAATAATTTTAATGTGTCATGAACCAAGGATTTACGATTGATTCAATTCAGGAACCATCTGATGTCCAAATATAAATAATCTTTTGTCAAATTAAAAATGTTAATTATTTAGTGGCATGGGCCTTAAAATTAATCCTTGGGGGGCATGAATGAGAAGAATGGAAGAGAACAACCATTTCCTAAAATACAGTCTAATTCAGGAAAAGAGGTGAGAGGGAGAAGATTTGACCTTTACCCAGTCCTACTTCTTCTCCCTCTCCCCCAAGATCCTGAGAGTCAAAAATCACAGTGTAACAAATATAATGAATGAAATGATTATTTGATTTTACACCGAATTGAGGTTAGGCTAATTACTTAGGAAATTCCGGACGTTCAGACAGGTTCAAGTTCTACCTATTTACAAAGCCGAAGTAATTGGATCCTGACAAAATAGCTGACATTGCTTTACAACTCTCCTTCAATAGTTATGGGGCTTTTGAAATTCATTTGGATCTTCAGGTTTGTATGGGATGATATTCACATTGTTTAACCAATAATAGCACAAGAAACAACCAATCCAAACAGGCCCCCACCATGGCCCTGGAGTACGGTTCTCAGTGTCCGTGTTGCACTGGCATAACCTCTCAGTGTGGGATCATACAGAAAGCCAAGTGATTTCCAAGAAGAAGCCCCTATAGTTTGAGTGGGAGGTGTGACCCCTAAGGACCTGGGTTTCAGCTAGTAAATAACCAATTAAATGAGTAGGTTAACATTTTAAATATTGGTAAAACTAGAGGTGGTTAAAGAATTTATTCTGGCTAGAATTCATATAATTTGGAATATACCCATGAAGAAAGTGAATACAAATTGCCTTGCTTTCTCAAATAAATATGAGAAAAAGGAAAATAAAACAATTATTACTAAGGCCTCTCTTGGGACCTTGGAAGCTTAAACATGATTAGTTTTATGAAAATCCACCTCTGGCTGTGACCACACTGGAGCATACAAGCTGAGTATTTACCTTGAGTTCACATTGAATATTCCAGATCCTACAGATTTGCAGACTGAACAGGACTCCGTCAAGACCTTGCCACTGATGATGACAATGCCAGCCTAGACACAATCAGTGTATTTGACTGCCACTTTTTATTTGTGCATAATTCGATTGTAAATTAAATTTGACTTACTACACTAGGATTCTAATCTTCAGGGAATACCAAGGATGCCCCTAAAACATTTTTAGCAACTGTAGTAGAATCTAAAGCAACTTTGGGATAACTCCCACCATGGTAACTCTCTATAACTTCCAACAATTTCCATTACACCGATGCCTAAAACAATGAGGCATATGCTACATGTTTCTTGTTTGAATAAATGAAGGTAAACCTGGATTTTAATTCTGCCTTTACCATTTAGTACTATATCTTTTTTTCACTCATCTTTAAAATGGGAAACCTAATAAAAGAGAAGGCTGCTGTTGAGGATTACTGAGAAAAGAGAAGAACTGACTTGACATTATAGAAGCTCAAAAACTTACTGCCTTCCCTTTTCTCCAGAATACAATTAAAGAACATTATTTCCATAACAAATGGTTGGGGTTTCTCTGCTGCAACAACCCCCGGAACCCAAATGACCAGGTTTCTCAACCATACAGAATATTCTAATTAACCCCATGTCAATGTGTTGACTAAGTCTATATCACTATGACCCAAGCCCAAACTAAGTGTTATCAAAGATTGTGAATTCCCTATCAATATTGAATTGAACACACGAGGGACAGTGTTCTATATATAATGGCTTTAAAGAAGGGAAAGAGAAATCACAGCGATTAGTCCCAACTAAGAGAGTGAAAAATGGAACACAAGACTGCTAGGACAATATCCAAATTATTAACGAATTCTAGATAACAAATAGAAATATATTTGTCATAAGTAATTTTGGGGACAAAAGAGGTTATATTTAAATGGGAGACTAACATCACATTAAGGAAATTCAAGAGAAACAGGAGAGAACAGGAAAAAAAAAAAAAGCCCAAAACTAAATAACCTGCCTTGTGGTTACTAACACCATTACTGTCATGAATAATTACTGAATTATTATTATCACTGAATGATCTATAATTTCAAGTTATTATAAGTCTTATGCCTTACATATAATGAGCACATTAATATGTGTTAAATGTGTGAACACATTAACAATACATGATAACCTTTCAAGGAACTAGCTCATGGGTGTCGGAAGTTTTATATTTCATAGTTTCAATTAATTTTGCTATTCAATTTTAAGTATCTTAAGTTACCTCAGTTCATCCATCTGGTAAAGAAATTTTATATGTAAAATCAAGGTTTTTCTTTCCAATCCTATTTTATTCACATTCTGAACTCTACTTTTTATAACCCTAATTATGAACAAAGAGATCATGAGAAATAAATCCACTTCCACTTCTAGCTACATTTCAAAATATGGAATACGGAGTCTCCATGGAATGCCCAACCTCAGAAAGATTTTCCCCTGGGTCTCACAGGATATATTTTACAGCAGTTTAGGAGAAGAACCAATATTTTTTATGGTCCTCTGGAGCTTTGGATGGGCAGAAGACCACCAAGAAGTGGGATAAGTTTCAGTTCTGAGGGTGTTACTAGAAGGGATTTGCTAAACCTACAAATTTCCTTCTCAGGTCACTATTAAGTCAAGGCGACATATATATAATATCTATATGTGTTGGTGATGTAATTTCAACAAATTATGTCTGTAAAGATAAAATACATTTTATCCTAAATATTCCTAAGAATATCTATGCAAATGCTATTTTTCAGTTTATGAGAGTCCATTTTATTAGTTTCTACAGAGGCTTTAAGGATAATGTGAGATCTAGTTCAGAAAAAAAATTTGTTTTTATACCTACAATTGTTTCATTTTAACAACATCATTTTGAATTTGTACCTCATTATCTTCAAAATTTCTTACGCATATATGTGAACATCAAGAGTCCTTGGAAAAGCAACAGAGAAACAACAGTCAACAGAATGGGGAACTACTGAGAGTTTCAGAGAGGATACTTTGTTCCAGTTCCCTGGAGCCGTGTAAGTAGCTTCCATGTGAAGTGCTAAAATTATTACTACCCCAAAATGTCCCAACACTGTAATGATGTGATGACTGCGAAGAGTAGATAAGTAGATAATCCTAAAGAGCAAATTAAAGAGGCAGCCATTTAAGAAGTCAAATAAAACTGAGAAACAAACTGAGGGTTCTAGAGGGGAGGGGGGTGGGGGGATGGGTTAGCCTGGTGATGGGTATTAAAGAGGGCATGTACTGCATGGAGCACTGGGTGTTATAGGCAAACAGTGAATCATGGAACACTACATCAAAAACTAATGATGTAATGTATGGTGATTAACATAACATAATAAAATAAGTTGTTTCCTAAGATTAAGAATTCCTCATATCAGTGAGGTCATATGATACATGTCTTTCTCTGATTGACTTATTTTGCTCAGCATAATACCCTCCAGTTCCATCCACGTCGTTGCAAATGGCAAGATTTCATTCTTTTTGATAGCTGCATAATATTCCATTATATATATATATATATATATATATATATATATATATATATATATATACCACATCTTCTTTATCCATTCATCTGTCGATGGACATCTTGGCTCTTTCCATAGTTTGACTATTGTGGACATTGCTGCTGTACGGGCTGCATGTACCCCTTCGGACCCCTACATTTGTATCTTTGCGGTAAATACCCCGTAGGGCAATTGCTGGGTCATAAGGTAGCTCTATTTTCAACTTTTTGAGGAACCTCCATACTGTTTTCCAGAGTGACTGCACCAGCTTGCATTCCCACCAACAGTGTAGGAGGGTTCCCCTTTCTCCTCATCCCCACCAACATCTGTCGTTTCCTGACTTGTTAATTTTAGCCATTCTGACTGGTGTGAGGTGGTATCTCATTGAGGTTTTGAGGGTACATACCTCAATATCATAAAAGCCATCTATGAAAAACCTACAACAAATATCATTCTCAATGGAGAAAAACTGAGAGCTTTCCCTCTAAGGTCAGGAATGCGGCAGGGATGACCACTATCACCACTGCTATTCAATATAGTATTAGAAGTCCTAGCCACAGCAATCAGACAACAAAAAGAAATCAAAGGCATCCGAATCAGCAAAGAAGAAGTCAAACTCTCACTCTTTGAGGATGATATGATACTTTACGTGGAAAACCCAAAAGACTCCACCCCAAAACTACTAGAACTCATACAGGAATTCAGTAAAGTGGCAGGATATAAAATCAATGCACGGAAATCAGTGGCATTCCTATACACCAACAACAAGACAGAAGAAAGAGAAATTAAGGAGTCGATCCCATTTACAACTGCACCCAAAACCATGAGATACCTAGGGATAAATCTAACCAAAGAGGCAAAGAATCTGTACTCTGAAAACTATAAAATACTCATGAAAGAAATTGAGGAAGACATAAAGAAATGGAAAAATGTTCCATGCTCAAGGATTGGAAGAACAAATATTGTGAAGGGCGCCTGGGTGGCTCAGTTGGTTAAGCGACTGCCTTTGGCTCAGGTCATGATCCTGGAGTCCCAGGATCGAGTCCCGCATTGGGCTCCCTGCTCGGCAGGGAGTCTCTTTCTCCCTCTGACCATCTTCCCTCTCGTGCTCTCTATCTCTCATTCTCTCTCTCTCAAATAAATAAATAAAATCTTTAAAAAAATATTGTGAAGATGTCAATGCTACCTAGAGCAATCTACACATTCAATGCAATCCCTATCAAAATACCATCAACTTTTTTCAAAGAAATGGAGCAAATAATCTTAAAATTTGTATGGAACCAGAAAAGACCCCAAATATCCAGAGGAATGTTGAAAAAGAAAAGCAAAGCTGGTGGCATCACCATTCCGGACTTCCAGCTCTATTACAAAGCTGGCATCATCAAGACAGTATGGTACTGGCACAAAAACAGACACATAGATCAATGGAACAGAATAGAGAGCCCAGAAATGGACCCTCAACTCTATGGTCAACTAATCTTCGACAAAGCAGGAAAGAATGTCCAATGGCAAAAAGACAGTCTCTTCAACAAATGGTGTTGGGAAACTTGGACAGCCACATGCAGAAGAATGAAACTGGACCATTTCCTTACATCACACACAAAAATAGACTCAAAATGGTTGAAAGACCTAAATGTGAGACAGGAGTCCATCAACATCCTAAAGGAGAACACAGGCAGCAACCTCTTCGACCTCAGCTGCAGCAACTTCTTCCTAGAAACATTGCCAAAGGCAAGGGAAGCAAGGGCAAAAATGAACTATCGGGACTTCATCAAGATAAAAAGCTTTTGTGCAGCAAAAGAAACAGTCCACAAAACCAAAAGACAACCGACAGAATGGGAGAAGATACTTGCAAATGACATATCAGATAAAGGGCAAGTATCCAAAATCTATGAAGAACTTATTAAACTGATTTCATTTTTACCTCCAGTACCCACACTATCTCTGCCTCTCTCAATCCACCCACTCCATAAACAATAATACACTTATTAGGAAGTTCCTATAACCAGTTGACTGAGGAAGAAAAACTCAGATCTGGGTACAGATGGGCTGCATGATATACTGGTATGAGCCAGCCATGGATGCTGTTCCACTGCAGACCCACTCATAAGTTGCTCAAAGACTATGAATCCCCACTTAAAGAATATGATAAAGGGATAGTCTCTCTTGTGGGTACAATTTGGGGTAATAAATCTGGTTACCTAGTTTGCATGGGAAGAGAAATGGCCTAAGGAATAGAGTGATTCATAGGGAGTCACTGGTCATTAGGCTAGCTGGCCAGGAATTAGAAGCACAGCACTTGAAAACTGGTGTGCACTGTCTAAGGCAAAATTAGATGGCGGTACCAAGTATGGACAGACACAAAGCATGAGGGTGTTTTTATCCCATGTGAAGTGCTCAGTGAAAGACATCCACTGTTGAAGACGTTCTCATATCAGAGGGTTAAAATAATTCATACAATGGATATCAGGCAAAATCCTTCCCTAGACCCTACAGTGCTTATTCAATGGGTCCATGTACAAAGGTACCATCATGCCTGAAACAAAGGCTTCATGAGGGCTCAGTGGCAGAGATTTTACTTCTACTTTATCCCCACAACATACCAATGGTCAGTGCTTAACACCTGACATAGCATCGCTCCCAAAGAGATCAACTCCCTGATAGCAGATTGAAGATAGTGAAACTCTACAGTTTTGAAGGGGCATCTATCCCCTATAGAACACATACCTATTCTGTATATGGATTTTCTATACATCTGCCAGTACTATCATCCACGAACTTATAGAAATACCTTGTTAATCATCATAGAATTGCACAACACATTGGAGTGCCTTTTTACAACAAAAAGTACATTGACGCGTTTACAACCATGAAATTTATTTGTTTTGCAATGCCCAAAGGAAACTGACCTCATAAAATAGTGAATGGCTTACTGATGATTCACTTGTGATATCATATGGGAGATCACATCCTGGTAGTGTTGGGTACTTTGAACAAGGGGCCAGTATTAGGTTCTGTTTCTCCCATGACCAGTACGTTAGATTTTGGGAACAAAGAAGTAGAAGTAGACATTATTGTTTTCACTATTACACCAAATTATCTATACTTGCATCATTCTTGCTTCCTGTCCCTATAACTTCACATTCTGCAAGTTTAGAGGTCTTGGTTTCCAAAAGACACAATTAATGACACAATAATTGTCCCATTGAATTATAAGTTGACAGCAATACCTGGATAACTTGGGTTTCTCCTGCCACTAATCATCAGCCAAAGAAAAGGGATGGGGATATTGATCCTGCTTACCAACAAGACATCAGTTTGCTAAAACATGATGGAATTCACTGGCATACCCTTCCTACCTTAATAATTCCAGGCCCAGTTGTAAAATCCACAATAATTACCCAATAAAGTCAGAACCACTAAGTGTTCAGAATCTGGAAAAGAAGTCTTGAGTCGACAACAAGATACAGAAGCCTGATCACCTGAGATTCTGGTTGAGGGCAAGAGGAACATACAAGGGTGGATGAAGGAATCATTCTTATGATTGGAGACAAATATAAGGGCTATGCCAGCTCTGTTCATTTTTGTTATGTATATATTAACAAATTATTTATATTTATCCTTTCTGAAAGAGGATTTATTTTTTGACTCTCTATATGAAGAGTGTCGGTGATGCTTAAACTTGCATTTTAATTCAGAAGTCGCCATACTTTGAGGAACCACACACATCCAGACCTGATGAAGAAAGCATTTCGTCATCTGGAGACCTTCAACTCCGAGAGTGAAGAGTGAATAATGCGACTTCGTGTGCCCCTTTTGTGGGGAGGTGTGGGAGCATCTCCACGTGTATTTGGATTGTATTATATTAGGTGGAAGCATGAAGTTGTTGTGTGAGGAGAAATTATATATGGTTGGGGAGAATACATGTTGCATAGCAAAAGAGGTGAGACTCTGACATGTATTTGCACTTTTGCTCACAGATTCATTCCCCACCCTTACTCTGCTCTTTAGGAATTGGCTTTTTGCAAACAACATCTTCAAGGCTGCTTTTGCCAACTTCCCTCTAGCTAGGTAGGGTAAATGGGATGCTATGATATGAGTTTGGGGCCCAGGGAAGGGCTAAATCAAGCCCACCACACCAACCCTCCCATTATTTCTTAGTTCTAATTCTAATCAGGGCTCTAAACAGCCCCTCCCACTGTGATTTCACCTCCTGGTGACTAGGGCCCCTCAGCTCTTATTATAGCACCGTCTTCCTTTGCCCTCCAGTCCTAGGATGGAAGCACTTTGCTGGTTTAGCTAAGGTTGGGGCTGGTATTCCATCCTTGTTTGGCTTTTTCAGCTTTCTAATAACTTTATAATAGATTTTGTACTCCTAATGTCCAACTACCAGGCATTGACTGTTTTCCTCATTTGACCCTGACTGAAGCAATCTCAGTAGTTCAGGTGAAAGATGATGGTGGTTTAAATTAGGGTACTAGGGTGCTAGCAGTAGGGATCAAGAGATTTGGACAGAATAGAAGACGTGCTGTTATATACGTTGTAGGTGTTGAGGAAAGGAGGCATCAAGGAGTATGCTTGGTTTCTGTTTTGAGCAACTGCATTAGTAATGGCATCATTTATTAAGATGCACTCAATAGGTAGAGAGACAACTGGGAGGTAAGAATTAAACATTCCACTTTTGATGGGTTCATCGTGAGATCCCTGTAGGATTGCTAAATGGATTTCTTTTAAGTGGCAGATGCTTGCTGGAATCTAGAGATCCGTGGAAAGACCTAGCCTCCCAAACGTCATCCTTTAGTTCTAAGCCCTGTTTTTCACTTGCTGTTAACATCTGAGTGGTCAGATTCTAGCTCTTTTTGTGGTTCTTAACCCACAGTGGGGGGAAATAGAGTTTCTAGTACTATATTCATTTAAACTACACTCCCATAGAACAAATTGATTTGACTGAATGTTTTAGTTTACTAAAGAGAATTGTACCTTATTCTGAGATGACAAAAATAAGTGAGGGTCTAAACAGGGAAACCTTGAGGCAATATTCAGGTACTTGCTTTAACACTCTGAGAGCAATGGGAAGTCGAGTTACCCAACGGCCAGTTGCACTTACCAACACCTTGAGAAATTGCCCTCAGTCAACATTCTCTTTTAGGACATAATCAGTTTGCTGCCTGGGTCTCAAATAAACTTCGTCAGATGGAAAAAAAGGAGGAAAAATAGGCGGTCCGATTGACCCCAGCCAGAAATTATGGAATCTAAAATAAAAATGTGTTAGCACTGTGGCACCCAACTGAAGGAAGTAAAAGAAGTACTCGTTAGGTTTGAGCTTTGTCAATTTAGTGATATTCTCATATTTCTACTCCTAAACAATCATCAGCCATTCACATATAAAACATAATCCAAAATCAGGAACTATCATTAAATAAGAGTGGGTAAGAAAACATGGAAATATCACTGCTTTATTTTAGAAAAACAAATTAGATGTCAAGATGTCATTTCCGAAGTTTCACCCATTTAGGGTTAGCTACTATGTTTTCTTGCAACTTAGCTAATTTTAGTGATCGTGTCTTCAAAAAACATTTGTGGCATGTGACATGAGGTGGAAATCCAATCTCATAGCAAAGCTTTTCTTTATACTTCTGCTATATACTCTAAATTTCCAGTAAATAGGTTTGAGATTGGGGTGTGTGTGTGTGTGTGTGTGTGTGTGTGTGTGTGTGTGTGTGTGTTTACTGAGTGCATTATTCCCACTGACAGCTGGCCATGGAGGGGGGGGAAAGTGATGAGAAACAGAGAGGCATGGGGGTGGGGAATTCCCCTCCTGAGAGGTCTTATGAAACCGAAGATTCCCATGTCTTGAAAGGTCAAAAAAAGAGTATAATACACTTATGAAAAAGAGACAGCCTTAATCCAGTTGTTTTTGGCCCAGTCCGCAGATGAAATATAAATACTGTCATCACTTACGTGTGAGATAAAGGATAGAAAGTGGGAATGTGTTGGTTTACTGCAAAGACCATTCTTTTGGTTTGAGAACATTACTGGAAATAACCTGCGCTGAGCATTGCTCCCTATGAGGAATACATGTTATGGGAAACTGTTAAAGGCAAACTTTGGTCACTGACCTTCTCGACGTAGTTTAATCAAGCTGCAAGCACAGCACCAAAAAAGACAGCTGCTTGAAGAAGGGAGCCCTCACCAAGCCAAGACATTTTACCTTTCCTCTATTACATGAGGCGGGGATAAGGCACAAGTGTGCAGTAAATCTCCAGTTCATGCATTCAGAGGCTGCACCATAATAATGATAGACTATAAATCACACAGAAATGTTACCTTTATTTTAGGACAGTCGATAGCTAGAAATAGTGCTCACCAATAACACAGATGTCTCAGAGATATAAAAACAAATGCTTGGCAGTTGTTTAAAAATGGGAAGTACGAGCGTCTGACCTAAAATATATTAGAAAACAACAGCAGTTTCATCGTTTTGTCAGGTTTCCAGTTTTGCATTTCACTTTTTTTTAATCCCGCGTTCTGTTGTTGAAGGTAGAACTACTGATTTGAAGAAGTGAAAAATTGTCTTTCATGTGTTTCCCTAAAAGCCTTATAATATTTGTAAGTCATATATACATACGTGAGTTTTTATGTAAATTTGTTTTTGCTTTGCAAGTTCTAGGGTAGTTGAACGCTGAGAATTGAAGTGAGATGAGGCTGTCAACAAATGGGAGGCTCCCGCAAGGACCCAAGGGGACAGAACTGGGACCTCAACGTGCCAAATATTAGCTAACTGCGAGGATGACACTGCCTGGCCAGTCTCATAATCTGCATCTCAGTATCTGCCTCAAAAGAGCTGTTGTGAGAAGAAAAGGCTCATTTGTTTCAGCTGTGACCAAGTGCTCTGAAATCCAAACACGGGCACTGGAAATGGAGATCCCTCTGCTAACCAACAGTGCTGAGGGTCAAAGAGGCCGCTGAGACCGCGCCTGGTAGGAAACGCACAGGGTTAACAGGCTATACTTCACTTATCGATGTTTCATTTTTTCTTTAATAGAAATCTGGACAAACAGCAATGTTATGGAAAATTGAATGACACTTTTAAAAAAATCTTTTACATGCTGTTCCTTTCTTGCACCCCACTTTTTTGGTGGGGTGTGAGAGGGGTGGTAGGAGTATGCTCAGGAAATTGGACAAGTCAATTTAAACAACTGAAACTCTAGAGAAATCTGAATCTTAACTTACCAGAGGTTTAAAGTAAAGCTCAGTTTCCTGTGACTCTCCATTTCCTGGGTTTAACAGGGACAGGGATCTCAAGAATTAAAATACGGTGAGAAAGTCTGTCCTACTAAGATTTTCTCACCCCAGCAGGAAAGTACCATACCAGAAATTTCACAAGAAAGTCTGCTCTCATGAGACTCACAGCCAGACTTTTAACCATTTTGATAAGTTCAGAAGAGCTTCAATCAAAAAGCTTTCAAATCCCTGTCCCAAATGACCCCACAAATCCCTTTGAGAGCCACCCAACACCACTTCATAGTTCCCATAAACACTTGGACCTTTCCCTGTGAAAGCTGACAAGTTTTCCCGAAAGTCCTTACATACCACGCTCAGCCTCATCTTGCCAAATGTGCTATCTCAGTGGAAACTGCTGGAACTTTCCAGACAGATTTTATGCTACAGGCAAAAAGTACCTCAGTCACCAATATGCCCACAGTTTTCTGAGTCTAAAGGTTCCTAGATATTTCAAATGCTGTGTATAAAGTCGCATACGCTTTTTTCTCCCTGTATGACCAAGTATTGTTCTCATAATACTTTGTGAAAAATGTCTCATAACTGTAGTAATTACTGATGTCAACACCCCTGTTAATATTCTGGAACTGCAAACATTTCACATCAAATCTCCACGTGGAAAAGGGGCTGTTCACCTCTACTTTGTAAATTAGCTATATGATTTATCTGTGGGAAACCTTTCAAAAATATAGATTCAGAAAGACATCTACCACATGATGGCTTTTCCATATGGCATCTCATAATTATTTTGCTGTGTGTGAACATGATGAAAACAGTTTCATAATTCTCCAAGGGTCAGAGTAAATTATTTCAATTAGACATATTTCAGAGCAAACATTACCTTAGGGTTTATTAATAATATTACCTGAGAAGGAACAGCTGCCTTGTATGCATAAAAAGCTGTCAGCTTCTTACCACTCCTTACTATAGAAACTCTTTTGTGACTTTAAAAAAATGGCAGATTTTCTCATGCTTTACCTAAACACAAAACTTGGCAGCAGGGACCTGGTTGTAATCCTCAGCATGGGAGCTAGTGGGTGGATTTTTTTTTTTTCTCTATAAACTCTTGTATAAACCACACCAGTCTCCTGGTATTTATTCTGGGTAATGCTGGAAATTGTACACAGATCCAACAGCCCATGTAAAGGAGTTTTGTAACTTCCTGAAGCTCTTTCATGTACAATCCTTACTCTGAATGCAATTCCAGAAAGATGGGACATTTCAGCAGCTTAAAAGGAAAGGTTTATTCTGTTGTCCTTTCCTCCTTCTCACTGGAGTCCTGCAAATATGAAATAGGTCAACTGGGGCAACATAATAACAAGCAATTAACATGACATTAATTGACCTATATTGAAAATTCAATGCCCATTGAAATGCCTTCAGAGATAAATCACAAGGTAGCTATATCATAATAATTAAGGATTGGAATTTTTCTCTATAGGTTGGTTGCCACCTTGTAAGAGTTAGTTGAGCTACATATTACTGCAGGACATCAATTAAGTTTAGCTTTATTATTATCACTACTAGTCTCTGAACATGTATATTAAAAAATCTCAAGACACAAGAGTCTATGAGGTATGTGGAAAAGAGATTAGAAATCTTCCCTGTGCCCAAGAAAGGTATTATTTTACCACAAATGTTCCTTACCTCCCACCCCAAGTTAATGACGATCATTGACAATGTCCATGATGATCAGATGATTTGGTAAGGGCTTCTCACTAACATGTTCTGCTTTTGGCAAAACCTTCCCAAGGCAAATGCACATTTGTCTTAGCAGAACTAACAAAGACTTTATTCTTTAGGTGTTTGTTGCTGGCTGGATGAAGGTTGGTATGGTAGGTGGTAGAATTAGTCAACTTCAACATCTCAAACATTAATCTCTTGGCACTGAGGTTCAGTGTGGCTTCAAATTCTCAGGGGATCCTAGTTGGAACCATAACTGTGACCTTATGAGCGTTTCTTGAAACAGACTGTAAGCACTATGACCAAAATTTAAAAGGCAACTTAAATGTAAACACAATCTTTCAAATACCTGCAACCAAATTTCCTTTTCACCAACATGCATGAAGTCACAGTGAAAGCAGTCCTCGACCAAAGGCAGCAAGGAAATGCTGAAGGAAAAGAGGTTTATTGGGAGAGTGACTGACATTTGTCTATTTTGTGACTAAATACATAGCCATGAGTGAGGCATTATAATTTAAGAAACAGAAATGAAAATTGCAATCAGAAAGGTCATTTGCATAATTCTGTCCTGTTGTGTTTTAGAACAAAATAACAATTAAAAAATGGGGATATTGTAGAATTTTAAAGAACTCTTGTGTTGTGTTTTTTATATTCCTGTTAGAGGGGCAGAACATCTCTTTTGCTTTGTTGTAATCATTCCAGGAAGAAACACACACACACACACACTCACACACACACACAGATGTTCTGCCACAAGCATTGCTCCCCACCATCCTACAATCTTGTGCTTTCTAGTGATTTTTCCTCATTTGGCATTCTGCCATGTCACATTCTGATTTTGTGCTTGTTTTAACCCCGACTGAATGATGAAGGACTAAGAACCAAAAGCAGAGCCATAACTGGATAAGAGAAGATTTGGAAACTTCATTATCTTGTGCATGAGCCATTGGCAATAGGTCAGTATTTACTTGTGGGCACCATTTTATCTGTTGCCATAGTGGCCTCTATCTCAGTAAATGGTACCGTCAACCACTTAGTTGCTCAAAACAAACCCTGAGAGAGATTATTGATTATTCTCTTTCTCTCACACCCCACATCCAAATCATTAGCAAATCCAACAAATTATCACCTCCGGGGCTATCACCAAGCCATTATAATCATTTGTCTGTACCATTGCAATAGTAATGAGCAACGAGCTACTACAGTAAGCAATGGTCCTCCTACTACTTGCTTCTACTGCTGCTCCCTACAGTTGCACCTCCTCACAGTTGTTGGTGATCCCTTTAAAAAGAAAAATCAGATTATATAATGTCCCTGCCCTCAATCTACCAATGCCTTCCCATTATACTTAGGATAAGATTCAAAATCCCTACCACGGCTTCTAAGTCCACACACGAGCCATCTCCTGGAACCCACTGAGCTGATTTCCTACATACTTCAGCTTACTCATTGCACTCCAGCAACACTCGCCTTTCCATCTCGGGGCTTGTACGCTCTGCTTGGAATATGTGTGTGCTAGATATTTGCATGACCCATTTTCTTACTTTATTCACTCTCTGTTCACAGGGAACTTCCCAGAGCTCAACTTTACAGTCTTACATAGAGCAGACCTTGTTGTCATTACCCTTTTATCCTACTTCATCTTAATTCTTAAAATGTACTCGAATTATAATATATCCTTATGGATTATAGTTACTTATTTAATTGCTTTCTTAATTACTGTTATTTCCCTTACCAGAAATATAAGTTCCATGAGGTCAGACAGTTTGTGTGTTTGCTTGCAACTACCCCCAGTGCCTAAAATATTGCTTAGCACATAGCAGCAGATACTAAATAAACATTCATAATCTAAATGGATATTTTTTGCTCAATTTGAAAGTTTGAAACATGTGAAAATAAGACAAATGGCAGGATATATCACACAGTTTCATTATCCATTTTATATATTAAAAGTAGTAAATGTGTATCAATAACCAGCTAACAAATACTAGCTAATGGTTACACCTTGATCGTTTACAACTTTTCATGGTTCATACTGACCCCCAGTACCACATAATACATTGGCTGTCCTTGGATTTATCTACTTGTGGCCCAGTGAACGCGTCTTGTCCACTTTTTCTATTTAACTCTAAGATCATCGTTTCAAGTTCTACTTGTATACCAAATGAAAAGGGTGAACTACATAATCTCCAATATCTCCTCTAGTTACATAATTTTACTGAAACTGTAAAAGACAGAAATCTTTTAGAAAAAGATGGAAACTCAATGGTGAATCTCAATTATTCAATATCCCTGTATGTTTTAGTTCATCAGCTACCTTATGCTTAATTTTAATATACAGATAACATCACTTGACAACCAAGATTTACACTAACCAATGGAACTACAACTTGCAAAATTGGCATTCTTATTGAATATCCCTGGAAAGTCTTACAATTAGATGAATGAGAGACTAATTTGGTGATTAGAAAATCACAGCCATGACACCTAATATGTAATTCAATATTTGTTCCAGGCAGGTTCTCTTCACTTTGTACTTTAATTGCTTAATTTGTAAAATAAGGTCCATGCACAGAACATTTATTAGAAATTCTCTTAATATGGTCATATTCACAGGTTAGTTTCTCTGGAAGTAGGAACTGAGGGTGAATTTGGCAATTAGAATATGTCAGAAGAAGAGGCAAAGCTGGGCAGAGGGAGAAGTTGAACAGCCTTAGTAGTCCAATAAACCATTAGTCAAAAGCTCAGGGGAGATCTGGTGAATATATAGCCCTTCAGAGTTGCTCTGTTTTGGGCAGAAATGGCTGGATATTTATACCTGCCTGAGTCAGTCATCAGGCAGGGATGGGGTGGGGGGCAGGAAAACATGTCTAGGAGGAAGCAGCCCACAGAAAGTTTGGCAGACCCTGAAGGAGCTGACAGATGGAGAACATCTACTGGAAGTTAGGGCAATAAGTCCCTTATAGGGGGATCTGGGTGACACATTTCCATTCTTTCCACTCATCGTACCATCTAGCAAATCCTCTTACACCATTTATATTAATACCAAAGAATAAGATAGGTCCTATGAGGACACATTCCGAAAAATGACTAACATAGTACTCTCTGTGTATTACCATGCATTCTAGTTTTTCAACCTGTAATGGGCAATGATAATAAGGCTTCGTGATCTATATTGAAGTATGCAGGTATGTGCAAGTGCCCACAGGCTTGTGGGATCAGAAAAAGAGTTGGAGTATGCAAACGGTCATTTATAGGCTAATATTTACAGTACAGAAAAATAATTATCAGATTCATAAGCTGTGCTTTGGCTGGACTGCTCCTTCCTAGACTTACCAAGAACACTGGCTTTAGCTATGGTCCTACTTAATTGGCTGTGTTTAAATTTTACAAATATCACATCTCATACCACACTGAAGTGTTCATCAACATTCTCATATAGACAGCTATAAAAAAGCAGAGGTTTACTTAAAGATAACATAATTTTTGAGTTTTCTAAATGTTCTTTACTGACATTGTTATTTGTCCTGGAACTGCTAATTATAGAATATACCATGATTTTTCCTCATTTGCTCCCTTACCCACTTAAATATTTTTAAAATCATGTTGGCTTTTTTTTCTTGTTTTTTGAAATACTCCACCAATTGGCTTAGTCTCCTTTTTTTTTCTGCTGTGTCACCTTTTAATACAGGTTTTCATCACCTCTGCAAAAGACCCATTTTTTTTCTCCCCAGTGAAAAAGATGGATTGGTAAGAGGTCCCACAGCCTATAAACTGTTTCCTTTTAATTCAGGCCCTAGCAGTTTGGCCTGGCTCACGTTCAGATAGTACTATAACTTGTCTGAACCCTTTCTAAAGGGCTTTCTGCTAGTGTATTTATGCCTGAGCACTTGGGCAAGCCTTGAAATAGCTTTCTCTAAAGAGTGATGGGATCTGTTTGCTCACCTCCAGTCTACATTGTAATGAAGCATGACACTTGCTTTTAAACTCCTGAGGTTCTGACCTCACCAGGTGAGGCTTTCCCTGGAAATGGCCCCCTGAGGCTATTCCTAACTGCAGTTTATGTGTAGGATACCAATAACGGTATTCACTCTTAAGGGTTTTCTTTCTCTTAACATTATCAGCTGCTTTCATGGACAGCATTAAATCTCCACGTAGGAAGTATTAGGAGGAGATTTCTAAAACTCTGAAAACTCAACCTGTTCAAGTTTTCCTTTAACATTCACAATAGTCAGGATTTCTGGGCAAATTGCAAATTTTGCAATAGTGTGTTCATCTTAAGTGGGGTGGTAGAATATGCAAAAGAACAAAAAAATCATTTCATCATTAATGTCACAGCCAAGAAGAGGAACTAATGTCATTTGAGCTTTGATCTTGGTTTTCTTCCCCTCCCCCCATGGCTTAATTCAATTAGGGACCCTCGTTTACATAGTACAAGCACCACTCCTACACAACTCGTCCTTAATTACAGACCATTCAGGGATACTAGATGTCCTGAGAGGGAGCTGGTGTATTTCGGCATTGTTTTCTTCCAACCTCCACCAGGTACTGCATGTTCCAGAGAATTTTCTTTTTAAGGCCCCAAATATCAGACTGCATTGATAATAGCTCATTCAGTAATCAGTAGATTATGAAGTGGTTGAAACGTGAATGAAAATTAATGGATAGATTGAGACAAGGGGCTACTTAGATTCCTCTGATGAGATGATACAGCAACTTACATCTAACCTAACTGCTACTCCCTGTCACCCAATTAACTATGCCATTGCAAATTTATAAAAACATTTCAAACTAAATTCATATCATACACCTTGTCAAATATAGTTTTTCAATCATTGTGGGCAAAAATTGAAGATTTTAAAGAAAATTAAAACTTCTTTCACCTTTCTACCTCACTTCTTTACCTAACACTTGCACTTGCATCAATTATTACACTCCTTTAGGAAAAAAACAAAAAAAGTAGACAGAGGTATGGATGGATAAGTTTAGTAAAGGGAAATGGCTGGCACATCATGATAGAGTTGGAAGTATGTCTCTGTGCTCTGCCTAGTACAGAGCAAACTAAACTCAAGAAGATTCCTGTCTTCTAGAAGTTTACCATCTGTCACTGGGGAAGGAAGAATAAACAAATAAAAAAGCGGGGCACCTGGGTGGCTCAATCAGATAAGCTCCGACTCTTTATTTCGGCTCAGGTCATGATCTCAGGGTCATGAGATAAAGCCCTGCCTAAGGCTCTGAGCTCAGGGCAGAGTCTACTCCAGATTCTCTCTCTCCCTCTCCCTCTGTCCCCTCCCCACTCCTGTGCATGCTCTCATGCTCTCTCTCTCAAGTAAAAACTAAATCGTTAAAAAACAAAAACAAATGAGAAGGCATTAAGCAAGGATTTGTATAAGCCATTAGATGTAAAAAAGAAAAAAACAGGGAGAGATAGTAATAAAGTGTTAAAGGGAAAAGCTACCTGGAGAATCAATTGCAATTTCTCTTCCAGAGTGTTGTGGAAAAGGGGTTTTAATTGGGATGATGAAGTAGGAGCGTAATGAACCAAAGCTGGGAACTTCTTCCAGACATGCAGTCTTGTCTGAGAGGAAGACCAGAGGATGCATGGGTCAAGATGCGTCTTCCTTCTGGCACAGTGAGCCAACTTTATATTACCATTTTTGGTAGCAGTATTTTGATTTTCCTTTGGTTCAAAACATTTTCATAAATTGCAATTACTTCCCACAGTGTCGAATACATTTTCCTTGACAAAGGTGATTATTAGGTATTAAAGCCTAATCCCATAAGAAATTTGTGAATTGTTAAGCCTATTTCTTAACTAGTCAAGAGCAAATCCTTCTTTCTCATACTTTTCCATGCTAATGTTGCATGTTATCACCTGCATGTCAGGAGAAAATTCTTCAGGCAAAGACTTTTCCCTCCAGAAAAAAACAAGGGCAGTCACCTTGCTCTAAATATATCATGAGGGACTTTGATCTTTCAGTTCTTTTCACATAACTTTTATTTTTACCAAGAAAAATTGTCCATAAGTTCAATTGTAGGGATGAAAATACGAGTGCAAAACCAACATGTATTTGAAGGAAAAAGTAATCAGATTACAAAAGGCCATTTATACAGAAAAAGTGGACTTTACAATAAAGTTGTAAAAATGTCGTAAATCTTTATGTGCTAAATAAATAGTATTGAAAAACATTATTTAAAAAAATGGATAGAGACAGAACTTCTGTAGAAGACTTTGTTAAAAAAGAAAAAGCAAACCCAAAATGAAGTCATTTCCCTCCAAGACAGCAAATCAAGACTTAATTACAGTTTCAACCTATTCTAGGAATGTGACCTTTTAACAGTCAGTCTTAAATTTCCTGATAAGCACTTGTGGAGTTAGCTGCATGATAGAAACCCTACGGATCCCTTCTCCCCAGAAGAGGTGTCCTGGCCTGAGACAATCTTTTCTTTTGCTAATAACTTCTTGCCCCACTCTCCTATAAACACTTTCCATTGTGTACAACTCCCAGGAGTTTCCCCTCTACCTGCCAGATGAGATGCTCCCTGATCCATGAATCACTTAATAAAACCAATTAGATCTTCAAATTAATCCATTGGATTTTGTTTTTTTAACAACTTTAACACAGTTCTCTGTCTTTGATGTTTCTAGTAGTCAAGAAAAAATATAAATTATTCAAAAAAATAATATGGTTGAATTAATAAATATATTTTAACAATAAACTCTGCAAAAATATAAAATATATAATATTCACGTAACATGTATAAAAAATAAGTCATCTATAGTGTCACAAAATATTTCAATATATTCTACAAAGCATAAATTACTCAGCATACATTCTCTGACCACCATGCAATAATATAAGAAATAATAATAAAAAGCTAAAGAAACAAACAAAACCAGTAAAAATTCTAAATATTAGGAAATTTGCAGTAATCTTTCTAAATACATTTAGACCAAGAAGGAATAAAAATTAAGTTATAGATTATTTAGAAAATAAATCAGTATATTACTTTTAACTCTTATGAGATGCAGCCAAGGTGGTATCCAGAGACAAAATCACAGCCTTGGAATATTTTTATAATTACACAAGAAAAAAATGAAAATAAACCAAGCATTTAATTAAAGAAATTAGAAAAAGAAAACACACTTAAGGAAAATAGGAGAAATAAAACAGTGAAGATAAAGGCAGAAATTAATTTATTATAAAAGAGGAAGATAATATTATAAATAAATTCAAGAAGTATAAAAGAACAGAAAAAACTTCTTGCAAATAAAATGGAGAGGGAAATGATCATGATGATAACTATAATGATAAATAGCTAGGATGTATTGTGTACTCTCTCAGTAGCAGATTCTATCCTTAGAGTTTTGTATATTATTTCAGTTAATCCTTAAAACAAAAATTCTAAAATGCTTATTTATTTCCCTTTTTTTACAAATGCAGTTACTGAAGCTGTGGAATTAATGTACTATTATCGCAAAGCTCCATACATATCAAAGATGGATTTTAATGCAGCACTTCCTCGCTTTGACTTTGCCAAGACCTATGCTCCTAACAACTATATTATTTCTAACAAAATCACTTGATAAAATGGTTATAAAAGGCAAGAATGCATAATTCTTAATCAGTTTGATAAATTAGAAGAACTGGGCAATTTTCTGGTACTATACACATTTTTCAATCATATCAGTTTTAAATAGGCAACCTATATATGCAAGTAACCATTGAATAAATTGGAAATGTTACAAAAAAAAAAAAACACAACTCTAAAGATGGCTCTAGGCCAACATAATATTTTATTTTAACTAATGAGCACTTGTTTTTAGATTTTCAGAGAACAAAACCAGCTCTGTGTCATTTTTTCTAGAGGCTCTCAAGGATAAAAGGTAGTCTTTCAATTTTGAAAGTGAAATACCTAAAAATCAAAATCTGATAAGAATAACAATAAGGAAATTGTACACTTATTTCAGTTATATAGATGTGAAAATACCAAATACAAGTACCAGCAATCAAACTCACCATTATAAAGACATTCATTGGATAAATGCAATCTATTACTCATTAAGCATGGTATACAATACCTTTAAATCATTAATCAGCTGTACCTTATTTTAAATTATTAGAGATAGTCCCATTAAACTGAGGAACAAAGGAAGACTACCCACCATCATCATTATTGCACAATATTGTTGGGAGGTCCTGGCTAATTAAAGAGCCAGTGAAATGGTTTACACAAAATAAACCAGAAAACCTTTGGAAAGGAGGAGACAAAGTTATCTCTCTGACTAGACCACACTGAAAACAAAACAAACAACTTAAAAACTCTTAAAATTAATGAATGCTGATAAGATGATCAAATGCAACAGAAAAATAATAAAGTCTTTAGCTTCTTAAATACTAGAAGTAGCCGATTGGAATAGTCCCATTTGCATGTAAGTATGCTGAAGATCAGAGAAGAGTGACGAGATACCTAGGAGGGGAACCTCCATGGCATACCACTGCCAGTCTGAAATATCTATGTCATTTCTATCATCCATAGACGGAATGTTATTGTGATCCAACTAGACACCAGGATCTGTCCAAATGCAGAGAAAATAACACTGGAAAAGTCCCGTAGGTTTCCATTCTTAGGGAGTTTATAATTTGAGTAGAGCAAGAGATTATTAAAAAATAAATACATAAGGAAGCATCTGAGAGTAAAAAGTGCTATAAGGAATAAAATAGACTGACGCTGGAGATTGCATGGGCTACTTTGGTTTGAGAGTTCAGCAGGTGACATTTAAGTTGAGACCTGAATGACAAGGGCCAGATATACGAAGGTCAGGTTGAAGAGAATTCCAGAATCTCCTGTTTTAACTTAAAACTAGTTAACTTTTTATACTGGATTTTGTAACACACATATGCTTCTTTTAATGTAAATATGCTGTTTTTTTCCTCCCAATATTAATGTGATACTTATGAAGAAGTCTATTTGGACTTTGCCTTCTCAATTTAGTTGCTTTGACTTCAGTTCACTTTGACTCAGCTTATGAACTAAAAGTTAGATCGTGTCCTCCTCTCATACTATCTCTTCTTCCTCTTTCTTTTTTATCTTCTCTCTGACTCTTCACCCCCATCTGAACTCATTACTAAAATGAAGGACAGGGTGCTTCATTGACATATTATTATAATTTTTTTTAATTTTATTTATTTATTTGAAACAGAGAGAGACACAGCAAAAGCAGGAACACAAGCAGGGGGAGTGGCAGAGGGAGAAGCGGGCTCCCCGCTGAGCAGGGAGCCCGATGTGGGGCTCGATCCCAGGACCCTGGGATCATGACCTGAGCTGAAGGCAGATGCTTAATGAATGAGCCACCCAGGCGCCCGACACATTATTATAATTTGTGATACCCAAATGGCCTCAATAAATTGTGTCCATACAAATTAAAGTAATATCAAATTGGCTATTTCAAATTGTTCTATTTTACCCCTTATCAGACTGGTATTTACCTCCAAAGGTGACTTCTTTTTTAAATATAAGAATATTAAAAATAAATCTGTTCTAGGATGCCTGGGTGGCTCAACATCTGCCTTCAGCTCAGGTCATGAATCCAGGGTCCTACGATCCAGTCCACATCGGGCTCCCTGCTGAGCGGGGGAGCCTGCTTCTCCCTCTCCCGCTCCCCCGCTTAAGCTTACACTCTCTCTCTCGGACCAATAAATAAATAAAATCTTTAAAAAATAATACATAAAAAAGTAAAACTGTTCTAAATCTCATAGAGACATGGCTGGTGGTTAAATCTGAAACTTCCCTCCTCTCTTAGAAACTCCACAAGAAGGAAAACAATAAGAACGAAACCTATGACTTGCATTTCCAGGGAAATTAGGAGACAGATTTCAAATTGTGTAAGGGCTGATTAAGGCAACTGAGACTGGCAAGGCCTCTTGGTAATCAGTAATCCTTACAGAAAGAGGCAACACAAGTGGTAGTGAAGAGATGAAAAATGGGGCCAGGATAGCTAATGGTGACAAATCTCCAGAAGTGCCAGAAAAAGGAAGTCCTTCTAGGTATGGACTGTATCCATGGATGATGGTAGCCAAGCAGACACTAAAGAAAGACAGGAATGTCTGCAAAAGCAGTGAAGGAATGGGTTAGGTTCTGAGAGGGAGAGGAGGTGCAGACCCAGAAGGGGCACATATTAAGAAAATTCTCATCCATAGACAATATTTCTGAGACTTTTAAAGCTGTTGTTCCTCAGCAATGTCACAGGAAGCCTAAGATAAAGAAGGAACTAATCTCAAAGAGATTTGTGAACATGGCTTTTATCTAATAGAGTGGATGATTAATTGGTGGGGTTTTTTTTTTACTTTTTTTTTTAATTATTTATTCATTTGAGAGGGAGAGAGAACAAATGGGGAGAGGGACAGTGGGAGAGGGAGAAGCAGGCCTCCCACGGAGCAGGGAGCCCGACGCGGGGCTGATCCCAGGACCCTGGGACCATGACCTGAGCCCAAGGCAGACGCTTAACGACTGAGGCACCCAGGCGCCCCGATAAATTTTTATTTTATTTTATTTTATTTATTTATTTACTTACTTACTTACTTACTTAAAGATTTTATTTATTTATTTGACAGAAAGAGACACAGCGAGAGAGGGAACACGAGCAGGGGGAGCGGGAGAGGGAGAAGCAGGCTTCCGGTGGAGCAGGGAACCCGATGCGGGGCTCGATCCCAGGACCCTGGGACCATGACCTGAGCCGAAGGCAGACTCTTAATGATTGAGCCACCCAGGTGCCCCCCAATAAATTTTTTTAAAACACTTTTTTAAAAGTAATTATATTAGATTGGACCGAAATGATAATGTACAAAACTGTACAAAATTAAAAGAGATCTTTGAACTTCAAAAATTCTATTGCTACAAAACATGTTGAGAAAGCTACATAGATACTAATATTGGTAATTTCTAATGAAAAAGGAAGGATGACTTGAAGGCCAGAACCAGGAACCCAGAGGGTATAGCCAAGACTCCAAAGGATCATTTTTTAGGGACTGAATTAGATTATGAAAACTGCTGGATTTCAGAATTACTGTGAACCATGAGATACATCCTATTCTCCTTTTTCAATTTGAGTGTCTATTGATTCTATCTCTAGTCTAACATTGTGTGTGAGGATGGGTGGAAGAGAGCACCTGGACCTAATTTAGAGGACAAAATCCTGGACTACATACTGATACAATAAGGGGATGAGAGTTTTGCAAATCTTAGGAGAAGAAAGTATTTCATATGTTGTATAGAAAGTAAATAATTTGTGGCCCAAGTATGAATGGTGTAGACTAAAGATAGTCATGAATTATTTTCTACTCTTTTCATCGAAAGTTTGAGTATAATTTCCTCCCTTTACATCAGGCCTGACTCTGGTGATTTCCCTCCTCAATATAAGGAGGCTCAAGCTAGGTCATAAGATGCCTTTCAGCTTCTACCCAAGCCTCATGTCATAGTTATTATTTACACCATGAGTTGCCATATGTTTGACTACCCCACTGGAGATACCATTTGAAAAGGCCCTGAATGACATGGGGAAGGAGCGGATCCCAACTGAGTCCAAACTCCTGGCCATCTTCCATCAAACCACCAACATGTAAACTAAGCCATTTTGAAAACTTCAGATAGCCAAGCTATCAGGTGAATACCAACAAATGAAACCACTTGACAAAACATGGAGTAGAAGAATCACCGACCTGATCCCTACATGAATTTCTACCCACAAAATTGTGAGCTATAATAAAATACTGTTTCATGCCACTAAGTTTTAGGATGATTTGTTAGGCAGTGATAATCAGAATATCCATAGTATAAAAATATTATGCTGTCTAAAATAAGAGGGGACTAAGGGTCTTATAATGAGGTATAATTATAAAGTTAACCCCTGGAACACAAATACAAACCTTATGAAACATCAAGGCCCCAGTAAGGAAAAAAGCTAAGAAAACAGACCATACTGTGAAAGGTTAAAAATGCACATGCACGTGCACACACACACACTGTGATTCTGCAATGTACATATATTTCTGGGTAGCAATTTGTCAATATATATCAACTCTTAAAATTTACAATATATATTTTGATCTGGAAGTTACACCAGAGAAAAGAAATCTTCCAAAATATATCAGGAGAAATGTTTGTAAAATTGTATGCATAAAGTTGTTTATTGAATAATCATTTATGATGGTAGAACTTTGGGGTCATCATTAATGCTTCAAATGTGAAATAATTTAACAAAATCATGGTCCATCATATAACAGAATAATATGCAACCACTGAAAAGCATGTTTTTGAGAATATATAATAGCATGGAATCCACTCAAAATGTAATGCTAAGTGCAAAACAGCAGCAAAAACTAGAGAATGCCATTTTTAGGAAATAACACCATTTTATAGGAAAACAAAACACAAATGAATATATATATATATGTATAGCTTTTGAAAAAATAGAAAAATAAACCCAAATGTCAATAATGCTTAACTATGGTTAATGAGAATAAATGTTTATTTTATTCTAAAATTTTGGAGATTCCTCCTATATGTCGTTCATTTTATTAAAATTATAAAAAAATATTTGAAATTATCAAATATCTAAATTGTTAATCAAACTAAGGATCTGCCATCTTCTTCAGGGTGAAGCTCTCTACTCTCTCTTCTACGGTGATGGAGTAGATTCCAGAAGACTTGATGGAAGAGCTAACACAATCAAAATTCACAATTTATTCCCTAAGGAGCTATTTCTGGAGCAAAATACTTAGGTACAACTTATTCCCTAGATTTCTGGAATACCTATTATTCCTGAGGTATCCATAGATGTCTAGTTAAAGAAAAAAATTTCTAGCTATATATCATTTTACAAGTATTTTTGCTTCCTCAAAATCAAAACCTTGTTCCTTGCTCCTAGAATCATCATTTAGCCTGGCAACATTTCCTGCAAGACATTGAAATTTGAACATGTATCACTCAACTACATATGACATGGAAATATTTTACCTCCGACAAACTATGTGGTATCTTTACTTAATGGTACCTAATAAAACCCAGGTACTTGGGATAATATCACCAAGATCTTTAAACATTAAAGAAGACAAAAAGAGAAAACACTATTCCCCTTTGTGTGTTTTTTTGTTTTGTTTTGTTTCATTTATTTTTTTTAAAGATTTTATTTATTTATTTGGCAGAGAGAGAGAGCACAAGCAGGGGGATCAGCAGAGGGAGAGGGAGAAGCAGGCTCCCCGCTGAGCAGGGAGCCCAAAGTGGGGCTCCATCCCAGGACCCTGGGATCATAACTTGAGCCAAAGGCAGACATTTAACTGACTGAACCACCCAAGTGCCCTTGTTTTTTTGGTTTTATTGTTGGTTCAGGTCCCTTTTTGTACACTAGGTAAGTTTGCAAGCTATATTAATTATTTTAGGAAGTTGGGTTACTCTTCCTCTTTTTTTTTTTCCTTTCCATTCCTTTGTCTCCTGGGATATGAAACAGTTAAATCTCCTCCAAAAATCGTCATATAAAAGCGACGTCCACAGCAGAAGCATCTGCTCATTATTAGATTATGTGGGCACTAGTCAGGGTAGAACTCTGAGCAGACTAAGTAATAGCGGTGGAAGCATAGTTGTGGAAAAGCAACCCACAACCTGAACTGCCAGGACACAAAATTACCCTTTGGTCTTGGCACAGAGATTGCCTCCATTTTTTTTTTCTATGCTGCTCTTTTTACTTCACGCAAAAAAAACATTTAAACTCATTAGTTTACATTACTTTCAGTCAAGGATCTGAAAATATGAAAAGATAAATTTTTAAATGTCTAGATATTCCATCTTCCTCCTAGTTTTCTCATACCCCACTTTCCCACCCAAAAAGGAAGAAGAAAGTGCCTGGTATTTAACTGGGCCTGAAATCAGAAGAGCCTGAGTACCACAAGAAAGTCCGCTGTTTTGATATTTTTGGCGAACACCAGGGCTGGATGTTCTAGAAACGTGGCCAAATTTTCAACCCTATTTTGCGGACTAACTTGTGAAGTTCAGAGCATTTGGAAGGAAGCAGATAAGCAGCTCAGCATCAGGTTTTATTTAAGTAGAACCTAGACACGAAGGATCTCTGGGTTCAACAAAGGTGACTTTTTTGCTGCTTGTACAGTCTGACTGCCTGACTCCATTGACCAGTCAGAGGCAAATTTGCAAGCAGGGCAGTTTCCCCATGTGAGGCACAGACATACCACAGAGCCAGAGAGGATTTCCTGGTGGCTCGATGAGTCTAGTAAATGATTCTCTGGTCACATCTAAACTCCACATCAGATGTTTGACAATCCTGCTCTATGCTTGCTTTCTTTGGGAACACAACTGTGAATATGACTTAACTTTTAACTGCAACTTTTCACTAAAGAAGTATATTCTTAGCAGAACACAAAGAAACAAAATGAACAGGAACTCTAGGAGTTTGTAGAGAAAATATTTCATTGATTATTTTTTTCTAAATAAAACAACAAAAAAATAATCCCCAAACACCGGGCAAATTATATGGTTAGCTTGAACTGAGGAAAAGAATGAGATAATCCTTTCATATACAAAAAGGGAAACACAATGTCGAAAGCTGGGTGACTACTTCCAGTGAGTTGAGGATGACTTTTCGGAGATCTACTCCAAACTATCTCCCCATCCACTTTGTCTTCATACCTAACTTCTCATAGAGAAATCATTCAACTTTTTTTTTCAGTAACTACTACGTGCTATAAAAAACTTCTTTTAAAAATAATATTTTGAGGGACGCCTGGGTGACTCAGTCGGTTAAGCATCTGCCTTCAGCTCAGGTCATGATCCCAGGGTCCTGGGATCAAATCCCACATCGGGCTCCCTGCTCAGCAAGGATCCTGCTTCTCCCTGCCCCTGCTGGTGCTCACTCTCTCTCTCTCTCTCTCTCTCTCTCTCTCTCTCTCTCTCTCAGACACACACAAATAAAAAAAATTAATGTAATATTTTGAAAGGGAGACTATTAGGCTGCTAGGTGTTTAACACATTGATTTGGACTTGTTTTTCAGATTAGTTAGCAGAACACTGAGGGAGTGGATGACAGAATAGATGAGGTTTTCATTTATGGGGAATAGGGCTCAGATGCTTTTTAGATCAAGGTGGTTTATTAGCTATAATAAGGGGAGACATGGTCAGGGAAGGCAAACTTTAGGTTGGCCCTGCATTCATATATTTATTTAAGACTGTAAATGTCTTTGAGTTGAGCATACAAAAAAAATCAAATAAAAGATAGGTAGATTCAAAATAAAGATTCAAATAAAAAAACAGATATATTAGCAAAAGACCCAGAGAGTCTTTGGTGAAAGTTAACTGAATATAAAACAAATACAAGTACACTGAATTAAGAGCCAGGAACTGCCAATATTGACTCATACCTGTCCTCTTATGTTACTGAATTGTTTACCAAATACTTCCAATCTAGAAAGATGGAGCTAAAGAAAGAAATAAGGGATTAGAAGCCCCATCATAGATATCATGTGCTTCATCTTTTATTGTATTTTCAGTGAAACTAGTATAGTTAAAAGACCTTGGGGTTATTGTTACTATTATTATTCAAAATATCAATAGCATTTGGGGTGCCTGGGTGGCTCAGTCTGTTGAGCATTTGACTCTTGGTTTTGGCTTAGGTCATGATCTCAAGGTGGTGGGATTGAGCCCCGAGTCAAGCTCCATGCTCAGCAGGAGTCTGCTTGAGATTCTCTCTCTCTCCTTCTCCCTCTGCCCCTCCCCCCACTCACACTCTTCTCTCTAATAAATAAATAAATAATCCTAAAAACTATCAATAGCATCTAACATAACTGATTATCTTTCTTCCTTCTTTCTTCCTTCACACAGTATTTTTCCCTTGCTTTCTTTGACACTTCTCCCCCTCAGTTTTCCTTTTGCGTCCCTAAATACTCCTTCTCTGACGTTTCTTTTATTTACTGTGCTTCTACCCATGGTAGTGTCCAGGGGTCAATCCTTGGATCCTCTCTCTTCTCTAGGTGATTCTGTCTAGTTTCACGACTTCATATAACATCTCTTTGTTGACAACTCACAAGCAGGTCTACAATCCTGATCCCTCCCTAAACACCAGAGATGCATATACTATCACCTGTGAGCCATCTCCATGTGAATAATGAAGCCACTGAAAACCCAGCTCCTTAAAAACACACTTCAGACTGCCCTCTGACACCTGTGCCTTCTGCAGCCTGCTCCTAAGACCACAGCCACTCCGTTCTCCCGTTCTAATTGCTCTGACCAAAAACCGGACAGGTAGCCTTGCCTTCTTTCCTATGGATTTCATAACATCCAGTTTGTCAACAAATCCTATGGGTTCTACCTTCAAATTTATTCAGAAAATATCCACTTTTCTCTTCCTCCATTACTACCACACTCACACAAAACCTCCGTCGTGTCTTTTTTGGATTTTTTTGCAACTAACTCCTAACTGGTTTTCCTGCTTCCGCCTTCCTTCTTAGTCCTGCGCTTCTTAGCAGGCGTAGCCGTTTAAAATTCAAAGTAGATTATGGCATTTCCTGACCTAACTTTTCCAATGACTTCTCATCCTATTTGGAGTAAATGCCAAAGTTCTTCTGCTGTCCTATAAAACCTACAGGATGTGGCTCCCTATCCAACTATCTGAGCTCATCGCCTTGCATTTTCCAACTTCATGTCTCAGCCCCCAGTGTCTACACTAGCTTCTCAGGAACATCTCTAGCCTCAGGGCATTTTCACTCATAGACTGTCTCTCTCGGGGAAACTCCTCCTTCAAATAACTTACTGCCTTTAGGTCTCTGTTTTTCTGTCATATCATAAGAAGGCTTCCTTGACTACTCAATATAAAAATAGACTCTTCTCCTTCTAATTCTAACAAGGTTGCCAGATTAGAGGTGGAAGAGCGCACAGTTAGTTATATTTCTATTTCAGATAAACAAATATTTCATTTTTTGTATAAATATACTTCAAATATTGCAGAAGACATATTTATACTAAAACACATCCCAATATTGCATGGGACCTGCTTATACTAAAAAATTACTTGTTGTTTCTCTGAAATTAACATTTAACTTAATTCCCTCGCAAGTCTAAACCCATCCCAATACTTCCTCTTCTATTATAGTTTTCTCTGTAGTATATATCACCACTTGACTTATCCCATCTTTATTTGTTTCTTCTCTGTCTCTTGAATTAGACTGAGGGTAGGGACTTTGTTTCATTCAGTATTTTATCTTATCACCAAGAGCAATGCCTGGCAAGCAAAGATTTGTTGAATGGACGAATGTATGAAAGAATGAATTATTGAATAAATGGAGTGTTGATAATTACTATCTACTATTACTCTCTCCTGTACCAGTAGAGCTTGGAGATGTGGTCTATTTGCTCTCTGATGATCTCCCACAGTCTATCTTCTTTATCCCTACCCAGCTCCTACTTGTTCCTGACCAGGAAAGGGCCAGCATCTGAAGGCCTGGTTTGGCAGCTATGGGCTTCTAGGAAAATTCTGCCTTACACCTTCCCATTGCACTGTCTTCTTTACCAAACCTCAGCCAGCCAGTTTCAATTTCTCATGCTTGCCTGGTGTTTTACACAGGAACCAAAGAGGCAGAATAGTTTAGAGATTCTTAGTGGGCTGTGTTTTCGGAAGGAAAAACCCTGTTGGATAGCGAATGTCATTCTGAATTCTTTAGATGTCAGGGCAGAGCTCACAGAAAGTCATTGTTTATGTCTGAAACAAATCTTTATTATGTGATTGAAAATGTTCTCAGTTACTCTAACTTACTTTTATTAAAAAGTTTAATGTGTTTTTATTTCTTCCAGGCAGTAGATAAAAAGGTGTCATACAAATATTGATTTAAAATCCTAACAAGTTTGCCCTCTTTTCTAAATCTTTTCTTTTTCTCTTTGAAGACAAATATGTGCTTTCATGGACTTGTGTGTGTGTGTGTGTGTGTGTGTGTGTGTGTGTATGTTAAGACTATTTTATGTCAGGAAGCAAATCACTGTTCCCTTTATTTTTAGGGAAAAATATTATTTTCCAGCCCTATATTAACAAATGAAATGTAGCAATGCAATGTATTACCTAATTTATTGAAATTAGTGTGAACAACTGCACATCATATAAAAGTGTGCATGAGTTCAACTATATCCCCTGGAAAAAAACCTGACAAGCAGCAGTTATAACACATGAAATTCTACAGCTTGAAAATTAACTAGAAACGAGATTAAAGTGAGAATATACTTGGTTTAATAGTGTCCGAACCATTTTAAAGGTAAGAAAACATGAGTTTGTAGAATAAACATAAAAATCTACTAAAATTCACAAAATTGCCCTAATTCTTAAATTATGAACTCCAAATTTCTCAAATCTCAAACCACAACTAGCACTTTAAAGTTAATGATTACAATTTAAAGTGCTAACAATGACATTTTGTGATAAATAATCCATTAATGATCATGTTCTAGATCAACCACTGAAGTAAAAACTCCACTATTTCATTCACGACTTTACAGACAGCCTGTTTCCTTGCCAAATATATTTTCCATATAGAGCTACCAATATTCTCCAATATGTTTTGTCTGGAAATTTCAAACATAGTTCTTGCCCTTGAGCATGTCTTGCTTTCATTCCTTACTGAGGGCTGTTAATCACTGTCTCTTCGAGCTTCCTGACTAACCTGATCCTCATCCCATCTCTAGGAACATCATTTCACTTCTTAACTTATAGACAATGAGGAATCATCCCTCCAAGTTTAGTTCTACCATGTGTAGGCTTCCATAATCGCTAGGCATGCTTCTCTCTTTCAATTTACTACAGCATATTGTCCTTATAATAAAAAATAAAATAAGTGAAAACTTACTAAGTAATTATTATGTACCAAGTCCTTTTCTATGCAGCTTACAAATAGTAACTCATTGAATCCTAACACAGCCTCCTCTATAGGTCCTATTCTTACCCCTATTCCTCACAAGAGTAGACTGAGGCCTAGAGACTGTAATCCAGCCAGAGCATAGCTCCAGAACCCTGGCTCTCACCCACCAGGGCACCTTCCCTGACCTCTGTCTATATGCGTCTCCCCACCTGACTGGGATATCCTTAAGTTCAGTGACTCTTCATTCGTAAGGGCATCTCCAGTGTCAGGCATAGTTCTTGCATCATAGTAGGAATTAAATAGTTTCTTTCTAAATTAAATGAAAGGAAGAAAAGAAGGAAGAAAAGGAGGGAGGGAGAATTAGAGGAACACATTATTTTTTTTTAACAACTCACTTGTTATGTTAAACTGTCAGCATCTTCTGAGCCCTCACCCATTTATTCTACCAAAGACAGAGAAGTGAACAGACAACAAAATGAAACAAATCTTTAACACAACCAAAGCAAACAAACAGATGAACTAAGTCCTATTTATGTATAACTCATGTCTTCCCGGATATTGAACACCAGACAAACTGAAATTTAAAGGACTGTTCATTCAGTCAACCACTAATACAATAAATGTTTATTAAATACATATTTAGCTACCCAGTTCCCAGAGGCTTGCTGTGTTCTATTCCTTTCTTTCTTTCTTTGGAGGTAAAAAGTCATCTTCTAACATATAATTTACTTATTAATTATATTAATAGTTAACTATCTGTGTCACCCTTCTGGAATGTAGTAAGGTCCACTATTTTGCTTTATTCCGTGGAGTATCCTGAGCACATACAACCATGTCTGACACAGCTTAGAGATTCAACAGATACTTATTCAATGAATGGATCAATGTTGGAAAAAAAAAGCATAAAGCTGAAGAGAGGATAGTGTATTTAGTAATGAAAAGTAATTGTCAGGATTGGGGTCAAACTGGACACTTTCAGGAAAATGTACATTCAAGAGGCATTGAGAAATTTGAATGATATTGCCAACAGCCAAATAGTTAATACAAGAAAAGAGAAAGTTTGGTGGGGAAAACTGAGAGTTAAATTTTGGTAAGGTTTAATTTGAGTTGCACATAGAATATCCATGTGTATTCGAGTAGGCAACCAAAAATTCCTAGCTACCTAAGAATTACTTGTATGCAAAGCCATAAGGATCAAAGTATTCAATACCTCATGATGAAAGCCAATATTTGTGACTGAGTTCAGAGTTGATTTCTTGCTTTTTAGCCTTCTGTTGCAAAAACATAAATAGGTTGGAATACAAGACTGAAATCAAAAATAAAATAAAATACAGTCTTTAGAACTTAGTGTGTATATATGTGTGTGTGTGTTCATCTGGTTAACAGTAAGATATCTGGAGTAATGATTTGAAGTGCCCTTCGTTTTACTGATAGGAAGATTGAAAGGAGCTGGTTAATGACAACTGTTTTGTCCTATACTTTAGGATTAAGTTCATTAGCTGAGAAATGGAAAGACTAGTATTGCAAGAGAGAAAAGATTGGTGAAATAGGTCCTATAATGAAGAGAATTATGGAATCTAGGAGCACGAGTGAAAATTTAAATTTTGGCAAGGAAGAGGGAAAACAGAGATGAGAGCAAATATATAGAAGTCCTTAAAGGAACAGAAGAAAAATAATGGAGCACAATTTTATGATATTGATATTTATGATATTTTATGATATTGATACTTATGATATTCTAGGACAAATATGAGACAAGTGTATTAGCTAGGGTTCTCCAGAGAAGCATTCTCATATTTCCATTTGTGTGTGTCTATATCTATGTATTTCTAGGATAAAGTATACAGATATTTCTAGGTAGAATATACAGAAATGTATCTTACCCTATATCAAGAATTTTATTTTAAGGAATTGGCTCACATGATTGTAAGGGCTGGGAAGTCCAAAAGCCACAGGGTAGGCTAGAAGGCTAGAAACTCGGGCAGGAATTGATGCAGCAGTATTGAGACAATTTCTTTTTCTTCTTCAGGAAATCTCAATTTTTGCTTTTAAGGTCTTCAACTTATTAGATGAGGCGCATCCATATTATCAAGGGTAATCTGCTTTACTCAAAGCCAACTGATTATAGATGTTAACCACAGTCTAGCAATATCTAGATTTGGTTTTGATTAAATGACTAGGTACCATAGTCTCACCAAGTAGACACATAAGATGAACCATCACAGAAAGATTATATGCAATGTTCAGGTTGAACAAGAAGGCAAAGAATACAGCTGGTCCAAAGTAGCTCCCAGTATACATCTTCCCATTTGTTTAGGAATGTAGAGGAGGGAAGAATGTAAGAGTGGGAGACAGGACAAGACACTGAGAAGACAATGGCCTAGTTAGCATACAAAGCAGGACATAGGCATATACCAAGAAACTCACTGGGCCGGGAACCAGAACACCTGGTTCTCAACTTTGCATTTAGCAGTTGTTTTAATTTGGTCATACGTGACACCATTTCTCTGAGCCTGAATGGAAATATTAATACCTCCTTCACCCGCACCGAGAGATAATTTTTCGAGTCAAATGAAATAATGAATGTGAAAGACTTTAAAATATATTCGTCTTTACAGATACACATCTATTATTTCTATTATTGCCACTAAAAAAATTTTGTGAGCTGAAGTCTATGTTACTGCAATAGACATGTAGCTGAGTGAACATAGGAATCAAGAGATATAGCAAATTTAACATTGAATGGAGATTGTCACCAAATACCACTGTCCACTTTATGTTGCCTCTTTTGTTCCCTCGGTCCTATCTGTTGGAGTTGCACACTTAGAGACAACTATTGCTATAATAAAGCATCAATATCCTGTTTAAAGTCAAACTGCGATGTGAGTGAATATGTATTGCTTTTACTAGGTTATGGTGATCAATATGGAATTAAAATCTACAAGTTCAAATGAGACTCAGAGTTATTCTCTGAGTGAAGATTTAGCAACAAAGACTGTGGAGTATTTAATCAAAAAGGTGATTCATAGCTTTAATCCTATGTTATTATTCCTTCTTCTAGCTTTAGGAATGTTTCAGTAATCAAAATGTCTACATGGAAGACAAATAATTTGAAAGTCTTGAGTTATTGGATGTTCACAAATTATATAAGCAAACTGCATTTAAGCATAATTAATAGCATATATTGTATTGTGATTAATGGGTTGAGGGAACAGCAGAAGAAAAATCTTTTCTTTTTTTCCCAATAAAAAGAGAAATATCTATGTGTGTATACCTTTTACTTTAACAAATTTGTGGATCAAGAAAAAGCATTATCATTACTATGAAAATGGGAACACAGTTTCCAAGTCCAAATGAAGGGCACCAGCAATGAGTATTAAAATTTATATAAACCTTACATAACAAAACAATAATCCAAGATAAAAGTTATGAAAATATGCATGCTAGCAAGTAATTGTGCTTTGACCAGCAGAGAAATTATTTCATAATAAACAGTTCCTTTAAATAACTCTATTGTCAATACATTTGAGTATTTATTTACAGATGATTCTTTGGTATAAAAGCTGGAAGATATACCAGGTGAGATGCTAAAGAATTAGAAGACTATGCCAACTGAAGTTTTATAACAAAATAATGATATAGCATTCCTGAAATTGAGATGTAAATCAATGAACAAAATATTGTTTAGAATAATTTGAATTACTCATAAAATTTCAGAAATCTCTTGATCGAGTAAAGCAAACTCTGTGTACCTATATTGATCCAAGAGAAATCTTCCTTAACTTGGGTTTTTCCAAAAAGCAGCCTCCTGAGAAGGGTCTGAGGGAAGATCCTTTATTTTGGGAAACTCCCCCCAAAGAACAACTAAGGGTGGGGACTGGAGAAAGCAAAACAGAAGAGGGGGGAAGAAAAGTAGCATTAAACTGATTACCATAGTGGATATTGGGGCTCAGTGTTTTGGGAGACCCTGAGAGAAATCATGTAGAATGAGTTCATCATGGGATTGCTTACCTGAGACCAGCATAGAGGGGAGTATTTCTTTACGGTTCCCATTCCCTATTAGTCAAATTTCCCTTGAGGATGTGACTTGCCTACCCTTCCAGATGTTCCCAAGCCCAGCCTTTTACTCTGAGGTTGTAGAGAAGCCCTAGGGCAGAAAACAAGATACAGGATTCAGCTGACACCACATACCCCCAGGTGTACCTGGCTGGATGTCACAGCAATGGCAAGTAGGTATACTGTTAGAAGATGGGAGAGAAGGCACAATGTCTGTAAGATGTTTCCCTTCCTCAAATATTATTGACACAGTTTAAGGTCAACCTGAATGGCAATAGGATTTAGAAAAGCCCCCTTTTTTTCCCAGAGAGATCTACTCCAATGTTTTCAGCAGAGTTAGGTAAAAAGATTCACAGAACTTGAGATGAAAAGGTCTTGGAAGTCTTCCTGTCAAGGCATCAGCTCTTCTATATTATGAAAAAGAAGTTCCTAGATGTTTTACTACCACATGACTCAGACCAGGACAAGACCTCTAAGTCTTTTTTTTTTTTTCTAAATTAGAGCTTTCTGGTTTTTATTTCAATCATTTGTTCAACAATAATATTAAATGCATAACTCCACAAACTGCATACCTGTTTCTGTTTGTCTGTCTCAAGTTATAATGGCGTCATTAGAATTTTTTTAGCATCTATTACTACTACTGACAGAACCAATAAAGAAATATAAATTCAGTTTTGCCTCAGGATACATAGGGAGCTGAAGTCTATGTTACCCCAATAGACATGTAGCTGAGTGAACATAGGAATCAAGAGATATAGCAAATTTAACATTGAATGGAGATTGTCACCAAATACCACTGTCCACTTGATGTTGCCTCTTTTGTTCCCTCGGTCCTATCTATTAGAGCTGCACACTTAGAGACAACTGTTGCTATAATAAGGCAACAATATCCTGTTTAAAGTCAAACTGTGATGTGAGTGAATAGGGTTGTCTAAGGAGAGGATATAGAGGGCAAAGAAGAGGGTGACACAACTTGCCCACAAAACTGCAATATTGAAATTATAAAGAAGAGGTAAAGGCTAAAACATCAAACCAATGATCAGGAAAGTAGGAGGAAAAGAAAAAATTATCATGGTATGAAAACTAAGGTAGGAGAATGTTTCAAGATGGAGGAAAATAAAAATGCAACTGATAATATTAGTTGATTATTATCATCCCATCATAAACAAATATGTGTTGACTCCTTTCTGCTCTCTTCTTGTTCACACCATCATTCCAATACAAACTCTCATACTCTTTCTTAGACTACTGTAGCAATCTCCTATCAAAAGTATTCATTTACAGTCAGTGTGGTTTCCCACACCACAGCCAGAATATTCTTTCCAAATGCAGATGCAAAATGCTGTATTTATCCCTTGGTCCTTTCCCCTTTCTCCTGATTAAAATGTCAGTGACTGCCCATTGCATTTAGCGTGAAGGCTAAAATCCACAGCCTGGCCTCCACCTGCTTCTCACAGCTCACATTGCCTCATCCTCAGGGCTAGGTCATCGCTCCTTCTTCCTGTCCCTCATCCTCCTCCAGGCAAGAACTCCTACTGTTCATTTCAATCTCAGTTCAGCTCTGATTTCCTCTGAGGGGTAATCCATGACCTCCCTCATTAGGCAATACTCATAATACTTTCTTCTTCTCCTTTAAAACACTTATGCCAACATAGTTTCATATTTTTATATACATCTCTGTAATCCTTTGAATAATGCTGTGTGGCTTCTAGAACACAGGCTGTAAAAGCAGGGGGTCTCTTTTACTTGAAGACATGCATGCATGTGCACACACACACAAACACACACACACACCCCACACACACAGGCTCTCTTCTTACCTTCAGGCCTTCAGATCTCAGAAGAGTGTTAGGTACGGAATAGGCCCTTAAATACTTAAGTGATTTAATGAACAGTGTCCAGGCTGAATTCAACCCTGAATTTGACATCAGCTTGTTCTCCTCAACATTAAATGAGCTTTAAGTGAATTAGATTTTCTTCCCAGTGTATGTAAACGGTGCATATGAATGGAAGACATATATGCATTCAATGCGGCCCAAAAAGTAAACAAATATTTCCCAACATAAATCAAATATAGGTCTTTCTGATCACAGTCTTAATCAAATTTTTTAAAGTTAAGTTAAAATAATTCATAAATGCAGGCATTTCTAGCACCATATATCACAGCTAAGAATATAGTCAACTTTGTTTAATGGGATTTGGTTAGATTTTAGCCAAAACAAACGTTCTCTACTTCCACTACATAGAAGACATACTGCATGGATCTTAGTGATCCTGTCGTAATTATCAATATGCATAACTGAATTTTATATCTTTGGGAAAAGGTCAAATGTATCTTGTAGCCTCTGGTTTCAATTTTCTCCCCATCTCTTCATAGCAAGAAAACATAAGTGCCACATGTTCAGAAGGTCGACTGACATTATTTAAATTCCACTTACACGTACACTAGAATGATCACAGATTCCTGGAGCCATGAGTACCGAAGACCAAAGTTCGGGTTGTTGCACACTTATAGAGCTGGGGTAGCAAGTGAAGAGAGAGAGAGGTGAAGAGTACAGGGGAAGGGAAAATCTTAAAAAGAAAAAGAAAGGTAATGAACAAATAAGTAGAGATTTCAAGGCATTAGCAGGATGTGATTTGCCCAATTTTGATGATAACAATTGACAAGGCTCCACTCCAAAGATTAAGGCCTCTTTCCCTTGGAAGAGAAAGAATATGAGCACACCCAATTCACCGAGAATTTTATTTTTTATTTTTACAAGGTCAGCCTACAAAGTGATACTTACTTTCAGCTCATGGTAAGGGTTGCAGTTGTGTTCCCAAAATGATCATACTCTTATAGGCATGAAAACAAAAGAAAGAAATACAGAAAGGAGGGGAACATGCCTTATTAAAAAAAAAAATCCCCATACACCTAAAATATATGCCTCAAAAACCACGGCTTTCTTCTTGGCTTTTCTCTTTCAAGATTTGAAAGGCAGGACAAATGCCCGTAACAATAGGGAACAGTTAGGAAACTACAATATAAATATGTATTTTGTGGTCTTTGCTAAAACCTGCATTTTGAGTTATACTTCATGGTGACTGCTTTAGAAATGTCAATGCCACAACAGACTCAAACTTTTGAAATTTGATCTATTGCCCAAGACTGATGTGGCATTCATCTGTTTTTATTTCTTTTAATAAACTGTTACTGATTGCTTCTACAATTTAAAGAATTCCAAATATGAGTGAATAATTAGTATACTTTTCCCTTTTGAGTGACCAATGTGAGAAAGATATGCAGGAATTTAAAACAAAGTGCTATTTTCCCAACACTGAGAAGAAGCCTGTGGAATTATCCTTAACATATAAACATCAGTGGAAAAATCTAGGGAAGTTACTCCTTTGTATCTACTTAAGTTGAAGTAAAGCTATCAGGAATTAATTTAGAAGTAACCAAATCATGTTGACTGACTTCTATAAATTAAATATATTTGCCGAGTGCTCAATATCCACCTGATTTTTTTCTAGACATGAGCTTTCAACTATATCAAGGAACTATCAAAAAGATACTACCAAAAAGGAAAATGGAAACATGACTTAGTAATTAATACATGTTGACTAGCATACATGCATGTTCAATAAGTGTTTAATGTTTTTTCAAAGTTGCATTTTGCATTATTTGATAAAGTTATGCCTGGTTGACTAAATTGACATTTACTTTGAGAGGAATATCCAAATTAGATCCACAATAAAGGAGAGTAAGCAGCCATCATTTATGCCAGGTGATCTATTAGAAATATACCTCTCCTCTTTTGCTGCTATCTCTATGACTTTGATTCTAATCACATAGATTGCCCACAGACTGGCAGTCACACTTAACACACATACACATGCACACACGCATGCATGTGCAGTCTCTAGCAAGCCACCGGTCTATCTCTATGGAATAACTGACTAGAATGGAAATATTTGTTTCTGTTAACCTATGTGTTTTATACAGTTGGAAGGAGATATTCATTCTAGTTTTCAGTTTCCAGAATTGCAATACTTCTCTTGTAGGGAATAAAATATGTGGTTTAATGACTTCTGTATACACATGCACACACATACACACACATACACACACTTCTGTCACATACGAGAGAGATCTTCTGTGCAGTCTCAATTTCTCCTTTCAGCAACACATATTTAACTTCCATTTAGGTCAATGCAAACTACAGACAGACCAGACAGACAGGTACAAGGGCCTGAAGAGCAGGAATCTGTAGCAGGTAATTGTTGTGGAAACAGAGTTTAGAGAGCACCTCACGCAAGAATCAAAGGTGAGTTCACCTTAAATCTTTGCTTTGATCAAAGAATATAGTAAAAACCTTAAAACATTCTTAAAAACAAAAACCTTACTTTATACCTAAAACTCAAAACTAAGGACAAAGTAAACTTCCATGAGTCTTCTTACTTCAACCTTGTGCACCTTGTGCAGTTATACTCCAAATGTTCTAAGTACTCTGGGCCAATTTGCCAGAAATTCTCCATTAATTCAAATAATGACTTTCTTTTTTCATTTTTTAAAGATTTTATTTATTTATTTGACAGAAAGAGAGATAGTGAGAGCAGGAACACAAGCAGGGGGAGTGGGAAAGGGAGAAGCAGGCTTCCGGCCAAGCAGGGAGCCTGATGTGGGGCTCGATCCCAGGACCCTGGGATCATGACCTGAGCCAAAGGCAGATGCTTAATGACTGAGCCACCCAGGCGCCCCTCAAATAATGACTTTCTCTCTCTCTCATCGAGCTTATATTTCAGCAAGAGAGACAGCATTAAATGAAAGTGCACAAATAGTTGTGGTGGGGTATCTTGAAATGTTAACTCATATTTTCTATATATTTTCTTGGGGTCCTAGGGTTTTTCTAACTTAATCAGTTAAGGCCTTCTAGGGTTTTGCTTCTGGGACGGTATGCACAACTTAAAGAAAAAAACATAATAATGAAACCAAACAGTCTTTTCTTACATTGTTCCTCAGGAGGAAGCAGGTAAATAAACCTCAGATAACAGCAAATGTATTAATTAATGAGTTAGAACCAAGATATCATACTTCAGGTTGAAAGACAAAATTCCTTAGAGGTTCACACAGAGTATACTTTGAAAGCGAAGATATGAATGGGTGCCTAAGAAAGATTTCCAGCTCCCTGTGTCCTCCTCTACATGGTCCGTTTCCAGTCAGAAAAGAATGGAAATCCTAGAGTGGGCTGGGAATTGAGTGTGGGGAAACCAGTGCCCTCTCCAGGTGGAATCTGAGATGTCCGCAGACCACAGACTGAGAGGCGAGGCAAAGCAGGTGGACCCAGGTCAGCTCAGAGAGTTGTTTGCATCTCCCGACGGTAGACTAATTCTCATGTGTTTAAGGATAGCCAAAGCTATAGCAAAAGGCCTTTCAGAGACTCCCGTCATATGACCCCAGTGGGCCGTGGGACCAGCAGGATTTCGTTCAGGGATCTGAAAAAAGGCTGAAAAGAAGTTAGAAAGAGAAAGTCACCAATTCTAAATGGGCTTAGCAGGCAAGACTCAAGAAACCTGTGTGAACTTGGGGGATAAAGACAAGACACTGGACAGCTCAAAGGTTCTCCTCCTTGACATAACCCTGATCCTAGGGCCTTTGTCTGAAGCCTTGGATCTGTGTAAGCTTCTTGGGTTGTTGTCCCACATCCCCCCACCCCCTTCACACATCCCTCTTCCCACCCACCTAGAGTTAGCCAGAGTGACTGGGACACGAGTCTTTTTCTTTTCTTGGGGACCCTTCTATCCTAATCTCTTAACGTTTATTTTCCAACTTTCTTCATGCCTCCAGCGCAACACAGTTTTATCTAATGGCCAGCAGAACAGTTTGGCTCTTTACTTGTTAGGTAGTTTTTCAAATATTTTGTTCAAGCCCTGAGTTGTTTCTGCTTCTCTCAAGGAGTAGGCTCTTGGAACTCTAAGGCTAAAACTTTACTCATTTTGCCTTTGCATTTTGATGTATTATTTCTTCCCTGATTTTCTGGAAAGGGCCAAGGCATATAATAAGGAAAAAGGAAAGCATGATTTAATAGTTCAAAACTTTAACCCACCACATTCTTATATACACACAATGTAATAAGCCATGAATATAATTACAGAATTTACAGGGGGTATAAACTAGGGTGAAACAAACTTAGTATATGAAAGAATTATAAAGAAAGAAAGAAGGAACAAAAAACAAAGAAAATAAGGAATAAAGTGTGTATCTGTGTTCAAATATGTGTGTGGAAGAGGTCTATGTTCTTTGGTATGACATGGAGTAAACATAATCGGTAGTATACACCATAAAGTAATCTGAGATAGAGCTCAGTATCTGATACCATAGAAGTGCCCTATTGTGACCTCCGAGTGATTTTATTTATTTTTAAGCACTGAAATTTTATGATGTACATCAGTATTTCATATCACTACATAAAGACAACATTTTAACTTCAATTAGAAAAATCGCTGAATGCCAGAATAGACACTGTCACTTCTATAAGCTTCTAAAATACTTCCACTAAGAAAAATATCCCTCTGTCCCAATTCTAACCTTCTTCCTTCTGTTCTTCTTCCTTCCTCCTTCTTCCTTTGGTTCTTTCTCCAAAGCTCACTTAGTGTCTTGGTCACAGGATGTAGATGAAGAGTTAGTATACATAGAGTCAATAATGTTTCACTCATTTTCACTTTACCAAGTTCACTAGTTGTTAAGGTAGCAAGAGAAATGCAATGCCCAGCAAGAAAACACCAAAGGGTACAGCTAATTGTCCCTTGATAAACATAAGTCCTTGAAAATTTGTGTGAATAGATGACATTTTAAAAGGCAAAATCTTGACTATTCTTAGCTGACAAATTCTTTGGAAGCTTCTTAAAGGAATAAGCTGGCAATGCTCTCACATTTCAACTTTAAAATGAAAGGAATCTCTGAACTTTCCTTCTTTAGCAACAAACTCCCTTAACCCCTTCCCTCCCTTCCATAAACAAAACAAAACAAAAAACCCACAAAAAACAAACAGTATAAATTAAGATCCTTGGTCTGTGTGTGTATATATGTGTACATGCTCACGCGCACGCACACACACACACACACACACACACACACATCCGCCTCTTTGCCTAGAGCAAGATATAACCTGGAATCTGCATTTACCCTTCATATCTCATTAGTAAAATTGAATACTTTTATTTTCCTCTTTCATTTAGTTTGCATTTTCTCATGACAAAAAATGGATAGTTGTGGCTTGGAAAATGGGAAACTGGATCAACTATGAACTAGAGCAAAGTTGAAGACAGCTAAATATTTCAAGAGTATTTTCGGTAATTCCATGAGCTTTCCTGACAGTTGGTCACTCTATCCTCACTGTATCCTGTGGTGTAATGTTACATACCCAAAGTCCATGATGCAACACAACACAAGTTCAAGGGTAGTAGTAGTTTTGCTTTTTGTTTTGTTTTGTTTTGTTTTTAACTAAATGGTTTCTCCAAGCAAGTCTAATATTTTAATGGTGTGTTGTATCTCTGGAGTTGTGAGTTCATTAAAGATATTTGGAGTACCGGTTCTGTGAAGCTTAGCTGCATGTGGCCATTGGATCACATATCCACTTCCCTGCCATGTAAGAAGAAAACATCTTGGAATATAACTATTAGTTGGCTTTGTGGTGTTGGGTTAGTGTGCCAGTCTGAGGTTAGAGGACAGATGAGATCCCTAGCCCTGGGCTTTGTATTATATAGTATTGTATTTTTGATGTTGTACTTAAGGGTCAATTACTGTTTCCATTATAAACCCTGTTTTTCAAAGGTTTATAACTCACCAATTTTCATTTTGGTATGCAAGCTGCATGAGTATACAGGTTTTAAAAATAGTTTAAATTGGGCAGTGCCATTTTTAGATATAAAGCAGTAAAATGCACTCTTCATTTGTTTCAGTTTGTTTTGGAAGTTTCCAATCTAAAAGTTTATTCTATCTTAAAATGCAACGATGCTTTTTTTCATATATTTTCATAACAGCTATTCAGAGGGAAGATGGTAAAAGAGGGCAGGGGAGATATCAAATGAAACTTCAGGGAGGAAAACAATTAAAAATATTTTTTCTTGTGAAGATTTATGGGTAGATGTCATTTTAGTGGAAGTTCTTAAAAATCAATAAACTAATCAGTCAATACTCCCTCAACATGGGCAATATTTCATGCTACTATTGTGTCAGGTACTGTGAGGAATAAAAGAGCTCCCTGTCCCAATGTGCTTGAAATCCTGGTTAGAGAAAAATACAAAGACGGCAATATTAAGCATAATGGCAACAACATACATTGAAACATGAGAGTGATAATCATGTGGCTAAGACTTTCAGAGGCAGAAGCAAGGCCACTTACAGAGTTGTGCAACTCACTGGCATCCTGCAAAAAAAAAAAGCGAGAGATTCCAATGCATGGGCAATTGCCCAGATGTGGAAATTTACCCATCTAGGGTCATGCAAGATTTAGAATGCTTTACCTGATCATCAGAATTCAAAAATCCCTGCTTAAGGACAAAATTGTTTTCTCTGTCATTCTCAATGTTTCCAAATGATAAAAGCAAATTTCCCCCTGTGTTAATCTAAGTTAAACTTCTTAAAATGGTCGTCTACACTAGCTATTTTCACTCCGTCACTCAGCTCTCATGTCTCCATCGATTCCAGTCTGATTTCCAGCACCACTGCACTGCTCATACTGCTCTTGCCAAAGTCACAATGACCTCCTTGCTGCTGCTGCTGCCAATAAAGAAGTCTTTGCTTTTCTCTTTTATCCAAATTTATCTCAATTTATAAAACTACCAGTGTTTTCTAGCTTTTGTTTTATAATGATCTTTGTCATTTTTCATTCTACCCAGTACCTACTCCCTCCTCCTTCCTACTGGCATCTCTATTTCCCTTTCGGAGAATGCTCCATCGGTGTGGAGTTTGGGAGGTCATTGTTCCTTCCCATCACGGAAGTTGAAGGCATATAACCTTCTTTTCTTTTCCCCAGCACAGCGAGTAGTGCTGTAAGCAAGACTCAGCCAGCCAGACACTTTCTTCTGGGATTTTAAAACTTGATCAAGCCAGGGTGTAGGGGTGATTAAAAGTCTTATTCATGTAATGGCAGTGACAAAAGACACCCTCTGACACCACCACTAATTCAAGCTTATTCTAGCTTATGCTACCCAGCTCTCCAGATCTCACTTTGTTAATGCCCATTTTCTAAATCCGGTTCTCTGTGCTTTCTTCATTTCTGTTCTCTCCAGATATTTTTCAATAAATTTAAATTTTCCTTAAGATAGATAGTCTTCTATTGCTTATAAAAAGAATGTAGATCCTGTAATGTCTGTTCTTTGGCTGCTCTTTTTTATAGCTTTTGGAGATTCATTTTCCTCTGTCTATTCCTTATATGTTGCAAGTCTTCCAGATACTTGTTAATGTCCCTTCTCATTTCATCCTAAACTATCCACCTGGATTATTTCAACTACTTCCTTGACTTCAACTGTAACCCACATGCTACTGACTTCAAAATCCATCCAGCCATTCCAGATCTCTCCTCTGATCCTCATAGTTCTTTATTTATGCCACTTGTACTTTTGTCTATTCTATAAATATTGAGTGAACTTTGACTATGCAGCAGATATGATAGGCAATAGGGTAACAATAAGAAACAAAGTATGAGTTTTTCCATTTCCTGGTGCTTAGTCTAGTGGACTCCGTAATCCTGTGAACTCCATAATCCAATAAAAGTTTAATCTAATGGATGTCATAGTCCAGTGGATCTCATAGGTGCCAGTAATATTCAATATCTCCACCTGGATATCTCAAAAAGAGTGAATTCATTATGTATCCCTGACATCTGCACTTGTATATTCCTCCTACTGGGCTCCCTGTTTCAATGAAAATATTCAGTTGCTTATGCCAGGAACCTGAGCCTCAAACTAACTTTTCCTCTTCATTCCATCCCCATCTCTGCACCAATCATTAAATCCCAGTTGGGCAACTTTCTCACTATCTCTAGAATTTGCTCACCATCATCACGTCGGCTGCTGTCCTATCTATACAGGTCTCCATCTCCCTTCTCTAGAATCAACACAACACTAGTGTCACCATTTGTGTCCAAATTGTTGCCAGAATGATCTTGAGAAAATTTGAACTGATTTGTGATTATATGTTGATCAAAAGCCTTCAAAAACCCAAATCTCAAAATTATGTATGTAAATGAACCAGCAAACGAATTGTGGTCTCTCTTAACTCTCCTTCTATTTGACATATCCTCCCAGTTTCAGAGGAATGCCAACCAGACCAGGTCCACTCATTCTTTAGGTCATTTCATTTTCCCTAGGAAGCCCTACTCTTCCTATAAGACTATTATGTCCCCTTTTATGAGTTCTTAAAACATCTTGTCTCTCCACATCCTAACATTCATTACACTGTAGCATTAATTGCCATGGTGTATAAGTAGATTAATTAGACTGCAAGACATTTGAAAACTGAAATCATATGCCTTTCTACACTGCTTTTTTTTTTTTTTTTTTTTTTTTTTTGCTCAGGAGAGAAGAGTTTTTCTTCCTCCAAGACTCTATTTATTTACTTGAGAGAGAGGAGGAGAGAGAGCATGAGAAGGGGGAAGGGGGCCAGAGGGAGAAGCAGGCTCCCCACCAAACAGGGACCCCGATGTAGGACTCAATCCTGGGACTCCAGGATCATGACATGAGCTGAAGCCAGTCGCCCAAACAACTGAGCCACCCAGGTGCCCCTCTACACTGCTTTATCTGTAGCACACAGCAGATCAGTAAATATGGGATAAAACAAATGAATTTTAGCTTTCACATTATCAAAAACCCAATATCAAACTGTGAAAATTCTTATACTGCTTTTTTCTAGGTTTTAAATACTTTGGGTAGATTGGTTTGGTTGTTGACAGATAGTTACATCTATGTGATAATTATGACACTTATGTATATAAGCTCTGTTATATGGCATCATTTATCAGATGATGAAACAGAAATCCAGAATCCCAGGTATGTGATTTTGTTCCTCATATGGATCCCAAGAGGCTATTTTTCCTCCATTCCCTTTTTCTTCTCCTCTTCTTCCTTAACCTTCTTCAAAGGTAAACAGAAGTGACCTATAGGAGATCCAGAATAAGATAATGTTCTCTCTGCTCACTCAGGAATACATAAAAGATCATCAAGGGGGTGCCTGAGTGGCTTAGTTGGTTAAGCATCGGACTCCTGATTTTGGCTCAGGTCATGGTCTCGGGGTTATGAGATGGATTCTGCTCAGCGTAAAGTCTGCTTAAGATTCTCTCTCTCTCTCCCTCTCCCTCTGCCCCTCCCCCACTCATGCACACACACGCTCTCTCTGCATGCACTCTCTCTAAAATAAATAAATAAATAAATAAATAAATAATATCTTAAAAAAAAGATCATCAGGATCTGTAGCTATCTGAACTCTGAAGCACACATCTGAAAGATTTTCTTTGAGGAGGAAAAGAATATTGGGAAAGAAATTATACTGAGTACCTTGTAGGTTTCAAGTGTTTCACTGAACTCATCATTTGAGGGAAGGTAGATAGACATATGAATTCAGCACATTATAGACCAACCTTGTGATACATGGAACTTCTTGAGGGTTTCTGAGACTCTTTCAGGGGGTCTGCAGAACCAAAGCATTTGCCTCAGATTGTTAAGACATTTTTGCCTTTTTTACTCTCATTCTCTCATGAGCCTACAATGGGGTTCTCCAAAGGCTGCATAATATTTGATATGACAACTAATTAAATGAAGAAGCATATAGGAGAACCTAGGTATGAAAACGTAGCTATCTTTCAGGAAAAACCTGTTTATGGTAAAGTAATAGATTTATTATTGTTTTAAAAAACAAATTGGTAAATATTTTTTAATCTCAGTTTTAATTTTTGGTAGGGTCAATATTGATAGATCTAATACCCAGCTATTGAATGTCTTTAATAATTTTTGTGTGGAACAGGGTTCTGGGACCAAAATTTTGAGAACTGCTGACATAGACAGTGAAATAATCAAAAGAGGAGGCATCTATTCATCAATAATATTGCACCGAACATCACTGGAGCTAAAACAAGTCCAGGTGTGGGTAGTGGCCAGGTGTGGTTGAGGCCGCATTCTGCCATGTGTCAGTCTTCTAGGACCGTGGTACTAAGCTAAGGAGAGGCTCATAACCAGGACATGCATGTAAATTATCAGCAATAGGCTTTCTCTGAGTGATTGAGGACATGCCTTGCAGGACATTCTGTTGCCTCTTCTTTCTCTGATCATTGATTCAGACAGCATCATGGTTTGATTCCTATGAAAGGCCACATTATTGGGCATATCTCTACAGTGCAGTAAATTTTAGTTGAAGAATGACAAAAATGAGGAAAGTCTTTGAGTACTTATGGTTCTTCAATCTGTTTGCAGGTACTCTGCTTCAGGTAACTCTCACCAAACTATAGTTTGGGTGTCATGACAAGCAGGTGTGTGATCAATGTTTATAAAGTTACCGACTGATTGATTGATTATCTTGCTGAAAGACCTGCAGAAAGCCTTACTTCATTCTTGGTGGTCTAGTCTATTAACCATGTGGCAAATTACTTCTATGAATGGAAGTATTCAACTACTCTCTTATTCAATGTAAATGTCTCATATTCTGAAAGAATGAATACAAGGTCAGTGTAAGTGTCCTCAGCGCCTTGGGAGAGGATTTTAGGGTTGCTCTTTTTAATAGACTTTTGCTAAGAGTAGCAAAGGCACCATAAAAAGAACAGTTAATGAAACTTGTTTTCTTCATTACCAAACTTAATATAAATACTTCAACATGAATGTTTTCTTTTTTCTTTTTTAAATTATTCATGAAGCCTTTGCTTGGGTTGGGGAGTGGTGATATTCAAAAATAATCTCAGAAATGATTGCAATAGGAAAGCGGTAATATATTTTTGAACCCCAACTAATATAAGGATGATTCATAATTCAAAAAATACAATACAATAAAACTAAGAATGCAGGTTAGTCCTTAATTTGACCTACATTAAATAATTATGATGTAGAGGTAAACTCATAGATAATTTCAAGGACTCCAAAAGGCTTCAGCTTAAGTAAATGAGATCATAGATTTTACACTCTGACATCCCTTGCTTTTATTTTTCCCTCAGGTGCAAACTCACATCAGGGTCCCTTTCCTGTGCAATTAGCAAGGTAACTGCCTTACCTAGCTGGCATTGCCCCTTTTCATTTTGGGGTCCGCAAACATTTGCCACTTGCACTCAGATCATGTTTTTGTGAGAGACCACAGAGTGACTTTCTTTAAAGCTATCAAAGCCTTCCTCATTATCCTTTATGGGCTAGGCAGAAAACATCTCAACTATTAGACATTTAACTGAGTGCAGTAGAATGGGTTTTCTGGCCCCCTCCAACTCCTTGGGTAAAAGCTCTGTTCATAATCAGTTTCTGGTTTTTTAAATGACCCTCAAGAGGTTCCTTCCGGTCCACTTCAGTTCCCTTTTTAGTGTCCCATTGATTTTCCAGACTTTAGGAACGTGTCCTTAACTGCCTGCTTTTCCATTGGCTTTCTCTACTGAATGCTAAAGGAACACTTTGTTACTTCATACACCAAGACAGGAATATCTTGAAAACTAACACACCATTTATAATGGTACAGTTTACAATAGCATTTCCTGCAGAAAGAAGGTGCCTTTCTCAGAAAAAAAAGAAGGATGATTTCTGCACCCCATTTAGTTTCAAAACTACAAGCAACACCATTGTTTCTTGTCAATAAAAAGGAAGATAGAATAGAGTACCAATCACAATACATAAATGATATTATTTGTCCCTAGAGTACCTACCAAGTAGTAATTCACTCAAAGAGCTTGCATGAATTATAAATGGCAGGAAAGCACAGAGAGGGAACCTCAGTTCAGACCCACTCCACACTGCTCTTACATGAACAGTTTAAAGTCAGACAAGCTACACAAACTATACAATGAGATTGTGAAGGTATATAATTTACTTTTGATTCCCTTCCTGCTCTAAATCTCATTTTAAATAATATAGGGATGCTGTAGAAGCTGAGAATTCAAAGATACAACACTGATTAAATTTTAAATCGAATAAGCTAATCAATATAGGATCTGAAAAACCTCTTGGGAGTGATGGGACTTTCAAAAAGATGTCCCCTTGACTCCACCCACCCCTGAAATAAAAACAAAAACAAAGACAGCAAGAGAAGAACAAGAGAAAACCTTAGGTCCTAAACCACACACAGATGTGGAAGACAGAAATATAAGCTTGCAGAAAACTTGGGCATTTATGTAGCATTTGATAATGCAATGGTGTTCACTGAAGGGCTCTGCTTTGACTTGAAACTTGGGGGCAAAGCCATTATTGTTTCTGTTGCTGAGAAAAAAGAGTATTCATGTTGTAATATAACATATTGTTATATTGTCCAGTTCTTTTTTAGCCTCCAAAATAAAAACAAATGTCATTTTCCAAAGAAGAGTCATAAAATGATCATATCCTAAGCTCTATAAATAAAAATATGCCAGAGACCCTCAGTCTTGTCTCGGAGTACAGTATTCATGAGTCCTATTTTCTTATTTTTTCCTCCAGCATTTTCCTTGAGGTTTCTTTGAACAAAATAATCAGGGGTAATTGGGAAGGTAAAAGCGAAAGAAATCTTTTTCTCTTGCAAAAAAGAATAATTGTAGAGAAGAATCTCTTACAAACACACACACACACACACACACACACACACACACACACACACACACTCCAAAAAGCAATAGCTGAGTTGAAACAGAATTGTTATCAGAAATCCTGTGTGAGAAAGAGAAAAAGATATAAAGGCAAAGACTCATCTGAATGACCCTAGTTAAGGGTCTTACTAAAGAGACAGCTGAAGTTATCTTTGAAAACTGGTGAGTCGCCCCTGCTTGGCTGAGTTTGAATTGAATGTTCGTTCCCAAAGTAACATTTCACAAACAGGGATACCCTTCCATTTCACACTGCTCTTTCTTGAAATAGCAACACCATCTAGCAATATTTCATATCAAGACAATTACATTGTAGAATTATTATAGTCTTAGTGCTTCATTAAAATTAAAAAAAAGTTAAATCCTTGTTTTGTTGAACACAAGAAATGAATAGTAAATATTGATTTAGAATGAATGCAAACATTTCCCTAGGAGTGGATAATTACTGCCTTTCTATGCAAAACACTTATATTTGAAGAAGCACTTCACTTACTTTGCCATGCGGTATACATTCTTTAGTACATTGTAAATTATACGTTGTCCTGGACAGTGTCTGCTCTATAATTTCTTGTGTCTCTACACCAGAGTCAGTATGTAATTTTAAACTACAAAGTTTCTGCCAACTAGGAGAACAGGCTTAACTCTTTCCCTTTGCTGGATTCTCAAATCCTTACCCGAGGAGATCTGGAAAGCAAGAGGACAGATGTTCTCAGATCTGGGGCAGTTTAGTCTCTTTAGACTAACAGAAATGCCACTAGTTAACTGGCCACAGATTTACAAAGTAGAGACTAAATGGAATTTAGAACGTACGTACCTAAGCCAGAGTATAGCCTATCTAGACGACATGAATTAAATAATTAACATTAGAAATTCTGAATGAGGGCGCCTGGGTGGCTCAAATGGTTAAGCATCTGCCTTCAGCTCAGGTCATGATCCCGGGGTCCTGGGATCGAGTTCCGCATCGGGCTCCCTGCTCCTTGGGAGCCTGCTTCTCCCTCTGCTTCTCTCTCTCTCTCTGTCTCTCATGAATAAATAAAATTAAAAAAAGAAATTTTGAATGAAGCATGAGTGTTTTAAATATTTGTTGCAGAAAGGTGTAGTTAAATAAGGGACATTAGAATATATCACACTTTAGAACATATATTTTGTTAAAACTTTGATCTTCATAGTTTTATCCCTCTGCCAAAGATATTTGCAGCATAGCACTATTTAAATTATATAAAGGACTATATATTTTAACCACTTCAAAATCATCTATGTGTATATTGATTTAATTCAGAAGTTCTTTTTTATTATGTTATGTTAATCACCATACATTACATCATTAATTTTTGATGTAGTGTTCCATGATTCATTATTTGCGTGTAACACCCAGTGTTCCATGCAGTACATGCCCTCTTTAATACCCATCACCAGCCTAACCCATCCCCCAACCCCCGTCCCCTCTAGAACCCTCAGTTTTGTTTTTCAGAGTCCATAGTCTCTCATGGTTCATCTCCGCCTCCGATTTCTACCCCCTTCATTCTTCCCCTCCTGCTATCTTCTTTTTTTTTAACATATAATGTATTATTTGTTTCAGATGTTAGAATACTTCTAATTGGATTCCTTAACATAGAAATATTAAATAGTAAAAATTATAAATGATCATGTACATCATGATATTCGTCATTTTTACCTATAATATTACCCTTCTCTGAAGTAATACAATGCTTGCAAAATTGCCTCAGATTAAGAAGAATAAAGTACTCACCATTCAATTCTCTGTTTCTAGAAAATTATTTTTTGTTTGTTTGTTTGTTTATTCCACATGTAAGTGATACCATACAGTATTTGTCTTTCTCTGTCTGGCTTATTTCACCTACCATAACGCTCTCAGAATGATGGTTGTCAGGGGCTACGGTGAGGGGAAAATGGGAAGATGTAGGTCAAAATGTACAAACTTTCAGTTATAAGAAGAATAAGTTCTGAGGATCTAATGTACAGCATGGCAATCGTAGTTAATAATATATGGTACTGTATACTTAAAAGCTACTGAGAGTGGATCTTAAGTGTTCTCTCACTACACACACACACACAAAGAGTTAACTGTGTGAGAAGATCTGTTAATTATCTTGATCTTGGTAATAATTCCACTGCATATATTATACATAACATATATATTATACTCATATATATAATCAGGCTGTACACTTTAAATATATATAGTTATGGTTGTCAATCATTCCTCAATAAAGTTAGAAAATATATAAATAATTTTTTTAAAGAAAGATTAAAGTATATGAAGAAATAAAAGCAAAGAAACGCTAGATTTGGAGTAAAGTTACTCTTCAGGAGACAAATGAGATGAAACCAAGTGATTGTTTATATTTATGGAGGCAGCAGTTTATCTCACTTGCATAGAATCCTCACATTGAGATCCTTTGGGATTTAGTCATTTATTCTCTCTGGTTTCAAACTGCATATAACTTTCTAGCTTTTGGATATATTAAGGCTTGCAATATAAGAAGGATAAACTGTAAGAGGAACATTTCAATAAGATTATACCATCTGTAAATGTATTTGAAGAAGGTAGATCAAAGTTGTACCCCTTTGCATGTCATGTAGTATCTTGCGGCATCCACTGTGCTCTCTTATGTTTATATACCCTCTCCCGTTACTGGCTTATTTTAGACCAACTTGCCTGGTCATAAGAACTGCCTGGGGAGTTCATTAAAGAACAATTCTCAAGACCTTATTTCAGAGAGTCTGACCCGATGAGTCTGGAACAGGGCCCAGGAAACTTTTTTTTTTTTTTTTTATGCTCCAGATACTTTTTATGATTAAGTTTAGTAAGTATGGTTCTAGACCTTCATCTAACCTATCCTCTAAACTCAATTTTATTCTTAATCAGTGTGAGCAGTATTTTCACTAGGTGTACTTCAGCGGAAAAGGGTAAAAGTCTTCTCTCCAGCACGCTCACTGAGAAATACCTTGCCTAACTGTGTCAGCATGAAAAGAAAGCACAACTAAGATTGACTTTAAGTTATACCAAAGTAAAACCAATTGATACCAGATCTGTTCCTTAAAGAAGGTATTGACAGAGGTGTGTGTTAAGAAACAGGAAGATATGAGTTACTCAAGTGCAGACTGAAAAGAAAGTGGGCACAGTAAATGGACACAGAATCAAGGGGGTTGGATGGACAGGAAACTGCTAAGTCAACCATGTCATAAATGAGTCTAAGCTCTGCTCCTTGCAAATAAACTAAATCCAACAGTTTTCTGAGATTAGATTTAGTCTGCAAAAGATGATGTGGATTTTGTGGATGGCAATTTTTTAAATGCAAATGACAACTTAATACTTCCATAGAAATTACAAATAGAGACCATGTTGATGAATTCACTAGCACATAAAAAACTTTTAAATGCCAGATTTAATCATAATCATGTGAATCAAATCCAACCTTGACTGTGACTCTACAAGGGTATCAAGAGGTATTTTGGAAGAGGGTGGGTAGATGTCCTAGATGATGTCAAAACTAATGTAAATGACATTAGTGAACATCAAAGGTTTTTATAATAGTAAATAGTCAAATTTTACACACTATGAAGATAATAAACAGGTATGTTAATGTGTTTGACTTTGTCGACTTTGTCCCTCCACATTCCTAGCCACTCTAAACAGTGACTATTAAAGAATTTTTTGCCTTCTTTAAGGTACTTGTTAGCACCATAGGCAGTAGAGGAGGTGTGGGTAACACCTTAAGCCTCTTACTAAAAGGAAAACAAAACAAAACGAAAAGCCCAGAACAGGGTCTAGAATCCAGCCCTTCACAACCCTTGACTTCATGCATTCACTGGCTTTAGGAACATTTCAGAAATGTTAAAAGGTGAATAAGAATGTGCGTCTTAGAATCAATAATATGTAGAGCTCTTAAAGTGAAACAAAGCCTCCTAAGGTTTTATTTTTTATTTTTTTTTACTTTTTTATTATGTTAATCACCATACATTACATCATTAGTTTTTGATGTAGTGTTCCATGATTCATTGTTTGTGTATAACACCCAGTGCTCCATGAAGAACGTGCTATCTTTAATACCCATCACCGGGCTAACCCATCCCCCCACAGCCCTCCCCTCTAGAACCTTCAGTTTGTTTTTCAGAGTCCATAGTCTCTCATGGTTCGTCTCCCCCTCCGATTTCCTCCCTTCATCCTTCCCTCCTGCTATCTTCGTCTTCTTTTTTTTTTAACATATAATGTATTATTTGCTTCAGAGGTACAGATCTATGATTCAACAGTCTTGCACAATTCACAGCGCTCACCATAGCACATTAAATGTTTATCAAAGAAACTCAGAGACCAATAAATAAAGGTGGGGAATGGCCAATCCCCAAGTCATTCCCCAGGGCACTGAGGCCATGTCAGGATGACATGAGTTGCTTAAAGTCACTTTGTCACAGCAGGAGAACCTTTGCCCTCTCAGATGAGGCTATGAAAGACAATGGACAAAAAGCATCTCAGAGCCAGACTGGTGACTGTGGAACACATTCCACCACCAGAAGGAAGAGATCCTGCCACTCTAGTCCGACAGAATATGCTATATCCCCCAAACTCTTGGCCACTATAAGTTGTTTCTCCTTCTCCCCTTTCCTGAATAGTAATCTTAGTGCATTTATCTCCTCATTCCGTCTCCATTGTCCATGGAGGTGACAATTGAAAATACCATGTAGCATTTGGTGCTTATGAAATTGCCACATCTGCATCAGACTCAAGGCAAATATACCTCCATCAAAGACCCTGAACTTGCACTGGGATGCAGTAACAAAGTAAGATATGGGTTTATATCTGTTTTGAAAGAGGTGAATGTGTTTATAGTATAGAGGAAGTTTGCGTTATTTTAAGCAAAGGCATTACAAAATTGCGCACATATAAAAAAGGAGCATATGTAGAGAAAAATGAACCACAAGTGGTACCTGGTAAGTGTATATCCACTAGAGATATTTGGGAGAAAATCTAGCCTTCGCTATGAGAGTTATCTCTCTGCCACAACATTTTATCATTTTGCTATGTATCCTCTGGGAATTCTGTCAGATCAGCTATGCTGGGAGGGCACATTTGCCATCATGTGTAGACAGCTTGCCTAAAATGAAACCATCACAGAAGAAAGTAAATGCTGGAGAAGGAAGGGAGAGAGTACAAATGAGGGGGTGGGCAGGAGGGAAAAGGAGATAACAGGAACCCACAGATCAGAATTCCTAGAAACATGAAAAAATATAAGAAAAAGTTCAAGTTGGTTTTCTGTCACGGTCAATTGAAAAAGTCCTCATTAATACAGGAAGAATTGGCTTTTGATTCAAATTTCATAATAGCTTTGCAAAGGTGGGGTCACATAAGAACACTCTTATTGACTCCCTGTCATTAAGTCAGTGAGAGTAGAAAGAGGAAGCAGATTTTGTATCTCGCTTCCGCAGAGAAACGGAATCTAATTTTACCAGGATATACAACCAGGAACTATCCTGCTCCTGAGGTCAATACCAAACAGCCATAATAACTAACACTTATTGAATTCTTATTATGTGCCAATCATTATACTACAACATGAATGATATATTCCTATTCACCTTCCCATCCCCGCAACAACCAAATGAAACCATTATACTTGCTCCATTGTACAGACGAGAAGACAGACTTCGAGGAGACAGACAATTTGCCCAAGGCCACACAGCGGCTAGGACTGGAACCCGGGCTCCTTGCCCTTACCTGCCTATCCCCTTAACAACCATGCCCAACTTGGGACAAGTATACCAAATGGAATACTTCCCAAATACCAATGAAATTCTTTGATTTATCTTTATCTCCTAGTCCAGAATGAGAGGAAAAAAAGTGTTTTCCCTCTGCCAACAATACCACTACCATTGCTACATTGACATTATTCAGCAAACAGCTTTCGCTTAGTAATCATGGTGAGAACTCTCCGCCTGAACATTATAGACTGTTTTCCAGCAAGCACAAATCCAATTAGAAATAGACCCCAAATTTCAAAAGTAGTAAAAGAGGTGGCATGAAATTGGTATTAAGTCCACTTCGAGATTTGCTTCAAGACCCGACTGACTGTTGGATGCTAGAACAGAATTTAATTTGCTTGGCTGTTACTCAGCATTGATGCTCGAACTTACCCTACTTCAGTCCTTGCGGCAGGACACCATTTCAGAAAGCTGAGTTCAAAGGCATGTGACTTCTGTAAACAGAATTCTTAATGTCAGAGGATAAAGCATCACGGTTGTGGGGAAAGTTGTGCATCTACTAGGAAAATATTCATCAGCCTACCCGGTTGGTCTTTCCCTTTCCCTTTTGGTTTATCTGGGCATATTTTAGTCTGTATTAAAATATCCATGAGATCTCCACTCTTAATCATAAAGCTTGAGGAAAAAAAAAAGTCCAGGGAAAGTTATTTTCAGGTACAAAATTAAAACCTCCTTTTAACTCCTTTGCCTCAAGATTTGCATAACCGTGAGGGCCAAGAAATCAAATGATAAAAATACCAGATACTACAGATTAGAAATGAAAAGTAAACCAGCCACATGCCAGTTTCTCGCTACAAGTTCCAGCCGAGACCAAAATCAACGTGACTGAGAGAAGATGTAGTGTAGAGAGAAAATCTCCCAGGATAATCAAGGGATATATTTCCAAGTCTATTTCCCCCCACAGAACTGTTTTGTTTTCTCACATCAATGAGCTAGAATAAAATGTGGATCCCATGATCAAGCTGGCAGAAGTCATGCTCCCTACCTGGATGCTCGCAAATTGTAAATCACAACTTTACAAGGATTTAACTTTTCCCTTTCCAAAATAATCAAATGTTGTGGTGAGGGGGCCACTAATCATGACAAAAAATATACTGCAAATTCTTTCTTTTGGTGCCAAGTCCAATAAGTTCTCTGAGTGAATTTAAATGCACGATCTTATTCCAAACCACAGCTTCCCTCGGGGATGTTCAAATCTCAAGTGGGGGCTGAAAGGCCAGTTGTATCAAAGCCCAGGGTTACACCCATTTTTTCAAGTTGTTTTTTTTTTTTCCCTTTTTAAACTACTGCCTGTAGTGTAAATGGCTCAGGCCCCTGTGCTTTCCAGCCCATATAGTTAGATCAGTTAGATCAGCACTTCATACTTTCCATACTCTGCCACCAAAAAAAAGTGGACCAGTCCCTGACTTCTCTTAGTTTCTCACAGTTTTTGTTTATTTTAAGAGATTCTCTGTTGAACTCCAGGGACGTGGGGGGGTGGGGTGAGGTGGGGGAGAGACAGAAATCTGTTATGGTATAAACAATGACTGGCTCCATCTCTTAGATCTGCAATATCACAGGAATTAGAGATGGAAAAGACCCATTAGGTCATCCTGTGCACCCTATGCCAACACAGCACTATTCCCTACTGTAGATTATCTCTTCTGAGAGTTTTTAATATGTTTAAAGGGTAGCCAATGATAACATAGCTTCATTTTATTTCTTTTACCGCTTTGTTCCGTCCCGTCTACAACAAGTCATCTCTAAGAATGGCTGCAGGGTGACTTCTCAGAGGACATTCGACTGCCCGGGAAGAATGAAAACAATATTTGTGCTATCCAACAACTATGTTCCATAAGTTCAGCATGGAAGCATCCATAAAGACAAATTTTAAAGAGCCAGCATTTAGTCCCAGGGATGGAATGGTGACAGGAAAAGCAATGTGGCCATAGACATATTCTATATATCTAGTACGTTATACCCCAAATACACTGTGTCAGTGTGCATGTATGTTCACATGAAGTGCATACAGATACTCATCATTACCTTAGAGTGTTTCTGTTTCCTGAAGTTTGTGCAAAATGCTGCATAGTTCATGAAAGTGTGATCCAAAATATTCAAGGTTATATTTCTCACAATTTTCTTCTTATCTCTCTTAAGTCACACATTTTAAATGTCAACTTGTATAGAGAAATATTTAATTTCAAGGATACTCCGCCATCAAGAAACTCTTTAACTCTTCTCTAAGTAGTTTTGTTTTTTTCTTCTTTGTTCTTATACCAAGATAATGTAGTGTTTCAGTTTCTTTGTACATGTCAAGCCCCGGTGTCCTACGTTATTAAACTACCAGTCCCATACATCAGAAAAAGAGATACAATGTGAGGGAAACCTAGAATGAAGAATGGACACAGTGTGTGTTCTTTTTTTTTTTTTTAAAGATTTTATTTATCCATTTGACAGAGATAGAGAGAGAGAGCACAAGCAGGCAGAGAGGCAGGCAGAGGGAGAGGGAGAAGCAGGCTCTCCACCGAGCAGGGAGCCCGATGCGGGACTCGATCCCGGGACTCCAGGACCATGACCTGAGCCGAAGGCAGTCGCTTAACCAACTGAGCCACCCAGGCACCCCACAGTGTGTGTTCTTGAATGGCTACCATCTCAATCCACTGTCCTTGAAGCTAATTGTAGGAGATCAATTCAATGTTAGTATTTGAAAGTATACCATTTTATGCAAAGATTATAATCAACACTGATAGAATATATATTTTTATTATGTCACAGTCTGTTTTATAGTGTTTTCTAGGCATAATGCAGGATGCATTTAATTTTTAATGCGTATAATATGTTGCCCATCTTTGATACTGGAGTAGAAAAAAAGCAATTTCTCACTGTTCTACTAAAAGGCAGGATAGCTTAGCAAATAAGAGTCTGGAGTATGGACCTTTTCAAGTTCTGTGATTGTGGGCCCTACCAGTTACTTTCTATGTGAATTTGGTCGTTATACATCATATTTTATTGGCTCTAAGATGTCATGGACTCTAACACTGAGGATTATTTTATGTGTGATAAAGAAAATAAAAGTAGGGCACCTGGGTGGCTCAGTTGGTTAAGCGACTGCCTTCGGCTCAGGTCATGATCCTGGAGTCCCAGGATCGAGTCCCACATCGGGCTCCCTGCTCAGCAGGGAGTCTGCTTCTCCCTCTGACCCTCCTCCCTCTCGTGCTCTCTATCTCTCATTCTCTCTCTCTCAAATAAATAAATAAAATCTTTAAAAAAAAAAGAAAATAAAAGTAATGCTAATTAAATGATAACATGATGCTCAGAATTTTTTTTTAACACAGTAGCATGACACATGCCAGCAGAATACTGACGCTGTTTCAGTTCTTTAAGAGTGCTATACCATTGTCTCTTTTTTTTTTTTTCCAAATCACTTGAAATTATTCTCCAAGTTTTGATTTTATGTTTTGTTTTCTTTATCTGATCACAAGGAGTCAACAGCAAGTTTTGAGACAATAATCAAGAAAACATTTTAGAAAGCAATGACAAGGGGGTGGGAGAAATAGGTGAAATGGATGAAGAGGTACAAACTTCCAGTTATTAAATAAGTAAGTCACGTGGATATAATGTACAGCATAGGGAAGAGAGTGAACAGTATTGCAATAACTTTGTATGGTGACAGATGATAATTAGACTTATTGTGGTAATCATTTGTAATGTATAAAAATATCAAATCAGTATGATATACACCTGAAACTAATAGGATATTGTACATCAATTATACTTCAACAACAAAAAAAGAAGCAATTAAACATATGCATTTGCAACAATCCATATATAACTGAAACAACAATATAATTATCTATGACCAAGTACATTCATAATAAACAATGAAAACTATGCCATGACTGGCTTATAAAATGCTATCAATTATAAGACCCACCCTGAGATCAGAGATGTATATGAAACAACAACAACAAAGAGGAGGCCCTAACCCTACTGAAGTTTCCTAAGCTGTCCTAGGAAGCTCCCGTCATTAAGTAAGGCCCTACTTTGTTTCCACCCTCAGGTGGTCTTCTTAACAAAGAAATAATGAAATTGTCCCTGAGACAGAGGAGTGGCTGGATGGTAGCCAAGGATTTTGGTTGCATCTCCAGCGGTGTTTGACATTAATCAGTTGACTTTCTTATCACCTGGAGTAATGTTAAGTTGGATTTGTATAGTCAGAACAACAAAACAAGTAAACAAATTTTTTAAACATCAGAATATTCAGCAAATTAACAGGGGGGATTATGGGAAGAAAAGAGTTGAGCAATTTTTGGAATCATGCAAACAATTTTTTTTTTTTTAATTCAGGGCTTGCTACTAACTAGTAGAGTGGTCTTAGGCAAATTTAACCTCCCTGACCTCAATGTGTTAAATTATTTAATGATACAACTTATCGAAGAGTGATATTTAAATGAAATAACATATACAAGGGTGTTCCCCTGAAGCTTGATACATAGTAAACACTAAACTAAACATTTTAGTTGTTTTTCCCATTAAAGTGCCAAGGATCAGGGGAGGTCGTTTTTAGCAAACACCATTATTATAAAGGTGGGAGAAGCAAGTGAGGTGATATAAACAACAAAATAAAAGGAGCAGAGATTAAGGACAAAACCTAATAGTTTCTACAAAGGCCTTTATTAAAAGGCAAAGGTCTGTTTATAAAATCACTGATTGATGGTTTATATAGTATTTCTCAAGAAACAGAGCCTCACTTACTCCCAAATGTATATGATAGAGGGATTCAATCTACATTTTATAATTTCAAGAGTAGAATTAAATTGGAGAACTTTAGAAGAAGAAAGTTTGGGCTCCATCAGATTCTTCCCCACTCTTGTTAGGGAAGCCATTGAGCTTGTTCTTCTTTGGACAAAGCTATTCTGATGGCTGGTTCCTTCAAAGTCCTCCCTGACCACTGTGGCTAGTGGGGCTCATTAAGCCTTTTGTAGAACTCTGCTCCTTTGCTTCATAGCTCTAATAAGAATCAATTATTGTGTTGTTCATTTATTTGTTTAGCTGGCGACTTAGAGTGCAATGGAGTTATGGTGAAGAGCGTAGACTCTAAAGCCATCACACCTGGCTTAAATCCCTGCTCTGCCACTTATTAGCTGCATCTTTTTCTCAAGTTATACTCTCTTCCTTACCTGTAAATGGGGAAAATAACAGCTCCTACTTCAAAGGCTTGTTATGAGGAATAAATGAGTTAATATGTATAAAGCACATGGTAACTAACCTGTAATGTCGTTCCAATAAATATTAGGTGCTGTTGTTTTGTATTTTTTCCTTTGTGTTCCAAAGCCCAGCTTAATACCTGGCACATAATTGGCACTAAATAAATGTGTATTAAAGAAATGAAAGAATGAATATTCTGAAGAATGTTCCTAAGGGGAGACTTCCAAAGATGGAATTCATTGCTCTCTGACATCCTAGTCCCTGCCAGTCAACAGAATTGCTGAAATAATTCTCAGAAGGGTTTTGGATGCCGCTCTATAATTGTGTGGGGGATGTAATTAGTTAATCACTACGGTCTCTTCCAAATGGAGGATTCTGATATTGATCTAAGATAGTGCTCTTATCTTTTCCCCTGTTTGGGTCCTAGTTTTCTCAAAGACAAAATAAAGCTTTTTGAGTAGATAATCTCTGGTATCCATCCTATTCCAAAATTCTATGATCCTATATGTGAGCCAGTTGAACTTGTTATTATATTTTTCCTTCAAAAACTCACATAGGAGATGAATTTTTCATTTGGCAACACAAATAACTTGGTTCAGTTCAGTTAGCACCTGGGACAGAGTTTTTCTACCCAGGGGCAGGGAGCCCAGCAACTCGTGACTGGCTGTAGTCGCTGCCACTTGGTGACAGGAACATAAACAGTCCATTCCCCATGCCTCCTCTTTCCACTACTGGATGCTCCTTCACTTCCCACCTTCCAAAGCCATACAGCCTCGCCTTATACAAGCAGCTCCAAAGCAGAGGAATTCCACCCACACAGCACGGCAGAAATCAGAGCCAGAAAACTTCTATTAGGTCACGCAAGCCACACCCCTTCCAGAACAAGAACATCCACTTCAACTGACATTTCAGCTCCTCTTCTGGCTCCAAAATAAGGCCGTGCTTCAGTGGTTCCTGTACATGGTTTGAATAACAGTTTATAAGCATTCTGGGATCCTTTGAAAATAAAGGTTCCATATAAAGTGATATTGTTATTTTGTTTATTATGAAGGTTTGCACACGCGCGCGCGCACGCACGCGCGCGCGCGCGTGTGTGTGTGTGTGTGTTTGGCTTCTCTTCCTGGAAATAGTCACAAGATTTCTCAAAGAGGAAACTGTACAGCAAGCCTCTGACCTGATTTCTGTCAAACCTCTGATAGTCAGCCATTCAGAACCTAGCTGATTAATGCCCCGATTGCCTTGCTGTGAATGTACAATAGAAAAATTAGTTTTGTAAACAATTAAAATATTATTTAAAGTACTACATGTTAATTATTGCTAATATATTTGCTCACATTCTTCTCAACTTAAAGTATATATTTATTTATTGTCAATGTAAATTCTGTTTAATTTTAATTGTATAACAATACTTCATTGCCTTTGGAAATGAAGGCTTATAACTGTTAATTTGCTGAACATTCAACATTTTAAAAATCTGTTTGCTTGTTTCATTGTGCTGAACATACAAATTCAACTTAGCATTACTCCAGGTGACAAGAAAGTCAACTGATAACACAAATGTCAAACACCACTGCAATGCAACCTAAATCCTTGGCTACCATCCAGCCACTCTTCTGTCTCAGGGACGATTTCATTATTTCTTTGTTAGGAAGGGAACATGAGAGTGGTAAACAGAGTCTGAGATGACACAGTATGTACTACTTTGCATGCTACTTATGGCTTTCTTCTCTTGAAGAGCTTAAAGCAAATAGTCTAGGAAAGTGTTTCTTTTTAGCACAAGCACAAACAAAATTAGCAATACTGTACCCATTTTACAGAGATGAAAACTTGATTGTGGAGAAATAGGGTCACTGGTCATTGATTGTAACCTAAATCATAGTGACAGAGACAGGGAAGGGCTAAACTCTGTCTCCTAAGTCCTAACCCATAATTATACCCCAAAGACCACATTTTCTTGAAAACCACTAGAAATAGAAACTACAAAGCATTTTATAACATGTAAAGTGCTACTAAAAGACATAATAGTAATAAAGTTCTGAGCTGGGACAGTTTATTTCCTCCATCTGAAAGTATATGAAAAAGAAGAATTATTGCAAGGAATAATGCTAAACTCAATACATTCTTAAGAAATTGCTATTATTTTAGATGATGCAATAAGTTACATATTTATCAGGGAAGTTTTGTCAACTAAAGATAATTTCCTGATTTCCAAGGACTGCTATTCACATTGGAAAGCTCTGGATAACTGCTGTCTACTCTGACACATAACTAATAATGCAGAGAAACCCAACATGACCCATCGTTGGGAATGAACCTCAACTTCTAAAACATTCCAACTGAACAGAGTTCAGAGAGAGATATAGACAGATATACACTACTTGGAGATTTCAAATTTCAAATTGTGAACGAAGTGGAACAAGTCTTCAAAAGAATAAACAGGAAAAGGGGGACTCAAGGGATAAATAGCTATCAAAGAGAACACTGGGAACACAATTCTTGGATCAGTTTAGAAGAATGCAGACAGGGTATAAACTAGCAGAAAGTACTTTAAGGTTATACTGAATAAGAGGCCAAGTGAGCAATGAAAAGAAAACAATAGGTTCAGCAGTTTTAAAACCATATCAATAAATAAATGAGCCAGTGTGAAAGGATATCAAGATTCCCCTAGGGGCACCTGGGTGGTTCAGTTGGTTAAGTGTCTGCCGTCGGCTAGGGTCGTGATCCCAGGGTTCTGGGATGGAGCCCCACATCAGGCTCCTTGCTCAGCGGGGAGCCTGCTTCTCCCTCTGTCCACCGCTCCCCCTGCTTGTGCTCTCTCTCTCTGACAAATAAATAAATAAAATCTTAAAAATATTTTAAAAATAAAAAAAAAGATTTCCCTAAAAGGAAACATTCCTCACAGGAATATAGTCATTGAAGGAAATATTAAAACACCAGCATTTGTACCATACTCACCAAAATATGAATTATTTTATCCATTTCTCCATTTAACACATCTGTGCATTTAAACTTAGATAGTGCCTCAAGGTGGAAAACCATTAATCCACTTTAGGGACCATCAAGGGGCTCACAGAGATACCAAATGAGCCTCATTTCAAGTTCACTTTGAGTAAGGAGGATCACAGAAAGGCTGCTCAGGTCACTGCATTGAGAATTCAAAGGCCTCATATTGGCTCAGCAGGAAGAGTCTGTAATCAATTATTGCTGCCTGTCATGGCCATGGGAGTGGGGAATCCAAACCCACCTGCCATTTGTTTGGTTTTCTGATCCAGTCCAACCCTCTTAACTTACAGATGAGGAATCTGAGACATAGGGAACTTACATTTAAGAACAAAGAGCTGAAGTAATTGGCCTAAGGGTAGACAGATATTAGGTTGTTATTCTTTATTGAATGCAGGTACACTGATGTTGAGTTCCCTAACTTCCTTTCTTCCATTGCATTACAAATGCTGATTATTTGGAATTCTATAGGAGATATAAATCATACATAGTTATACCTCTGTAATAATATAGTCTTAGTTCATTCTACCATAAAAATCTTAATATTTAAATATATTTTTAATTTTTTTTCAAGCTCCTAATATCTACCTTTCTGGAAAAAATAACTTCTTACTAAAACTTAATTTCTCTCTCTAGGACATTTAATCTAATAAGTGTACCGATTTTCCTAGGCCCCATTCCTTATTTCTTTTTTTCTTTCTTCCTCTCTGTGTAAAGAGTTTATAAATCTAACTGACTTAATCCCATTCAGTGTGATACTAAAACTAGTAATGAAGTGTAGAGGAACCATTAATATACCAACTTCCTCTAAAATGCACACCAAGATACCCTTAAGTAATCTCAAATTTCTAGCCATATTCCCTTGAAGCCTACAGCAAGAATGGAATATCCATTGGCCCAGTGTTTACTTTCTATAACCACACCCAATATGGAATTACATTTCAGAAATCCAAGTGAAATGTTATGGGTAACCAAATCATTATTATAATGGTAATAATTGGATATCTAATATCCATACCAACATAAAATAAGCCAGCACTAACAGGTGTTGTTCATCACTTAAATTTCCCTGCATCATTTGGGTTTTTTTTTTTTCACCTTGTGTACAGGTATATTTATTCTAAAATTTACTTGAGTGCAACTTGCAAAGACAAGAAGACAAATGTCTCTACAAAAGGATCCTGGTGAGAAAACACACAAAATCCATGAAGATGGCTTGTAATGGAAGTGCCTTATGCCCACTTGGATTTTTTCAGCATTTTTCCAAACTATCTATATTAGGTGGTCATTAGGAAGTTAATGGCAAGTCTCTGGTATGTGGCCTCAGTCTGAAAAATCCTTTAAACCAGGCTCCCCTTTAAAAACTATAGCTGGGGATAGGATAGGCATAGAACATATTTTATGACTGTTACTGCTTTGCCCCTCCAGCTGCCCACTGAAGAGATATTTTGGCTTAGGTTTACCTATCATGGCAGCATGGGCCCATTGGGACCCATGGAAGGTTGTAATGAAGAGCTCCATCAACCAGTTTCATTATTTCAGAAGGCCCAAGGGAATAACACACTCACCAATAATAAGGCTGCTAAAGCTAGAGTGTCAAATTACTTTGCTTTGGGGTAAAATCTTATCAATTTCATATGAAAACTCTTATTACCTCATGCTGATCAGAGTCTCCGATTGGCAACTGTCTATGTGTTTGATTAATAAAATGTGAAATAAAAACAAATAAATTATTTTGTTTGAACATTAAAATATTTCAAAACACAGAATCTTAGACAAAGAAGATAATCAGAGAAGACTACATTAGAGGCTTAACATCAGTCTAATATGTTTCATAATGATGATGATTGCAATGAAATAGCTAAAACTTTCACAGCATTTACTAAGTCTCAGGCACTCTTCTACGCATTACACATACACTAATTCATTCAATCATCACAATGACCATATCAGTTATTAGCCCACAGTAGGCCTATAAAGTAAGAAGTGAGCAAACACACAGGGACCAACAAAGGACATGCCTACAGTCATACAGAAAATAAGTGCTGAAGCAAGCATTTGAACCCACGCAGTGTGGCCTTGGAATCCATGCTCTCAGTTCCTCCTTTCAGGAAATACTCTGTCTGGGGTCTTATTGTTAATTACAACAACCATAACATAGTATAGTGGCGTCCTTATATGTAAAATTAGGGATCTTAATAATAGTTTTCTCAAGAGTTGTTGATAAGATTTAGTAAGTTATTTTTTGTAAGATTATAGAGCAATACTTGGCACAAGGTAACTTCTGTTAGATGTTTGCCAATATTAATAATAATACTTTTTATACTACAGAGTTTTTTTTTTCTTCCCTGAGCACAAATCAACCTTCTTACCTGAGTTCAGTATGGGTAACAAATTAACTTTTTTTTTAAGATTTTTATTCATTTAAGGGAGAGAGTGCATGAGAGGAGAGAGGGTCAGAGGGAGAAGCAGACTCCCCACTGAGCTGCGAGCCCAATGTGGGACTCGATCCCAGGACTCCGGGATCATGACTTGAGCTGAAGGCAGTTGCTTAACCAACTGAGCCACCCAGGCGCCCAACAAATTAACTTTTAAAATGACTTTGCTTGGGGCGCCTGGGTGGCTCAATAGGTTAAGCGTCCAACTCTTGATTTCGGCTCAGTTTATGATCTCGTGGTCCTGGGATCAAGCCCCAAGTAGGGCTCTGCACTCAGCAGGGAGTCAGCTTCAGGGTTCTCTCTCCCTCTGTCCCTTCCCCTCCCCCAAATAAATAAATCTTTAAAAATAAATAAATAAATAAATAAAATGACTGCTTTTCTCTAACTACCAATATGCAAGGAAATTTGATTGGCTGCCTAAAAAGAAACCATTAACTCATCATATGGCCAAAGCTCAGGTGAACACTCCCTTTGCAAACAGGGAGGGGCCGGAGGGAGGGGAGAGGAGACTACATGTCTCCAGTAGAGGTGCATGGAATCGGGGGCCTGAGTCCCACCAAGGACTCTTGTTGAGTTTTGTTTCTTCTTTTCTACCTCATCACAAACACTCCTGTGAGACTGTAATTTACCATCAAATATGTGTGCCTAGAAACAAATTTTAAAACTATAACATCCACTGCATGATTTATACATTCTTTGGACTAGCATATCATGGCATAATATTACTCAGTTTTAATAAAACTCCATCCTTTGAAGCTCTGCTGTAGAGGAGAGTAATTCCACAGGAGCTTTGAAGTATACTCCCTTAAACAGAGTAAGAGAAAAAGCCATTGTTTATTTCACTACTATTTAAGAGTTAATGAGAGATTTGCACCTGTACAGCTGTTGTGGACTGAAACTAGTTCATGGAGTGAATGTGTTTTCTGCTTGAGACAGTTGTAAATGCCTTGAGTAAAAACACTGAGGACTGCTAATGGATAGGTTTATTTTAAAGCATGCCATCTGCTATCAATCATAGAGAAGTATAGGAAGCAAGTTTGGCTGGGCTCCCTCCTTGCGAGCCTGATAAAGACAGGGCTCCAGGACTCGGGAACATTGAGTCCTCAAGAGAATAAAACATCAAACCTACTCAGCAGCTCCACTAACAATAATAAAAATGCCTCTGCCTAAAGGTGACATTCTGAATTTACGATTATTTGTGTCTATAAAGTGTATTCTTTGGCTCCTGACTCATTCTGACTGTCTCACTCCGAGAACAATACATTAAGCCTGCCTGGAGTAAATGGAAATCCTATCCTTTTATTAAACCAGCAGCCAGTACCTGAGACGATCTAATGCCCCGTATGATCTCGGGAAGATTTTCAGCTCTGTTCTGTTCATTTTTTCATGATTTTTAGTAAGAAAGTTACAAATGAAATCTATGTTAATGCACTAAAATACATAAATAATGTAGGCGATTTATGTTCCCTACAAGACAAAATAAAATGCAATAAAATAAAAGAGTGAATTGGAACAAATCCTACTCTTCTTCTATCATATGCCCCTACTACAATGACATTGGAAAATTACATATTAGAGATATGTGTTAGTAAAATTGAGAACCGGTTGCTTAGAGTCATTAAGTTCTGTATGCCGTGTGGACAAGTACGTTTTCAAGAGGACAAAACATTATTTCCTCGGAAATCTTCCAGCTGTGGAATCATAACCAATATTGCCTTCAAAAATGGATCCCAAAGTATTCCTTGAAAAATGCCGAGCCTGGCTTATTAACAGTGCTGCCTGCTGAAATCCTCAGTGGATAAAATGAGTTGTGGTGGCACTGGAAACTTCCATAGCTTATAATGTTAGATTCTGCCACAAATCTGCAGCTTAACTTAATTCTACTGTTAGCCTAGAAAATGGAGTTGTGAGTATTTAGGGAAAACCCACCTGGCCGGCAAACTCATGAGCCTAATTAAAGTTAATAGAGAAATTAAAAGAGAAAAACATTGGCTCAGCAGTGGTAAGAAGAAATGTATAAGGCAATAGAAATTCAGGGCAGGAACTAACATTTTTGTGTTATGCATGTGTTTAGGAAATATTTCTTCCTAAACACATGAAGGAGGAATTGATATTATTTGACTTACTATGCATTATGGGTGATATGCTACAGTTCAATAAATAATTTTCATACTGAAAGACATTAATGTTTTAGGTTAAATAGTGAAGAAGTGGAAATACTGACACAGTCAATGAGTACACTTGCAGATCTGCTATGCACTCAGTGCTCAACTAGGTTCAGTAATATTAGGAATTTTAGTAAATTAACACCAGTTTATTAGTAGTAATATGAGTAAAAATATTAGTATTATATGTAATATTAGTAAAGGGCATTATCCTTGCCCGTTGTGGAGAAAAATGTCTGACTTCGAATTGGATTGAATTCCAGAGCAATATTACAGTGCCAATTGTAAGAACTAAATTCTTAGAGATAAAACATGTCATAAGACTTCAGGAAAGAGGGAGAAAAGCAAAATCTGCAGTAGCCCGGAAAAGCTGGTTAGGAAACCTTGTATTATTTCCTTAAAAATAGAGGAAAGACGTAAAATGAGTATAAAGAGCCTATAATTTACACATAAAAGGGTATAAAAGGGAATTACCTACTGAAATTTCAGCATACTTTCCAATGCAATATGGGGTTAAATGTTGAGTCAAGTTACAAATATACCTGGGGCAGAAGGCAGCACTGACAATGCTTTAGTCTTTTGACAGTGGTCAAAAAAAAAAAAATCAAATGTCCACACTGACGAAGCTGGAAATGAGTTAATGTCTGAGTAAACAGGCTAGGTCAGAGTTGGAGCCCAGCCGGTAAAGGGCACCTGCCTCATCTCAACAGGCAGGTGCCTCTACCCAGGATGCACCAATCAGTGCCACGAGAGGAAGAGAACCCAGGGTTACGAGACCCTGCAACTTACCAAAGGAAGTTTTAAGTAATACTTCCCAATTTGTTCAAAACTTCCATGGTCAAACTAAACACCTTACCACTGTAGGACAGTTCCAGCAATCCTGTTCTGGGCATTTCAACAGTCCACGACATTCAGAGATGCCTGCATGGTTAATTCTAAGAATCCTGAACATCAGTCTAAATGCTACTAAAAGCTCCTGTATTACATTTGAAGTCCTTCTACCTGGTGGACTCACCTATCTTTTCTTGCGGCCAACTCTATGAATTATTTTAGAGGAGCCAGTCTGTTTCAGAAAGAGCTGAAGGTTAGAGTTTCTTACATCAAATCTCAAGTCTCTGACAAATAACTCTGTGGCACACCGATGAAACCAGCACCACGATGAGGCCTGTTTTGCCACAGTAAGACGTGGGTGGTCATATCAGGAAGAGAAATACCTGAAGATTAGCACAGTAATTTGTTTCTTTAAACTTGAATCATTTAACCTCTTTTCCTGAGAAAACAGTGGTCTATGAATACGGTAAAAGAATTATAATCGCATTTATAAAGTGATTTCTAAAAGATTTTAATGTTTTCAATAAAAAGAATGGGTCATTAAAATATAGTTAATAAATATCATTCAGAACTCATTAACTTAAATACCCCTACTTAGAAATTATAAATACTCACTGACTGAATTGTAAGGAAGTTATAATACCAGGTAGGTATTATGTGATGTTTTCACAGTTAATATTTGCAACATAAGATCTACACATTGAGAAAGGGAAGCATTTAAACCAAAATGAAGCCTCTCTGTTCTTCAGGAAGTCTTCTTTTATAATACTATTTAAGGAAAGACCTATGTGAATTATTTAAACAGTACTGCCAATTCTAACTACATATAATTCCATGCCATAGGGAAAATGTTTCTGAAAACTTTGTGTGTTTATTAATTTGGTCACCAACTATTTATTTAATTCTTACAAGTTTCCATACTTGATGCAGAAAAAAATACCTTACTAAAGGAACTTTGTGTTACTGGATTGGAAATCATTTCTTTTACTTTATTTCCCTTGCATTTTTTATTAATCTCAAATTCAAAGTCATCCACGTGAAAAGTCAGATGCATAAATAGCAACAGATTCAAAGACAGAAGCTCTTGCTGCATACCAACACTTATCAAACATTGTCTACACAACATGTAGGGCTATTATTAATATTGCGACAATCTTTTCCAATCTAGAATGTCAAACCATGCACCATATCAAGAAACAGGTGACCAGTTGGGAGGTAAATATGCCAACCAAATAATCCAAACTTAATCAAAATCAATGGCCTACATGTAAACAAAGAAAGAACAACATTAACAATAAAATGCCATCTCTTGCATACCGGAATGAACTAAGGGCTAAGACTTGTTCTAGTTTGATCACAAAGTTATTATGACCTTAATAAAAGAAATACCACCTCTCTGTGCTTCTTGTTTCTCCCCTGGGAAAACAGAAAGAGGAAGTAGGTGGTCTCTTAGCCCTCTGCTCTACCTAGGATTTCCTATTTGTTTTAAACTATTTTTATTTCTGTGATGGTTATGCCTATGAAATGCTTCTTTTTACTTTGAGATGGATATTTTCATAACTTATATTATTTACAGATTAGGTAAATATTTTCCTTTTTTGTATCTAACAAAGTGCATTTTCCTTCTTACAAAAACAGTTTTACGTGTATCTACTTAATTATCTATCTATTCATCCATCCATCCATCCATCCATCCTAGCTGGAATGGCAAGCTACAGAAAAAATCACTGCTACAACTTTGGTGTATCTCCTATTAGTCATTTACTTATGCAGTTATGCATACATATTTATACAAAGCTGTCATTAAACAGTGTCAGTTTCTTATTCTTCTTTTTCCTTCACTCTACAGTATGTTAAAGACCTTGCCTCATATCTTTGTATATTCTTTTAAAACACAACTACAGAATCTTCCATTAGATGGACACATCACCATTTCCCAAATGTTAGACATTTGTTTTCACTTTTTATTTTGCAGTGAAAATCCTTTCTAATAAATCTTAGTGTACACTCGTGAATACTTCCTTAAGATCAATTCCTAAGTACAGATAGATGATTTTTAAAACTTTGACTTGTAATGTTACCATGCTACTCAGAAAGGTTGTGTCAATTCACTCTGCCACCAGTGTAGAAGATTGTCTATCTTTGATTAACACAGTGGTGTGTATTGCATCAATATTATAGGTGAACCATAACAAGAGATTTTACACTGCTTCCTAGGGAGCAACAGGGGAAGGAGTACCATCTTAATCTCTAATTTTCTCAATCACAGTTTTTGAGTATTCTTGAAAGCTTAAAACTGGGCTCTGTGCCCACCCCTTACACAAACACACACACACACACACACACACACACAGCTCCTGTGGTCATACATGTAAGATGAACCTTCTGATGACAGCAAACAGACTCCTGCTGACATACACAATCAGGGAAAGGGAGGACGTTTCTGAGACCACTTGGTTATAAGCCAGCTGTCAAGAGGCCATGGAGAGCGAGAGTGAGTCTTCAGGGGATCCTGCCTGGTTGAGAAAACAGTTTCTAAGATGATAGGAGTGTTATATGGTGTAGATGGAAAAGATCTTTCCCTTTATCTGCTAAAGAAAGAAAACTGTTGCCAGGAAATGAAGTATTTTCAAAACCCAACAACAACAACCAAAAGAAAAATTTGTGAATTTTGCCAGCTAACACAAGGAACTCGGCCGCCAGTCAAAAGGTTTCGTGTCCAACTCAGTGTTGGATCCACTTGAACAAAAATTTCCCTCGTCAGCCACCTAAGTGTCTGTTGAATTAGGCAAGACGCCAAGCTGGGGTAGAAATAGTCACTCACATGAAATGTCCGTTTCCATTTGGATCTCTGTGGCCCTTTCCCATGTCATGGTGAAAAAATGCTTCCTCTGCTTGGATGTTTTCAGGATGCCTTGGTTTGAGGAGGAAGTCAGGTCTGCTGTTCAGAAGGCGTCCACAGGAGGGGAAGCCACAGCTCTGTACACTCAGACCAAGCTATCCATGCTTAGAAAAGAAAGAGAGAAAGGAAAGGATAGGACAGGAACAGAGAAGACAGGAGAAGAGAAGAAAAGAAAAAAGAAAAGAAAAGAAAAAAGAAAAGAAAAGAAAAGAAAAAAAAGAAAAGAAAAGAAAAGAAAAGAAAAGAAAAGAAAAGAAAAGAAAAAAAGAAAAGAAAATGATTCCTCGCCCACTCCTACCCATGGTTTTGATGTTGAAAGAAACCTGTTGTGGTTTAAATGACTCGGTCAGTTCTTTTGGGATTTTCCAAAGTTTCCTATAAAAAGAAATCTGTGGGAAATGAATGATTGTATAATCACTAACATATGCCAATTTCTCAAAACCTGTTATCTTTTTGGTGTTTTGAATTGTATTGTCCCAACTAGTGAATTGCTGTCTTCTAATAGTTTTAAGTAGTGATGCAGACTGGATAGTCCCTCTCTCTCTCTTTTTTTTAACCTTTGAAGGGTGCTAGTTAAAGAAAAAGCAAATACCATAAAAGGGAAAGCCAGGTTGTTTATGCAGTAAAATAAGGGAACAGGGTGATGAGGGATGGAGGGGTAAGGAATGAGGCAATTATCTAGATATATAGTGGGTGGAGGGAAAACCTGATTTCTTCAATTACCTATATACTATAAACAATATTATATTTAGCCTGACTTAAAAGAATGCATGTCTCTATTTTCTTCTTTGGTAAGAGTAGACCTGGCTAACTAGTAAGATTATTGGGGTCTTTTTTATCCATAGTAGACATGGAATTTGTCCATTTTTGCTTAAAAATAATTAAAGTGCCTGAGCCCAGAAAACAATCTTTAAAATTAAAGAAAAGCTGGGGATAAAACATAAAGGTAAAGACATCACATGGAAAGGGGCTGGTGAAGGAAATAAAATGGATGCTATTCACCTTCTACAAGGATGAAGATCATTGATGCCTGGTATTCAGTTTATTACATGAGTTCTAGATAACGAATTCCAGAGGCTGTTGCTATTCCTGGCGGCTGCATCACAGAACCCGCAGTCTTCTAATTTACTGCTGGGACCATGAAAATGAATGTTAAAAGCAAACCCAGTCTTTTTTCAAACTTCTTTATTACCGTTCTTTGTGAAAAGTTGAAGACCCAATGAGGTATTGATGTTGGCCAGAGGGACAGGTGTCAATACCTCTACACTAAGGATCCCCTGCAGGCATTCGGATAAAGGGGGAACCATGGTTCTCAACCCTGGCTGTACAATGGAATTACCCCAAGGAACTTTAAAACTACTAATGCCTCAGGTCTATTCTACACCAGGTAAATCAGAACTTGGGCATGAGTTTTGGTGTTGTTTGTTTTAAATCCTTGGGTGATTCCAATCTGCTGCCAGGGAAGGGAGCCATCCACATGCTCTTATGGCATCTAGGACTTCTCTCTCTTAAACCATACCTGACTTGACTCTGGATACATTTTTAAATGTACTATCTTTACATCTTTAAATGTACTATCTTTACAGATGATAAATGAATGATTATAAGACAACATTTGTAAACAGCAAATGATTATTTTAGAAGTGCTGAATACATGAGGAGAGGAAAGCTTTAGCATAGGACATATGTTCAGAGAAAACTTTATGAAAATGCGGAATCTTTGTTGGGCGTTGAAGACAGTATGAAACATGGTATATGAAGAACTGCATGAGCAGAGATTGAAAAGCCAGTGCTAAGCATTTGGTCAGATGAGGAAACTAAATCCCCACTAAGTATCTAGTACTGCCCTCTGCATTCATGCCAGAATATCTGAGTATGCGTGAATCTACCCAATTTTTTTTTTAAATCTAGAAAATACCAAAAGCTAAATGTGTTAGAAAATATCATTCATGATCACATAAAAAAAGGAAAAGACGGCTAGAAGTTAGCAAATAGCCACAAGTAATAAGTAACATTTCAATAGCCTAACTTCATTTTGCAGAACTGTTTCTAGTTTGGGAGATTAGGCAAAAGCAAAAGAATACTTTATCTTTATTCCCATCAGAAATTATACATCATGTCTTCATTGATAAAATGGAGATTAGGGTTAAATCATGGTACAGTTAAGGGGAGTTGTATCTTGTTAAAGGTTTCACATTTTATTTGTAGGATAATAATACCATGCAGTCAAAATTGTCTTTGAAATTGTTTTTAGTATGTTTGTCTCGGTAAGAACAACACAGCCAGTTTTTCCTGCAGCTATGGAAATAATCATTTTTTCTGTGATTGAGCATTATATGAAGTAGTTGGCTCATGTTTACAAACCATATTGTATATCGCCCCAAATCTTTAAAAACCAGAATCACACTCAGCCTGATGAAATGATCAAATACAGAACTTTATGAACACTTGGAATCCCATGAGAACTACAACCACAAAACATACATCACTTGAGCAGAATGAAGGGGAGGAGAGACTCCATTATGTACAGTGTTTTCTCTTTCTCTCTACCACTCTCAGTTCTCTAAAATTGCCCTTATTGGCATCATGTAGAAAACATAATGCACTACATCTGTGTCTTTGGGGTAAATACCCAGCAGTGCAATTGCTGGGTCATAGGGTAGCTTTACTTTTAATTTTCTGAGGCACCTCCACACTGTTTTCCAAAGTGGCTGTAACCAACTTACATTCCCACCAACAGTGTAAGAGGGTTCCCCTTTCTCCACAACCTCTCCAACATTTGTTGTTTCTTGCCTTGTCAATTTTTGCCATTCTAGCTGGTGTAACGTGGCATCAGTGTGGTTTTGATTTGAATTTCCCTGATGGCTAATGACGATGAACATTTTTTCATGTGTCTGTTAGCCATTTGTATGTCTTCTTTAGAGAAGTGTCTGTTCATGTCTTCTGCCCATTTTTTGACTTGATTATTTGTTTTTTGGGTGTTGAGTTTGAGAAGTTCTTTATAGATCTTGGATACCAGCTCTTTATCTGTAGTGTCATTTGCAAATATCTTCTCCCATTGACGTAGTGAAAAGAAAGGCCATATGCACCCCAATGTTTATAGCAGCAATGTCTGCAATGGCCAAACTGTGGAAAGATCCCAGATGCCCTTCAGTAGACGAGTGGATAAAGAAGATGTGATCCATATATACAATGGAATATTACTCAGCCATTAGAAAGGATGAACACCCAACTTTTACATCAACATGGATGGGACTGGAGGAGATTATGCTAAGTGGAATAAGTCAAGCAGAGAAAGTCAATTATCATATGGTTTCACTTATTTGTGGAACATAAGGCATAGCATGGAGGACATTAAGAGAAGGAAAGGAAAAATGAAGGGGGGGAATCTGAGGGGGAGATGAGAGAGAGGGGGAGTCATGAAAGACTATGGACTCTGAGAAACAAACTGAGGGTTCTAGAGGGGAGGGGGGTGGGGGGATAAATGAGCCCAGTGATGGGTATTAAGGAGGGCATGTATTGCATGGAGCATTGGGTGTTATATGCAAACAATGAATCATGGATCACTATGTCAAAAATGATGTAATGTATGGTGACTAACATAACATAATGAAATAAAATTAAAAAAAAGAAAATATAATGCAATTAACTTATGTTAGGTTTGTTTCTGATGAAATGTAAATATAGGCTTTTGATAATTATCAAGCTGAGAAGAACTATAGTTGATATGGTATACATGGGGTTCTGTTCTTTTACTTCTGCTCAAAGTTTTTGTGAATGGCTTAGATTAGGAGATACAGAAGGAAGTCTATCCATTTTTATGATAACATAAAGCTTGGAGGAGAGTTAATATTTTGGAATACAGAGTCAATATGCAAACAGATCTCTCTAATATAGAATTGCCAAGGAATATAACATTTAACAGCAAACTATAAACCTGTGGATTTAAGGTCCAATATTGGTTAGGTTCAGTATAACAAATACCGAAATTTATATCAAAAAGACCATCTGTTGATGATCTTAGAACAGATACTGTTCTAAGTGTTTTACATTTATTATCTCATTTAAATGTCTGTTGAATATGAGCCCCAAATCAAGAACTATGGTGGTAAGAACTATTAAAATAATAATTATGTATAGGCTAATAAAAAACAACTACACAGTAGGAAAGCATTTTTTTCGATTTTATGTTTAATTATACATTTAGAAAAGTAGTGATAAGGTATAATAAAAAATAAATCTGAATCCCCTGTTCCAATTATATATATATATCCAAATTATATATATATAATTATATACATATCCAAATTATATATATATATATATCCAAATCTCCAAATATTTTTAACAAAATAAAATTTTAGCAAAATAAATTGAACCAATGATTGCCTGATGGCATTTATCAAGGAAAATGAGTGCATTGCAGGGTGACTTGGAACACCTTGAAAGGAGTTTAAGAGCTAGTAGCCTTCACAGTTGTTTCACATGATTTAGATAAAACACAACAAGGGACATTTTATTGTGGAGAAATGAAATGATTCACCTGCACTGATCCTGGATTCACCTTCTAATGGTAGAACTTTAGATTTGGAAAGGACTATCGAAACCATCTGGTCTGAATTCCGTCTCAATGAAATACTTCTTTGATAGTATATGGAATCCCAGAAGGAAAGAAATCTTACAAGTTTATTAATACATTATCAGTAAGGCATTTGACTCTCCTTTAAAACATATCCACTAAGTACTCAATAGCCGATTAGCTAAGTCACTATTTAACCATGAATTTGAAAGATGGACTCTTAACTTTTGGAAAATTCTAGTGATTCAAATTGACATATTCAGTCTCGATCTGTCTTTTGAACTCCAGACTTCAATAGTCAAGTGTGAACTAACCATTTCCTCTTACCATATCCAAAACTGAATTCCAATTTTCACTCTTTCTTATCTGTTCCTACTGTAGGATTTTCTTTTTAATTTATATTGTTAACCATGCTGTCATCTGAGTTTTAAATGGACTACTTAGTCCATATAAAGTAATTACTGGGGGTGCCTGGGGGGCGCAGGCTGTCAAGTGTCCAGCTCTTGGTTTCCGCTCAGGTCATGACCTTGGGGTCCTGAGATTGAGCCCACAAAGTCTCCAACCTCAGTGTGGAGTCTGCTTGGTTTCTCTCTCTCTCTCCCTCTGCCCCTCCCACTCATGCTCTCTCTCTTTAAAATAAATAAATATTTTTTTAAAATAAAGTAATTACTAGTATTTGGGCTTATGTCTGCCATCATCTTATTTGTTTTCTATTTGAATCACTGGTTTTATACTTTTTCCTTGATTTTTCTTTTTAATTAATCAAAATTTTTCATCATTTTCGTTTAGCTTCTACTAACGTGTTAGCTATACATTTTCTAGCTTTCCCTTTAGTGGATTCCATGTAGATTACAACATGCATCTTTGACTTATTACTGTCTATTACAGATTTCCTTGTCTTCATAAATGGTGATTCTATTTTTATAGCTACACAAGCCCAACCTTTGGAGTCCTCCTTGACTCTTTTCTTTCTTTCTCCCACAAATACAACCAATCAGGAAAACCCTTTGGTTCAACTTCAAAGTATGTTCAAAATTCAACCATTTCTAACCACCTCCACTTTAGTCCTGTAGTATAAATTATTACCAGCTTCAACTTAGCCTCTTTGAGCTGCTTCCTCACCAGTCTTTCTCCCTTGTAGCCCCACTAGAATCTGTTCTACTTACCATCAGAGGGATCCTTTAAAATATAAAACCAGATGGCCTCAGTACTATGCTCAAAACTCTACAAAGACTGGCCATCTCACTTAAACTCCTAAATCCTTGCCTTACCCTCCAAGATCCAGCACAACCTGACCCCAATCCCCTCTGTAGCCTCACCTCCTACAGCTCTCCCCTGTTCCTCACTCCTCTCTAGTTTCACTGGTCCCATGTGTTTCCTCAGATACATACCACACAGCCCCTGCCTCAGACAAGTGAACATCTACTACCATGGTCTGGTACAGTCTTCCCACATTTACCATTTGATTTGCTCTCTCACCTTCAGCCATGTCTCTGTTCAATTGTCACCTCCTCCAAAGGGGATTCCTTAAACATATTTTCTAAATTAACACTCCCTCCCTCCTTATCCCCTTGCTCTACTTTGTCTTTCTTCATAGAAAAACCTGATGCACTAACCATTTGTCTACATGTTTATCATCTTTGTATTCCCCTTCCTATGCAAATGTCAGAGAGACATAGGTTTTGTTTCTTTGGTTCCCTTTTTACTGTCTAGAAAAAGGCATGTTGAATGGACATCAATGGAAGCTCAATGGATATTTATGGAATTAAAGAATGATTTAATAAGTGATTTCCAATGGTTAGAGAGTTACATCTCTCCCATGTATTCTCATTTCTCCATTCATGTTCTCTTTTTCACAGTTTTTCCAAAGAACTCCACACACTGAATTATCCAAATCTACGTCTTCCCCGGAATGTACATTCCTGGAGAATGTGGTCTACACCATCCAGGGCTGACTACCCCTTATGCACAGTCCTCAGGCCAGGCAAGGATATCTTCTCACATGCATCCCAGCTGAAACGCCATGTCTCCTCTTGTCATTATTGGTCTAGCCACCCAAGAGATGCTTGCTCTGGGATCTTGCTTTATTACCTACCATCTCAGAATTGCTACCTACCTACCCTGTTTTTAAATGAAATTCACACACAGTCAAAACTATGCTGCTGAAATTAAGAGCTGTACAGCCGAAATTAAGAGCCGTAATATATTATTTTCTCAAAGTAGTCACATGTTTCTCTCTCTCTTCCTTTCTCTCTCTTTTGCTCTCTCTCTCTTTTTTCTTTCCCAGACAGAACAGAGCTGTCCAATGGGAATAAAATGCAAGCCACAGATGCAAGTCACTTAGGTTATTTTAAATTTTCTAGTAACCATATAGTGAATCATGGAACACATCAAAAACTAATGATGTAATGTATGGTGATTAACATAACATAATAAAATTAAATTAAATTAAAATTAAAAAGAAAAAGGGAAATTGGGATAATATATTTTATTTAATAAAATATATATCTGAGCATTATGAGTCCAACATGTAATCAATATGATGATATACATTTTTATGAGCTATGCAGGGGTTGTAACAGTCTGGCTACATCATGAATCTTTTAAGGTGTTAAGCTAAAGCATGGGTCATTCCCACGCAGAATGTTCAAAACTGATTCTCAAGGTCGTGAGGGCAGAGTGAGGGAATGAAGGGTGTGAGTCGGAATCATCTTAAAGATCTTTAGAAATATTCATTTGGAGAGAAAAAGCATACGTGATTTGAAAAAATGCCCCAAACAGTTTAGGAGTCACCCCATTTCTTCTCTCAATTTGAGAACTAGGGTGAAAAAGAGAATTCTTTCAATGGGAATAGGTGATGATTAATAGAGACTCTTTCACTTCCAATGTTGGAAGATCATATATGTGAAAGCTTGGCATCCTCCCAGCCCTCTCCTAAATCATTGCATATCACACAACACTCATTTTTCCAAATAGAGGTGAAAGACTACATCCTTAATGTCCATTTTAGCTAACTATATCCCTTTTGGCCTAATGTGTAAAACATATCTAGATTGATGATCAAAGGCTATGAAGCAAATCACTGCTACCTTCCCTTTACCACTCTCTCTCTCTCTGCTAGCTTTTCTCTAGCACAGGATTTTTCACTGGATAACACCTGGTCTCTGTCCTTTTAACTGGGGCTTTTAACCTCTCTGTGTTGAAGTAAAAGGGGTGGCATATTAGAACAAAAAGTTATTGAGAAAGCCAAAATGAAATATCAAAAAGTAGTCATGCCATTGCAAGACAATTCTGAGTTTTATTTGCTTTTCCACACCATTTTATATCCCATGGTAGAGCTGTCATATACGGGGAAGTATTCCAGGAAGTTGGCCAATGATCTGTGCATTCACCTTAATTCTCCCCTGTGACTTGATCCCTCCCTCTAAGATTTACATTGTAACAACAATAGTCTAGAACTTACCTAGCTGTTCCATAAAGACATAAAATATATATATGTAAACAAACATTTTCAAAATGCTTTGGAAAAATAATTTAAAAATCACCAAAAGGATTTTTTTTATCATCAGATGCTTTCTCATTTTCAGATGATAAGCACAATGACAGAGATTCAGTGTTCTTGAAAGTTTTTTTTAATATGCAAACTGCTTGATTTGAGATTAAGAGTTTAGTGGCACACAACAGCCTGTGTAACTTTAAATGCCTTCATTATTTCAAATCCAAATCTAAAATTCAGACACCTAATGTTACTTAAATGTACCCAGGTTTTTGTGGTTTAATAATAACATCTGTTTTGGTTTTTCAACCACAAAAGTGCGTTTAATCTGTTCTTCCTTTAGTTGAACTTTTCACATCTGCTTCGGCTTGGTTCCCATAAGCTAAAGACCAGATCTTTTCCAAAAGTAGGAAGTCTACCTGTACCACTGTTGTTCCAGCTCAAAAGATCTGTTTTTAATACCAGCTGAATATTTCAAAAGAATAACAAAAATAAACTGCTTACCCATAATGCACTTCTTATGCTTTTTGGCTTACAAATCACTGTGTGGTCATTTTATGAATACAACGTTGGGCAGAAATTTTAAATTAAAACTGTGAATTGTCTGATCACACACACCCAGGTAATTCCCCATCCCCCAACTTTTTTAATCATGGAAAAAGAGTGTATCTTATGAAGTTGATGATTTGTGAGAAAGTTACACCAAGGATGGACAGTGGCTTAAAAACCCCAGTGGTTTATTTTGGACACATACCTAATGCTTATCTAAAGCCCCTGGGTCCTGAAAAATAGGCCGGAAAATGTTGCAAGGACAACATTACTTCACAGATTTTCCACAATTGTTTGCTGCTTCCAATTCTCCTTCTGTCCTGTTTATAACCAACCCTGAGACACACACCTAAAATCCGACTCTGAAACAAAATCCTTGGAAGCACCTTTGAAAAACAACCAAGGCACTGAGAAGAAAAATTTTTCTTCACTTATGAATTTGGTTGAGAAAATTCTTGAATAAATGAGTGCCTGGGTTAGATATGTGTTAATTGTTTTTCTCAAGTGGAAGGATTAACTCTCTTTATCAGCATTTACATGAGATTGAACAAAGCTGAATGTTCCGTCTTTATTTGGACAAGATTTAATTGATATCATGTTAGTCTAATTATTTTATTTTAGAAATTTATTTTGACTATGTGAGATGCACATAATTACATATTTTTCCTGACACATGATTATGTAATTATATTTGGTCCTGTTTCCAGGACAGAGTAACACAGCACACTGCAATTAGTAGGTGTTCAACCCATGTTTGGTGAATGAGGCCTAATGAGGCAATATAATGGGGAGAGCCTGGTACAGTACCTTTGTCTATGCAAACAAGATGATTTCGTGATTTGAATAATTTTCCAATGTCTAACATAAATAGTGGCTGTCAGTGGGGATGATTCAACTTAATTCAAAAAAATATTTATTGGTTGTATGATATGTGCAAGTCACTATGATAGTCACAGTAAGGAAAACAAGGATGAGTAGGAGCTTTACAAGGTTAAAGCAGCAGAGAAGGATGCAAATTATTAAAAAGGCTTCAAGGAAAAAAACCAAGCCCTCCTATGGTACAGCTAACATTTGAGGCAGGCCTTGAAAGAAAAGTAATCAAAATTTTTGAGAGTTTTAAATAGGACATGGGCAGGAAATGAAAAGCGAGAAGGGAAGTGATCTGGTAAGAAAGCAAAAGATTTCAGTTCTAGAGAACAGTATTAGGAAAAGTAGGGAATGACAGCAATCTAGTTTGTCTGGAGCACAGGCTTAGAGAGCAAGGATTAGAGGAGGATAAAGATAGAAAAGTGGCTCAGTGGCATGCCGTGGATGCTTTAAACACCATGCCAGATAACTTGTACATCATTCAGTAGGAAATGAGAACCCAGATCTTCAAATCAGGTTTTCTTAATGTTATATTCAAATAATTACCACAAAACTTGAATCATTTTGCCAGCATAGACACAACCAAAGAATTAACATTCTTTTCCAAACTTGGTCATATACATTTGGTATAGTTCTTCAAATTCATTTTTTGTTTAAAAGAGAATCCATGAGTGTGTGTGTATGTGTGTGTGTGTGTGTGTGTGTGTGTGTGTGTGTGTGTCTATGGGGGGGGGGGCATCAGTTCTATTTCCTGATCCTTAGATTAGTTACTGGGCTTGGAGATAAAGCAGAGAAGGCTCTTTTAAAGTTTCTGAAGCAAAAACACACATTCCCTGACAGAGAGAAGGAAATCCTAAAAATATATGAGTAGAAAAACCATGCTTGGAACTTCTTGCTCCTAAACACTCAAAATTAAATGCCTGTCATGATCTATTAGATTATTGGCAACTGTAAGACGCTCTGTATATAAATCAGTAGTCAAAAGACAGTAAACACAATATTCTTAAAAAGACAAGAAACAAAGAGAATTCAAATTCTTTTCACTTTGTTAAGAGTCATAAAAACAACTATATAAATCTTAATTGAGAAAAGCTTCACGATATAAAAAATAGGAGTGATGGCATGTTAAGAAATATAAAATTTTGCTTTTGTATCATGATGCTATATATATGTGTGTGTGTGTGTGTGTGTGATTTTATGTATTTGTATAAAGGATGTAGATCATACCCTCACTAATTAATTGATTTACCTTTTACTGAGATATAACTATGTAAATTGAGTCTAGAATATAAAGGTGAAAAAGATTCAACATGTCTCAACTGTCTCAAGACAAATTACTATTCTTATTCCCATTTTCTCCACCCCCAGCCTGGCCCACTTCCAATGTTTTCTCCCATCTTCTGAATAATCCAAACAGCACTCATAATCCCACTCTCTCTTCCTCCCTCATACCCACCTCATCATCATGTATTTTTTTTAAAGCTTTTATTTATTTATTTGACAGAGACAGACACAGCGAGAGAGGGAACACAAGCAGGGGGAGTGGGAGAGGGAGAAGCAGGCTTCCCGCGGAGCAGGGAGCCCGATGCGGGGCTCGATGTGGAGCTTGATCCCAAGACCCTGGGATCATGACCTGAGCCGAAGGCAGACGCTTAACGACTGAGCCACCCAGGCGCCCCGCTCATCATCATGTCTTACAACTTTCTCATGAGGTGTTTTTCAACCCCGGTCCCATCACCAATTCTACCGTCCCACTCCAAACCACCATAACACCGTATGTAGACAATTCAATAGTATACCATCTCATAGCCTTGCCCTTCTCCAATTCATTCTCCATGCAGCAGGCAGATTGATATGAACTTGTCACCACCTTCTACCCTGGTCTCTATCCTTCCCCCTTGATTTTAGGATTTTACTCACTGTTGTACCTCTAACATTCAGCTATCAGTAAAATCTAATCTAATTTAATCAAAGAGGTGGTCACTATAAAGGAGGTAATTAGAAATGAGGAAAGGTTGGGAATTTTGCTCTTACTCCCAGAGGTAACTAAATTTCACATGAAAAATGAAGCATTCTCTTTCTTCCACAAGGCAACACGATCTTTGTTTCTTCATAGGGTTCCCATGATTACTCATCAGTTTGGTATTCTGGAGGGGACTTGATTCAGAGGATGAGAAACCAAATTCTTTAGAAGTCAAAAGTAAGTTTTAAAAACTTAATTCATGAAAAAATTCCCAAATATTTTATAGCCTTCCTTAAAAGTCTTCCACATTTCATTGGGTACGGTATTTCCAGAACTATGTTATTACCTCAGATTTGGGGTAGGGCTACTATTGAGGAGGCTACCCAGACTCAATTCTTAACTTATATTTCAGAATTCTACAATGCATTTTCACTTCTCATAAAGGATTAAAACCACACCATGATAGGACAATCTGTAAGAGTCATAATGCTTTTAACAAGTAAGAAATGGATTAAAAAGCACTTTATGTCTTGTTAAAGAAATCCCCCGTTCCTCTGAAGCCCTTTTTAGCATCTTATTAGTGGCATTTGATCTGACTGACATATTGACCAGCAATTTGAACAGAAGACGGATCATTTCCACATATATCACAAAGGGAATATAAATTTGTGACTGTAAATTCAAGAGGGACAACTTCCAAAGAATTTCTTTAGAATAACCCATCTTACCCTAAAACAGCTTTTAAAGTTGTTTTAGATTCTTCCTCAGATTCCTTAATAAATCAGTGTCTGAAGCTACACTTGATACTAACCTATTTTTATTTGGATTTGCAAATAGACCAAAGTAGAATTGCTCTTAATGTGAAAGTGTCTTAAAATACCAACCCTCTCCTGGCATCAATAGGAGATTAGTATATTAGTAGCCATACCATTACTGGGGAGCGTTTTGTTGTTCTTTATCTTGTGTTTTTATTTTTCCATGTTTGTTATTTTGTATTACCCACACATTAACACTAATTGGCTTTTGGTTCCATATTCTCATTGATTAATGACTCCTCAAGTTGGAGATGCCACAGCTATCACATCTTTTTCTACAATTCCTAAGATAAACAGCCAAATAAGTCTGACTGTAACACAATAGTAAATGTCTCATCATTTCACTGTTGTGTGAAACACTGAGCTGTGAGTCAGCGGAGCATCTACGGAACATATTCAAGTATTTCCTTTCAACCACACTATTAAAGTCTCTCAGTATCTAGAATTACTACCAATATAATTACTGAATATTATTTAGTTTTGTTTTCATTGTTTACAGAACAAGGAAGGAATTCACTGTAGGCATGTGAAAAAAACATATACGCATATGTGCATTTTGAAAGGGTTTTTTGGGTTTTTTTTTTTATTTCTAATTCCATCCAAGTAAAATCGCACAGTTCAGATCATGGATGTTGTATGACTACTTTGAAGGATCCAACCTGATTTTCTGGAAATGTAACCACACAAAAAGTAATTTCTTTATGGCACTTATGGATTTATTACCTAAACATATAAGTTCATGCATTTCCAGTGTATTGATCTTTATTTTGCAAATGTTTCAGCAGCATTTACTATCACTGAAGTAGTGGCAACATGTTCTACTTAAGATCAAACAATCTCCCAAAATCTGGCAAGATTTAACAGAAATTTAAAACAATACTTTCCAGGGAAAACGCTAACCATCTGCAACTGTTATTGTTAACACTATTCTTCTCTCTTTTTTCTTCCTATATTATTTATACTTCCTGTTGCTCTCAAAGCTTTCTATCTATCATTAGCAATTAATTGTAAACAAATGGTTGAAAAGGATGTTTACGTTTACAGTTTTTTTCCTAAGTCAAAGAAATACAGTATCCTGTTTCAGTCACATAAATTTCCGATCTATAGACAGGTCTACCTGAGCTCAGCTAAGAAAAATCCATGGCCAAACACAGAAATGATTCCTTTCAGAGAGGAGGGACATTACCTAAAATCGTGTTCTTGGTGTACTCATGATAGTTGGATGGATTTCTTTTTAAAAGGAAAAAGACCTAAACATGTTGATAAGGACTTCTTTAAGTTAATAAAGTTAGTGCTATTTAGAGTAGAAAACACACTTAGATACATTCGCACATAAAAAGAAATTGAAAACATCAGGATATACCCGGTTGTTTCCTGTTACTTTGTCCTGAGCACATAAGCCCAGCTACACTGGAGGAAGTGGTCTTAAACCAAATTATGTCCCCATTTCTTAGTTCTTGTCCTGACCATTGGGCTACATCGTCTAATGCCACCCACTTGTATCTCTGCCAGAGCGAGCGCACAGTGACTCGTTCAGTGCTGCAATAGGGTTGTCTCTTTGATGTTGCTCAGCCACCATTTCCTTTCCCTTCACTTTTATCTCCGTCCTGGCTCTCATTCCTGCAGCATCCTCCTCTCCAGATGGTCTCCATCTCCCCTTCAGAAGTGCCCAAAATACTCCAGCTTCCTCCTCTTGATCTTCCCTACCGACAGCCATGTTATCCTTCAGGATTTTAATACCGACTTATCCCCTGCTTTAATTATTTTATTCACAGATTATTTTTATAGGGAGAAAAGGGCCACAAGAAAAGATCACAAAATCCTTAGCAGAATTGTTGCATTATTAGGATTACTTCTCAACTATTTTCTGAGACTTTTGATACCTTGTTTGTATCAAGTAACTATTATTTATCAGGAACAGCATTGGGTACTGGGGATTCAGATATAAATAAAACACGGTTAATGAGAGAAGATAAATGAGGTCTGGACAAAGTATGGGGGATGGGTACTAAAATCTCAAAGGGAGAACAACCAGTTTTGCATATTATCATAGAAAAGTTCATGTAGTTGGGTCTTCTAGGATGATTAGGAGTCCACCAGGTTGGTCATGGGGAAAGGCTACTCCCAGTAAGGAAACAGTGTGGAGATACAGATTTAAAGCAGTATACCAAGTTCAGAGAATTGTGAGTAGTGTGTATGACTATAGTGAATCTTCTAAAAGCAGGTGGTGAAAATCCAATAGATAAATTTTGAGAAATAGATACCCTAAAAAAGGGCCTTTCATGCCCTGATATTCTAACTTGTCTGGAAGGCAACAGCAAACATTAAAAGTTTTTAAATATATAAAATACATGATAATATCTGCAGTTTTAAATAATTCCTGTGACTGCAGTGTGGTGAATGAATGGAAGAGAAAAAAAGTGGACAGAGAAAGCTGATAAAACACCAATATAATAGCTCCAGTGTGAAGTGCTGAAAGTCTAAACTAAAGTAATATGGATGGATTATGCAAGAGGAGAGAAGGTACAGTCTAAGATTTAGGATACATTAGAGCCTAGGGCCATGTTAGAGGATAACACAGAAAAAAGAATCTGGAAAGCTTCCAAATCCCTGATTTGGGAAGTAGGGGAAGAGAAGCCATTGGTTCCAGTTTGAACACATTGAACCTGATGTGCCAGTAAGTGTCTGAGTAAATTTGACCAGAAGGCAGGTACGGTTTAGGAGCAAACTTGACTACAGGCAATAATTGGGGAAATATAAGTTATCTGATGGTTATATAACTCAAATGTATCATTTAGGAGCCTGGGAAAAAGTGTAAAGAGGAGAAGAGGCCAAGCCTCAGTTCCCAGAAAACACTAAAGACTTATGTTCACTGCAAGCTGGGGAGCCTGCAGTGAATATTAGGAATGACTGAGAACTAATTTCTACAAGGCAGGATGCAGTTGACAAGGTCAGGTGCCACTGAGAAGTATTTTGAAAAAATGACTAGTGATTGTTGATTGAGAATTAGAAAAATAAAGATGGTAAGTAATGAAATAGTATGATATATTACTCTTGAACTTGAAGGAAAAAAAGATGATAAAAGATGATCATTATCATAGGTCAACTATTTTTTAAGATGGGAGGAACTGTCACATCAGGAATGGAAGGAATCAGAATTTAATGGAGGACAAGGACATACAAAACAATTACCAATTAACATGAGTGCTATGATAGGAAAATAGAACTGTGGGAGCATTGTTAGGAGAACCACAATCACCTCCCCTTCTTCCATGAATGTGAAAGTCAGGAATATTTTAACACTGAATTTACCGAATACATTTGAATGACTTATTTTCTGAAACAAGGTCATTCATAGAATGTTTGAACAGAAAGACGTATTAAACATAGTGCAGTTACATTCTCTCATTCAATCAGATGAAGAAGAGGAAGGCCTGCAGAGGTTCCATGGCACACCAAAGTCAGTCAGAACACCAGGGGCAGAGTTGCCTTTGAATACTGCGATTTGTACTATACCAGGTTTATCATCATGACCTGTTGCCTTACCTTTTAAAAGTCTAGGTTTTAAGTATACAAATCAGATATAAAGAAGAAATTCATTATGATTTGGATTTATCACAGGAACCCTGATAACAGACTGGTTCTTTGCTGGTTAAGTATCACATTATCTCATTTGAAGAGACACTTTTCAGAATGTCGAGTTTTAACCCGATTGAGCTATATTACTTATTATTAAATATGTCTTGCCTATCATAAGTTGTGACATGAGCAGTTGTGACAATTCTATTCCTCCAAGAAATATAAAGATGTATTTGGAGTTATAATCTGTTACTTAAAATAGTGCAAGGAGACACAAGTTTGGTTTTGCTCTTGTTCTCTTATTGTTTTGGTTGTTTTTGTCTTTCCAGGGGTGAAAGCAAGAGTGGGAAAAAAAGTCTTAAATTTAACTTTCCTTCCTAACTAAGCAAAAACAAAGCTTTCGTTTTCAGCCTCAATTCACTTCAAATCTTTTACCCTATTCCCACTGACACTGTCACTTCAAAATCACAGCATAATGCAGTGCACTGTTTTCCAATGTCAGTAAAACAAAAGCTTTATTGAATAAGTATGTGTGAAAATGCTGCAAACAAAAACATCTCCACAGGCAGCACCTGATTGGCTCACAGCAATGCTCTCCATTGTCATATCAGAGCTCAGCAAGTAACTTCCTAGCATATCAGACTAACGTTTCTTTCAAAATTGTTTGTCTTTTTTAAAAAGAAGAAAGCAAACAAAGAAAATTAGGATAAATATTTTCCTGGCCAAACCTGGGAATAAACCATTCTCCTCAATTATAAGAAGACAGACTGCCAAGAAATATACTTTCCTGATACCTCTTCTTTTACTCTACATGTTTATTAATAATTCTTTTGAAGGTGACTTCCTCCCTTTGTAAAGTCTCCAGGTGCCCATGCTATATAGTTTTACTCTTAACTAAGGAGTAAACATGGTTGCATCTGTTTAACTACATATTGCATGAACGTTCAGTCTCTACCTAATAGAGAGTTACAGACTTCTCCCTTTTGCTCCTCACCCTTCTATCTCAGCACCCTTGCCATGTCTCATAGCTAAAAAAAATTACTACCGCCGTGCAAAACTCAGCAGTGGGCGCGGCAGCCAAGTCAGAGTCATCGCAACTGTGCTAAGTTCTCCATAATTTCCTATTTTCTCTAATTTTTCCTCTGCTTACAGGGCAGCTACTCTCATAAGTGTTTAGGGCCCTAAAATCCGGAATCTCACTCATTACGATTAGCTTTGCTTCCCTCAACCTCGGCAGCTCTGCCAGCAGCCAAGCCACTGCCTCATACATAGAATTGCCTCTAACTGCCTACATGGTGATGCTGCCAGGAAAACTGTCCATCGAGTTCAGCCTGAGCCCAGTTTGAATTTCTGTGTTTTAGGGATCTGTGTCTTGTCGCTCTGCTATAACCTCATATTTTAAATTACTTGAAAGGTAGCTTCAAAAATCATCTGTGATAGAAACAATCTGATATAAATGAATACATTTTTTTCCCAGTGAGTTATCTAACAAGACTTCTAAATGCAAAAGCTAACTTTATAAAGACTACACTAAAAGTGCTTCATGCATGGTTATTTCCAACTCATTAAACATCTTTAGAAAAATATACGAGTGTCTTCAAAGCAATGGCTTAAAAGAATCCATTCAGGATTTTGAGGGAAGAGCAAAAGAGTGGGATATTATAAATAGTGGGAAAAGTTAAGTGCTATTAACTACAATCAGGTGCTTAATCTACAACAAGAGATAATACTTCCAAAAATATAGACTTGGCTACAAATCTTACATACATTCATGTACATTCATGGAATGTACACTTATGTTCATTCATCCAGCCAGTCATTTATTCATTCAACAATTATTTATTGAACATCTACAATGTACCAGGCACTGAACACAGATCTGGAAAAAAATAACAGACAAAGCTCCTGCCTTTCTGAAGTTTACATTCTAGTGGGGGACAAAAATAATAAAAGTGCAGATATACAACAGAGAGAGGTAGCATGAAGTACTAAGAACAAAAATAAAGTGGGGTCATGGGGCTAGGGAGACAGGAAATACTATTTTAGATAGATGATCAGGGAAGGCCTCTTAGAAGAGGTGGACTTTGAGTTGAAACCTATGAAAAAAGAGAAAATATGAGTCATGTAAATGACAGGATTGAGAAAGAGGAATGGAAATACACAACCCCTGAGCAGGAAATGGGCTTGGAATGTTTGTGTAACAGCAAAGATGTAGGAGTGGAGAGGAATGAGGAGGAAATAAATTTGAGGTAAGAGAAAGGGTCTTGAAGGCCATAGGAAGGATGTTGGATTTTATGCTAAGTGGGTTGGAAAGCCCCTGGAGAATTGTGAGGCTTAGAGGAGACGTGATCTAATACATACACACACACACACACACACATTCTCCAAACATTCCTGTTTCCAATACATGAAGATTTGTTGGCAACTGATGCTGTCCATGGGCTACTACTTTGGGCATTCAGTGATGCCAGTTTCTGCCCTTTGATTTATTGAGTGTTTCTTTCAACAGAGAAAACAGAACAAACAAGAGGGTTCAAGGGAAAGATCATCACAATAATCCATTTTATAGCATCTTCTCACAAATGCTCTCACTTGGACCCACCCAAAACTCTGTTAGGAGTACAGAGGAGTTCCCCTGTAAGGGAACTGTGGTTATGCTTATTATTACATAAGAAAATGAAGAGTTAAATTCCTTTGAACAATGATACATCAGTGGAGAGTGGAAAAGCTAAGGCTAGAACTTGGATATGCTGCTGCTGAGTCCAAGGCTCATTCCTATACACAAGACTGTCTCTCAAAAGAAAATTAAATTAGGTTATTCTTCTACTTCCTTCCATATCTCACTCACCAAAAACGAAAATAAAACTGGGCAGAAGTTTAAGAATTCCCATTTAGAAAAAAATAAACTCATTGTCAAATGAGATGGGAGCAGGTATATTGTATTGTTCTCCTAGGACCATAACTATGGCATTTTTAATATGTCTGATAGCACCTTGCAAAATCCTGAGCAAACACAACCTCCATACCACGGATTGACTAATTGAGAAAGAGAAAGAGAAAATAGAAGAATTAGAAACTTTTATGTCAAGGAAAAAATAATATTCATCATCCCCATAATCTCCTTCATACTTCATTAAGATAAAAGTACATGCATTTACAAATATTTTTCATATATATTTCAACCTTAGGTAGTTGTCATATACTGTATGGACAGGCTCATGTAACACTATTTAGGAATAAATAACTTTCTTGTGGGAAAAGGTATATATTAAAGGTCTGCATTCAGAACTACTTTTAAGACTAGATAATTGTCATTTCAGTTCAACATGCATTGAGCACCAATTAAGTGCTTAATATACCTTGTTAGATACTGGAATTACAAAGATGGATCAGATTGCCATACGGTATTTTTGGTAGATCATGTTATTTCATAATATTAAGAATGCAAGGGGTAAATAGAGGAAATAACATTACTTTGGTCATGAGTGAGTAATTTTGCTCTCCATTCCCCTTTCCCTGTCCCCCTTCCCAACCCCCATCCCTGAAATCTTTATTTAAAGTCCATTCAGGCGTTTTTCTCTTTTGCTCCTGCAATTCCCCCGCTCAATCCCTCCCAACTCCACTTCACCCCTTCTTACCTATATATATGTATATAATATTCCCATATATATAATATGGGAAGAACACTCTGAAGTAGGTGATGTCTCTGTATAAACAGGTCCTTCATTCTCCAGTTGGCAGAAAGATAAAAATTTCTCAAAACAGCCTCTGGTCAGAGTCAGCAGTTCTAAAAGTTTCTCTTAGAGTAGTCAACCATGGCAGGAGATATTGAAGCCCCATAAACCAGCCACGTCAGAGGCCATAGCAAATAGGTCAGCCATGGAGGAGGAAACTCAAGCCCAAAGAAGCAACTACATAAGTAGAGGCCAGAGAAACCAGATCAGGGGTATTCCAAATGGATTTTTATTGCCGTACTTTAAAAATTCTGAAAACACTAAACAAAACCTCTGAAACTGACAAGAATAACTTTCCAGACACTCTGGAATTCAATCAGACATCTACAGAAACCAAGCAAATACCCAACCAAGAAAAACCACATACAAAATAGTAGAAAATTTCAGGATGTTTTTATTCACCCTTGTCTCCCCCAGTTTGGGGGAAGCAGCAGCCCAGTCGGACTCCAGTTTCATTCAGTGACCTGGGGAGAACAGTGTGGGCCAAATTTGAAACTTTCTAACCTGACTCTAAGCTGCCTGAGGCACTGGTCTATGTGTCACCCAACTCAAAGCACAGATGGACAAAAGTGACTAAGATCTCAGATAGGAAAAGTGCAAAAAGTAACAGCCATGATTTCTGAAAACTGCAAGGATTCTACAGACCCACAGATCCTCGGGGGCAAGAGATTAAGGGTAGAGGAAATAGAAATTCTGGATCTGAAAAATATAATAACTGAATTGAAAGAGATACAAGAGGGGTTCAACAGTAATTCAAACAAGCAGAAAAAAGATTCAGTGAACTTGAATACAGCTCATTTGAAATTATTGAATCTGAAGAGAAAAATGAAATTATGAAAAGCGAGCAGATTCTAAAGGACCTAAGGGAAACCATCAAACAGACCAGTACACACATTATAGGACTCTTAAAAGGAGAAGAGAAAGGAAAAGGCATAGAGAGCTTATTTAAAGAAAAATTGCTCAAAATTTCCCAAATTTGACAAAAGACATAGATATACAAATACAAGAAACTCAATGAACTCCAAATAGAATACATTCAAAGAAACAACACCAAGACACGTTCTAATCAAACTTTTAAAAGACAAAGACAAACAGGAATTTTAAATGTAGCAAGAGGAAAATGACTCAGCACATACAAGCGATCTGTAGTAAGATTGTCGGCAGATTTCTCGGACCAAACCTTGCAGACCAAAAGGCAGTGGGATGATACATTTAAAGCACTGAAAGAAAAAAAAAGTCAACCAAGAATTCTATATCTACCAAAACTGTCCTTCAAAACTGAGGGGAGAGACAGGGTGCCTGGATGGCTCAGTCAGATAAGCATCCAACTCTTGATCTCAGCTCAGGTCTTAATCTCAGGGTCATGAGTTCAAGCCCTGCATTGGGTCCCACATTGGGTGTGGAGCTTACTTAAAAAATAAATAAATAAGGGAGAAAATAAGACATTGCCAGATAAACAAAAGCTGAGGGAGTTTATTACCACTAGACCTGCCACTAGAAATACTAAAGAGAATCCTTCAGGTTGAAAGGATGCTAGACAGTAACTCAAAGCCATATGAAAATATCAAGTCCTTTGAAAGAGGTAAATATATAAACAAATATAAAAACCACTTGAGATCAACATTAATGAAAAGTTACCAATTTATAGTGAAATCAGTTGTCAAATGAACATCATCTCCACTCAAAGAGTTATATACAGTGTTAAAATCACAAATGATATAAAGGTACTTTCACTTAAAATTATTCTTCTAAAATTTCATAATACCCTGGAGGAGTTAGAAAATGAGAGTAAACAAAGCAAAGTTGATATTGCACAGAGAATTTCTGAATAAATGTAACACAAACATACCAGTATTGGTATTGATAAAGTAACCCTGCGTTGAATTTTCCATCCATATGCAATAAAAACAAAAAAAATGAAGATGAACTAGAAATGCTTTCTTTGAAACAAAATTATATGGTTTTTAGTGAAAAGATTGAATGAAATTAGAGAGAAAGTTTTCAATGCTCTCTTAAAGTTATCAAACAAAAAATGATTTTATTTGATGATAATGTAATTACAGTAATACATTTGGCTTTAGTTTATACCTATCTTCTTAATATTTCTCCAACTAAAATAGTTTCAAAAATAATTATTTCAGCCACTAAAGAAAATTTCAAAAAAAAAATACTTAAAACTCAAGAAATGAAACACATTATTATTTTTCAAAGATCAAATATTTTTGGTAATTTTATGTAATTGTCTTCATTTGTATATTTTTTATTTTTAAATATTTTATGTATCATTTTAATTTTCTATGTTAGAGTAGGAATATATATAACATTCATAGTGTTATAAACTTAGATTTTACTTAATGCTTAGAACATTTATATTTGAGATATATTATTTAGTTTCATTAATTTTTTTATTTAAAATTTTGCTTGCTGAACATTTTGTTATACAAAATACAGTGAGTAAAATAAATCCTGGTCTAGAGCCTTTTGCTCTAAATTGATGATTGCTATATCCTAGAAAAAATGAAAAGAGACAGACATATGAGACAATTTCAATACAAAATCTGAATGATCTGAGTGCTTAGAACCATATGGTAACACTACAAAGCCAAGGATATTTTATGATGTTAGTAGGCTCAATGCATTACTACCTTTTAAGGTCCTAGTCCATATCATAGCAAACATATTAAAATGCTGCTATATGTCACAAATGAATGTAATTTTTATATAACTCAAATATATAGCATTTGTGTTGAGTTTTAATAGCAGGTGATTGGTTGATAGAATGACATGTCATGTTCTTAAGTAACTGAACATTTATTCATTTCAAATTTGCAGTTTTTTTCCCTCCTTCTGGTTGCTAAGTTTTATAGTAGGTCTTGATTAACCCCATAGGGCTTTTCCCTATGCCTATAATATCTAGAAGTTAAAATCACCCTGGGAAAGATTTCTTCAAAAAGGAGACAAGATGCTTGAGACAACTTCTGAAGAATGAGTCTTGGAATGTTGATTCAAGATTGGAAGTGTTATTCCAGGTGAAAGGAACAGAATGAGCAAAAGCACTGAGTGATATAAAAGATGTGCACAGCCAAACTACAAATGTTTTCATGTTATTAAAATGAGAAGTCTGTGGCAAAAGACAGAGATTAAGATGTAAAGGCGCTGGGGGGGAAGGGTGTGAAAAGCTTTGTACAAGAGGGCTTGCACTTCATCCTGGGAGAGGCTACCCCTAAATCACTTTATGCAGTGGAATGACAAGACCAAGGACACATTTCATATGGATCACCTTGGCAGCTAAATAGAGATGAATTTAAGGGAACAAGTTAAAAGGCAAGAACATGGATTAAAATACTATTGCCCTATCTCAGGATGATAGTGTCCAAAGATGGGCGCATAGGATACACTTCTCTCAAGGAGAGTACTGGGCAATTCATTTAGAGAGAAAAGGAATTGAAACTTTATTTCTAATTATTTTTATCTTATCCTTCAAGAAGTCTCACCTTTTGGCATTCATTTTGCAAAGCATAAAATTATACATTTTATAACGTATATAATCAATTGATAGAGCAGTTCATTTATCAGTGATATAAACTGGAACCTGAGGCTTAAAAATGCTTATCAGTGGGGGTACTGAAAAATAAAAGCTCAGAGACCCCATTGTTCTGGATAAGAGTGACAAAAGTGTGTTCGAAATCATGGAGAAACACAGATAAAATTGTGGACTGTTTCAGAGCAAAAGACATCAGAGTTGGCTGCTTGTTTGGATGTAATGGTTACAGTTGTCACATACAGGCATATAAACATTCCTGCATGTTAGTCAGAAAGCAAGGCTAGAAGTGACTCCAGGGTTACGAGGTGAGGCAGAGTAAAGCAGCTCTCCGTAAAACAGGAATTCTATCAGTGGAAGGCAGAGGTATTCTAGTAGCAAATTAAAAGCAGATGGGCAAATACTATGTGAAAATTCTTTCTGCTATGAATCAAAAAGTACTTTGAAAATATGGAAACAAGAAAAATGTTCTTGAGCTACAGCATAAAATATTCGGGTTAGCTAACAGAAAGAACCTTGGGAGTGGTCACTGTTAAAAACTGTGTATTAACACAGAAGGTAATCGTTTCTGTTCACTGTGGTGTAAAGGTTCATCCTGTATCTGGTCAGAGAACCCATTGAAATATCTTCTCTTAGTTTAGTGTTTTTCTCAGCTGTCAAGAAGTTTACATGGTGGGTTTAATACCTCCTAAATCAGAATCTTCCTTACTGTAGCTTATCACTCATGGACATCTTAATTAATTCTTTGATAATTCAGGCTTATGTACCATAAGAAGTAAAAGATTATAGATACTTAGGAAGAACATGTTTTTACCATTGCAGAATAGAGGACTAGATATTTTGCAGGAATCACATGTATCTTTTGATCCAGTTATCAAGAACTCCAGTTTCTGGAGGAATTAGGGTATGTTTCCAAGCAATATTAAATGCTCTGATATCATCAGGGTGAAAACTACAGGCTCACCGTGAAGTGATTAGGAGATGTGGCTGCCTCTGCTATGATTCAGGGTTAACCAAAGTAGTCACACACCCAAAATCCATTCCCCAGTGGTTTGTGCTTACATAGTCTCATATTCTTGCCACCTGGCATATTTTCATTAGAAAACAAACACAAGGTTCTCGTCTTCTGAAGGTCACTGTAAAACCGTACATTACCCCAAAAGGGAAGGTAGGCCTTGGTAGCTATCTTTAGTCTTATCCCTTAACTTATCAACATGGGTACCTCATTCCCAGCAGCCAGTGGTGAACTTGGGAGGCATAGGAGCCCAGCCTTGAGAAGATAAGATAATGGGGGATAGGTAAGCCACAGAAAACCTCTGCCTCCTTTTTCACAATAGCCAACAAAACAGGTCTTGGGCAAATTACTCTGAGCTCTGCACTCAGGATATTCTAAGTTTATAAAGACCGTAAGATAGGTAAACCTATATAAGATGAATGTTTGTATAGCAGAAACTCAACTAAGAACACAGCTTTCTTATATATATGTTTGTATTTTGAAAGAATTCGAGACCACTCTAATTCTTTTTCATTAATAATAATATTATTAGTAATCATTAATAACAATATCATGAATGGCATTAATCATATCATATTAAATTATATAATTTTTAAGTATGGTACAATTATGTTGTAATATAATTATGGTATATTATGGTATGTTATAATAATGCTTTGTTATATATATTATTTTAGCAGTATAACAAATATTGAGTATCTAGAGCAGAGTCCAGTATAAAGATTAATTTTCTTTATAGTTGGTATCCAAAAAAGTTATGCAAATTTATGTGTATTTTGTAAAGTACATGTTGATATGAAATAAGCTGATGGGGAATTTGCAGTGAACAACAATAGTTAACATCATTTTCTGTGAAATTAACTCTTGATACCATACATGGATGGCTAGCTGCACCAGAGACTGTGTGTTCACTACACTTTCCCATTTCATTCTCACAAAACCCACTTTACAGATGAGAAAACTGAGGCTCAAAGAGGCAAACATGACCAAGGTTGCACAGACAGGAAGCAGCACAACTGGGATTTGAACCTAGATCTGAATGTTCAAAGATCCTTCTTGGACTCATTATGGAATTATTAAGTCTGTACTTATTACTTGTCATGTTTCAAAAGTGTTTAATGTCAGAAGGGAAAGCACAAATTGATATAAATTGGACACAGCTATTGCTTCAAGGAGATTATAGGCTAATTGGAGAATTAATGTACATAAACATGTAGTCATATTAAATAAATATGCATATACAAAGATACAAGTTATAAGACTGAGTTGAGGGGTTCATGATTGTGGTCATGAATTTGAGACATTTATCTTCCTTCCTATATAAATTTACAGGTTCTTTCATGGCAGAGACCACAAGCATATTCTGTTCACTGTAAGGGCACAGATTCCTGAATATGAGGTCATGCGGCAGAATAGTCCCAGGACAGCATCCCTACTGAATGGAGCTCTATTTCCAGTATGGTAACATATTATCAACTGTGTCAATGCAGATCTTTCGAGAAGCCAAGGCAGAATTTGACATGCAAGATTCCGGGGGTTCAATTTTACTCTTGGGTAAAGGAGAAAGGAACAGAGCTAAACAGGATAAGATCTCAGCTCACATGACTGGTCTCATACCTGTGAAAAGACAAGGGAAAGGAAAGTTGGGTAGGAAGCCTCCCAGACTGCAGGGCAGTTCTACGAAATTGTCAGCCAGGTCAAAGGAAGAAGTCTCAGGGAGCAGGTCTGCACCAGTGCCCTCACCATACTCAGCTGCTGGTAGAGCAGCCGGGGAAAGTGTGGTCTCAGATTTCACAGGCGGAGCAGCTGGGGCAGCCTGTCAACTCTGCTCCAAGCAGTAGGCTTTTCTCTCTCTCTTTTTTTTTTTTTTTTAAGATTTTATTTATTTTTTGACAGAGAGACAGTGAGAGGGGGAACGCAAAAGCCGGGGGAGTGGGAGAGGGAGAAGCAGACTCCCCGATGAGCAGGGAGCCCAATGTGGGGCTCAATCCCAGGACCCTGGGATCATGACCTGAGCCGAAGGCAGACGCTTAATGACTGAGCCACTCAGGCGCCCCGTAGGCTCTTCTCTTGAAGGAGACCTGAGCCGTGCATATCCAGGATAAACATCTAAAATCAGGATGCAGTAAGGGCCTATAGAATGATGTCTTTAGCCCCCAGCATACTTGTTGGGAGGTGAGTAGGCCTACTATCTACCTGAGGCTAGACCACTCAACCTGCTATAGTATATAGTGTGTGTTTTAACCATGAGAAGAATCCTGCATTTGTCCTTTGAAAAATAATCAAACTCTTTTCTGGAAATCAAAAGATATTTGGTGGTAAAATAGGATGTTATTGGCATAATAAGGGCCATGAAGGAAGAAATAAAGGAAAGTGAATGCTGTGGGATGCTAGTGCTGAGACGGTGATTGAGCAGGCCATTGGCTGACCCATACCTTAAAGAATCAGCTTGTTCAGCCCTAGCAGGAGTCTGCCTGGTAGCTTATCTACATACTATCATATGCAAAAGCAAACCTTTATTGATCACCTATTGATTAGCCAGCTTTTTTCCTAGACCCATGAATCCAGTGAGATATTAGAAATAGCCCTCATCCCAGATACTATTATAAATGACCAATCACTCTTGTGAAGTCTGAAGTTCACAGTACACATTTACATTATTTGGGATAGATGAAACAAGACATGCGTACATCATATGTACATGATAGCTAAATTATGTTGAGCATTCAATACTGTACAATAATCCTAGGATGTCATAGTGAATATCATATTTAATCAACACAGCAGCACTTTACAGTGCCATTATTCCTCCCATTTTACAATTGAGGAAACTAATGATTAATCCAATTAAGTGACTCATCTAAGATCAAACAGCTAACAAGAGAAAGAATAGGCTGGTGTTTAGCTACCACTTACTTAATAATTTCTAATTCCCATACACTGTAGTAAGCTCTTTGAATGGATGGATAGATAGATGATAGATAGATAGAACAGAGAGAAATAGTCTCTCTATATAGATTATATATATAGTCCCTATATATAGTCTCAATTATTATATATATTTTATACATACATATATATTTCAAAAAATAAAATATTTCAATATATAGATTCTATACATACATATATTCACATGTATGCACATATATATATACAAATATGGTTTCAATTATTCCTTAAAACCCATGGCTTGGGGTCTATGTGCCATCAGACATATGTAGAACACTCAGAGAGACTAAGTAACTTGCCCAAGGTCAAGACAGAACTGTCTCATTCCAAAAACAACATTCATTCTACTGCATGGCAGTACCAAAACTCATAAGCAATTTGTGAGCCCTCAACCGCTACCTAGGGTAACAAACAAATGTCCACACTCAACCATTTAGCAAAGAAAATAGAACTTCTAAAGAGAAATTGATGCTGTGATGTTATCCAGGTGGCTATCATTTTTAAGTCTAAAATATCTTCACGATCTGATAGTTCAGTTGATGTTGTCATATAACAAAATATAAGAGTCTTCATATTTTAACCTGGGCAAATATTAATCGAATCTATAGAAAGTTCATCAAGATTGTGTTTTCTTGTAATTTACTTCCCTAAAACAAGAAATAATGTTCAGTATCATGAAATTTTTGGGAAGATGTCCCTGAATAAACCACCAGACTTCATACCTACAAAGTATTGACAAAAGCCAAGAGCCGTAAAATCTTTAGACACAAACTGGCCAACTGTTCTTATTTACTAACTTTGGCTCACTGAAGTATGACTAAATATATTCACTGAATTCAATTCAATAAATATTTATTGAGCACTTACTACATAAAATCTGTTGCCAAAACCCTGGGAGAAAGGAGTTCAAAGACTAATATGGTATAGCCCCTGACCTCCAGGAACTTTGTAGTTTGATACAGGGGAAAAGCCATGTACAAATGGAAACAAAAGAAGGCAAAATTTGAAATGGGCCAAAATACCAGTATCCACAATGCATTCTAGGAACATAAAAGAGAGATATTAGTTCTTACTAGAGGAATTATAGGTTTCAAGGATTTAAACCCAACTCCTGGTACCAAAATCTATACTAGTTATCAATTACTACAGAACCCCCCAAATTTCGTGGCTTAAGCAACAATTATCATCTCAACAGTTTCTGTCACACATCCTGGTAAAACTTAGCTGGATGCCCCTGCCTCAGGATCTCTCACAAGGTTGCCATCCAAGTGTCATCTGGGGTGCAGAATCTTCTGAAGGCTCTTCTGGGGGACAGTCTGCTTCTAACTGACTCTCATGGTGGCTGACAGGATTCAGTTCCTTGAAAACTACTGGACGGAGTCCTCTGGTCCTCACTGGCCATTGGCTGAAGACCTTCCTCAGATCCATGCCATCAGGGCCTTTCCATAGAACAGCTCCCAAGATGGCAGCTGGCTTCTCTCCAAGCGAAAGAACAAGAGAGCAGGAATGGACAAGATCTAAAGCACAGTCTTTGCATTATCTGATCTCACGAGCAACATTTCATCCTTTTTGCCCTACTATGTTCTTTAGGAAGGGGCCACTACGTCCAACCCACACTCCTTGGGAGGGTATTACACAGTCATGAATACCGAGAGGCAAGATCACTCTTGCTTCTCAGAGACTGCATACCAGGATACACCTTGAAGGATAGATAGAATTTCAACTGGTAGGAATGCAAAGAGTTGAAGAGTAAAGGTTTCAGGAAGAGAAGGAGCACAAATACAGAGGTGCGTACACACAGAGGTCTGCTTCAGAAGAGCAGAGAGTTCCTCCAGTTTGGTGCAAACCTGAATGCATGATTAGAAAATATAGGGGCACCTGGGTGGCTCAGTCGTTAAGCATCTGCATTCAGCTCAGGTCATGATCCCAGGGTCCTGGGATCGAGTCCCGCATCAGGCTCCCTGCTCGGAGGGAAGCCTGCTTCTCCCTCTCCCACTCCCCCTGCTTGTGTTCCTGCTCTTGCTTTGTCTCTCTCTGTCAAATAAATAAATAAAATCTTTAAAAGAAAAGAAAAGAAAAGAAATCTTTGAAGTAGGTCCAGGTAAATAACGTGATGCTTTTATTATTTTAAATTTGGGAAATTGTTTATTATTTTTCAATGTAACCATAACAGAATGAGATGAGCCTCCAGAAAATTAGTCTGGACGTCATGGAAAGACAGACTTGAAGTCCAAGACGTGGTGTGGAGGCCAAGGGGACTTTAAGGAAGCGCCCCTGAAGGACAAAGAGCAGGGACAGAGGCGGGAAGAGGAGGGCTTTATTGAAATAGCATAGCCATGCTTTACTGTGCATTTCCTATAAGGAAAATTTTTTCGACTTCTGATTCTCAAAATACCTAATATTATATGGATTTTCAAAGGTTTTTCAGTTTCTATTATTCTTTCCCCTAACTCTTTCATGCCCTGCTTCAGGGCAACTGTTACCTATTGAATGTCATGCTAGCAAAAACATTTGATCTGAACCTTGCCCATTTGCCCCTGCTGCCTCAAAGAAGGAAACATATGACCTGTCTTTGATCACACTTTTTTCCTAAAATGAAAACATCCTCCAATATGTGATTCTTATAAAAGGTGAGTGTTAAAATTCTGGGATAAACCACATTTAAGCCCAGGGACTCAGTTAAAGTTAATGAAAACATACTGGGATGAGAGAAGCTGTTGTAAGCCTTCATGGATATTTAATTCTTTTGCAAACATCAGAAAACCTGTCCAGCCTCAATATAGACAAAAGCTGGAATGAGTGCTCAATTAGTAGCAGTTTCTCAGCATTTTGTCCAATTATCTAATAAAGAAAACGAGAACCTCGGTACATAAATTTGCTCCATTATGGAAGCAACCTTCAGCGAATAAGCCAGTCAGCTTTATTATTCAAATCATCAATGTGATGTTTGTAAAATGAAACAAAGGCAGCTCTTTAATGATAAATATTACAATACAGCTACTTTTCACATGTCTCCACACACACACATTGTGAACTATTCGCTGAGGTATAAATAAGAGACAACCGAGTGACAATTCAGATACAAGAAAAATAGACAAAACCCAAAACAAAATGGATTATCCAGTTACCACTCTGACATTATTGCCGCTTTCAGGGAACAGCTGACTTTAGTCATCTGTTTCCATCATCTGCTCTATTTTCTTTTGCAGACTTTTGTGGTGCAACTTTTCACAAAAGATGCTGGGTAAAAATCAGAAATAGATAAAAGTCTAGAAGCAATCCTTCAAATTAGTCCCCCTTCTCTCTTTAATTTCAAGAAGGGATGCAGTTCTTGGGAGGGTCCATCCTTTGACAGATCATTCCGAGGCAGAGACATGAGACTCTAGGGCATCAACAAGGTCATTGCCACGTTCGCCCCAGTCTCCTGGAGTGCTGCAGGCTGCGAGCAAACGGATGAAGGCCCAGAAACAGTTTAAGAGATAAGCTGAGAGGACTGAAGCCAGGGTCAGGGCTTCTGGAAATTTAAAAGCAGACCCATATCACCAGAAGCATTACCATTAATACTACTCACACATGTTCTCATATTGGTCTCCTTACCTTTGGACGCATTTTTTTTTCCCTCTTCAACACAAAGAACAACCTCCATACATTCTAGCAGGTTCCTGCAGCCAGATTTGCCTGATTTGAACAAATAGCTTTTACAGAATCCCTATCACATTTGCAGACGCCCAGCTTCCAGCTCTGACACCCATCTCTCCCTGATTCTCCCTGAATTGCAACCAACAAACCCCTCATATTCCAACATCACAATAAAAATCATGGACATCCATTTTCAGTAGCAGCCGGTGGAAGACCTTCTGCTTCATTGCAAGGAGCATTCCCAAGATCCTTGAGATCTACTGTCTATCTGGCCTCAGCTTTCCTTATAACCATGGTTTTAGATCTCCCTCTTCTTTTACTTAGAAGGACCTCCCTGAGAACATTCTAAGTAGCATTACTCTAAGGGACTCAACAAATATCACAAAAATGGCATGGTCTCCAAAATTGCACTATCTATTCTGAATCTCACAATGCATCAGGTTGCAATCCAGTGACAGTGAAACAGTCATCCTGCTTAAATAATGCTATTTTATTGTTAACTGCTCAAATGGCATTATTTAAGCAATTGCACCCACAAATTATCTGACAACCTAGTATCTCACAGTCACTCACACCAGCCTAATGAATGCTGCAACCGTGGAGAATGATTTTCAAGATGTGGCATAATTTCCTTCGATTTCAGAGTAAATCCACATCCTGGCACAATAGATGTCTGTGATCCTCACTTTGAGAAAGACACATGTGATTTAGCTTCAGGTATTTTCAAGTGAAGGACAGTCTCCCGTGGGCTTCCCACTCTCTGTCCTCTAAAAAGGATGCTGGATATCTTTGCTTTTATCTAACCTATGAATCTGGTCACCTTAAGAAATAAGTTAAAAATACAGAGCCAAGAATCCGAGTGATGTGCAATGACTCCCTTAATTCTTTGACTCACCATCATACAGAGTTTTCCAGAAAACACATGCCACATTGTAAGCCACACTTCACAGTTAGCATATGATCCTCCTTTGAAATGTTGTCAGGTAATTCTATTCTCTAGCAAAGTAGTTGAAATAATAAAGATAGTTACTCACACATGAAGGATTTTCCTGAAGGGCAATCATCTTAACAAGGATTTTTTTTTTTTCAAAATTAGCTAATCTGCAGTTCTATTAAAACACTGTGACTCTAGCCCTGCTTTCCTCACCCCAGAGAAAGGAAAGGAAAGACAGATTCCCATTAGAGAAAAAGCTTAAAAGGCTAAAAGAATCCAGACAAAATTCTCAAGTATTCTAAAATGACATAAAGGTACAAACACACATTTGGTTCTCACTATATACCAACCTAAGATTGTGATTTAACCAATTATCCTGACATTTCTAATATGGACAATTATTTCAAAAATTTTTGTAGAGAGTGGGCATTTAATGAAGCTTCCTTGAAACGTCTCCCAGTTAGAAATGTACCTGCTCCAGATGGATTATTTTTAATCAAATGACAACTGGTGGTTGGGAGCTGAATGTACAGGGAGCACTCAGCTGGTCACAGATAGGTGTTCTCTTTTCACAAGAAATACTCTTTCGGTATTAATGAATTTCGATTGCTTTTTAGTTGTAAGTTAACATTTTAAGTTCATTTTTGCACAAAATAACAACTAAATTGGTGTTCTAATACATGCTGTGAACAGTCATTCATGAAGACCAGCACCAAGGTCCACTCACACTGTTTCCTGCAACTGTGATTGTTTTTAACTTTTTTCTCTTCTACTGAAATAGCATATTGCTTATTTCTTTTTTTTAAAGATTTTATTTATTTTATTTGAGAGGGAGTGAGAGAGAGGACAGGAGAAGAGGGGAGAGGGAGAAGCAGACTTCTTGCTGAGCAGGGAGCCCGACACGGGGCTCGATCCCAGGACCCTGACGTCACAACCTGAGCCGAAGGCAGACGCTTACCCGACTGAGCCACCCAGGCGCCCCACATATTGCTTATTTCTAATGGCATTGGCTAATATATACTGAGGGCCGGTTATGTGCCAAGATCTTTAGATATATTATCTCTAATCCTCACAAGGTAGTATTATTGTCCTTAATTTTACAGAGGACAAAGCTGAGGCTTGGGGAACTAGTAGGGAGCTGTGTTGGGATTTGGTCCCATCTGGTCACAAAACTCATGCTCACTCTTCTATTCCACTCTGCCTACATGAAGAACATTTTTTAACTCAATCAGGCCTTTAAAGAAAGGGAAGTAGAATGGTGCCAAAGATTACATTTCCCTATGCTTATCTGCAAAGAACTTCAGAGGTAGCCAGTTTTTTCATCCCTTTTGCTAAGTCCAAATGAATACTTGCAGCAAGCAGGTGACAACACACACATACATATAAATATACATACACATTTACACACGTCTCCATAGAAGTAAATTTTCAGAAGTAATAAATAACTGAGTCAATAGATGTGTTATAGCATGGGCATTTAAAAAAAAAGCAATTTGCAAGTACATATGAAGTACTCAGTACTGTGCTAGGTATTATGGCAATTAAAAACACATGTAGATATCACAATGTGAAACTGATAACATTGACAGGGACACACAAAAAATCAAAGGACATGCAGGCACATATGCAACTTTATCTTGAGCAAATGCTAATCTTAAAGAAAGCACAAACTCACAGGATACATGAATTGTGTTGTATTAGCAATGGATGCAATGTGAATCACAGATGCTGCATATTTAAACTTTGTGGAGCAATTAAAAAAAATCACATTCTTTCCAGGTATGTGGGAAAGATTTGGAGAGAGGGGTATCCTATTCAAGCGTTCTTTAAATGGGAGGAGAGCCACATTCTGGCACAGAAAGGGAGGCAGGTAGAAAGTACGTTCTGAATGAAGACACTCAAGTTTGTGTGTTGAACAGACAAAGTGGGTGGTGAGGAAGTCTGCTTGTTAAGAAGTGGAGGAGGCATTTATTATAAGCAAAGGATATGTCAAAATTACCCTTTTTAAATAGATGAATTAATGTTTAAACCCATAAAGGATCCAATTTACTGAAAATTATTGAGTCCCGTATGGAAAGCCAATAGTGATTACAACGGAGAGAGCGGTCGTTCTCTAGCCCGGTACGTATGCGCCATATGTGTTTATCTTTCTCACTAGCCTACTTACATGCGATAATACTCCAGCAGCTCTCAAGATGAACATTTGACAAGCCAGCTCTCCGCCGACTGACACCTCCATTTCAGCTGGCCTGACATATATAAAAAGAAATTGAATGTTTATCCGTGTGCTTTCCGGATTTGACATATGTGCCATGTAAGAGTCACAGAAGGAAACTTCAGAAAAGAAATTAAGGAATGTACTTGTCGGTTTATTAATCAAAGTTTACCTGCTTCACATTACACAGAGACAAATTAAGCTGGCTACTATGGTACTTCGAAAACATCTGCTAACATAGTCAGAAGTAATGATAAACAAACGAGTTCCCTTTGTGGTTGATTTTCATCCAGCTGCATTTAATTATAATAACGCTATCAAAGAAAGCTCCCCATTAGCTGCTAATTCAGAATGACTTCAGAAGAAACTCCCAGAGCCTCCAGTGATAGCCTTCCAACTCCAGCAACTTCCTAATCTCTGCCAGTGTTTGTGAAGAGCCATATTAAAGAAGTTTGGTTATCAGTTCCGGCTGTTACTGACTGCCAAGGTGGTAGGCGGGCTTTTTTTCCCAAGACTACCTTGGTAATAATGTGACCAATTAAACCTTAAAAATGACAAAATTTATGACATCCATATTTTGTTCCAGCTTCAGAATAAGATAATGAACTACCACAACACAGGAAGGGGAAAAAAAAAAAAACTTCTTTTAATGCATATTTCAAGCAAAATGCAACCTCAGCCATGTTATTATTTATGGACCTGTAGCCATGACAGCTAAAACTAAAAGTGACACTGGTTTTTCAGACTCGGTTAAACTGGTGTTTAAATAAAGAAGTATCCAAGGCCTCTCAGGAGAACACTATTTCTATCCAACTCAGTAAGTAATCACCATCAAACCTGACTTGTGGATCGGCCTTGGTTCTTACACATTCCCAGGTATATATTCTTCCTTTGAAAGTTCCTAGCCTGAAAGCTCCCCCGAGGCAGAAGGGTGGAAATACCAACATAGCACTGCTCTTTCTCAGGCTTTTCGAGTACAAATATGAGGGATTCCTCGCCCAAATCTGGCTTCTGCCTGGCCAGGAAGCAAACACAGAATCAAAAGCTTGCATGTGCAAACAATGTACAGCTGTCTATGTGCCTTTGCCTCCCCAACCTGAAAGCACACTGCATCTCATTTTTTTTTTGTCTTGGGGTGACCTGGTGAGGTACAAGTTAGAAGTGAAAATGTGTAACTTGGGAAATGAATCCACATTCATCCAGTACTAACCTCTTCCACAAAGCACCAAGCCACAAGTAGAGAAGTTTCATGAAGAAAATCGTAAATGCGAAGTAGCCCTGATTGGGAATGGTAGGCATTTGCCAGAGTTGGATCTGGCCAACCTCCAAGGACCCATGTCATAATGTATTTTCCTAACACCTGGAAGAATTTATTCCATCATGGAAGGTGCATGAGACTGGGAGAGAATGGAAGAAATTTCTGTTCGCTGAAAATGTTGATACATTTGGAGGGTTTGGTTTGTGTGTTTGTCTCTTTGTTTTTCAAGGAAGAACAAAATATCTCTAAATTAAACTATTTTTTAAACTTCTGAGCCTCCTTTGCTATTTCAAATCTTCAAGAAGCCAGTATTGTTTATGAGAGTTTCTTGACTTATCAGAAGGAGAAATGGAAGTGAGAGATGACACCAATGCTTTTAAGTGTGCTTGGTGGAAATTTAACTTCCAGTCATCCATCGGAGTAAGCATATGACATTAATTTCATCCTTGGCACAAAGATCAAATGATGTTGCCAATGTCATTGTTCTGTTTATAACAATATTTGTGATGACTTGAACACTGCCCTCCTCCAGTTGGCTTGAGAACAAGCATTATTCTTCTGTGCTTGGTTTCACAAAGCTGGGGTATGTCCTATTTCAAAAAGAATGTGCAGGAAGGAACATGGATTTTGGTGGTAGTCGATCAAAACTAAGGATTTTCCAAATGTTGTTTTGCCGGAAGTGCATCAATGTCTATGACCATTCTTCTACTCTAAAATTCTCCAGGCGGAGAGCCTAAGCAAATGCCAGCATGGGACAATCTTTTAGAATAAGACTTCTTCTCCTATCTCTTTCCCTTTCTTTTAGATAACTTGACAAATGTTGCAGTGAATAAACATTTTGGGGCATGGAAGACCCTGTAGTATAAATCTTACTACCCTCTAGTGTAAAGGGTCTTCTAAGTAAGCTAGCACATCAGTTCAGTTTCCTCTATCAAATTCATTGTCTTAATTTAAAGAATATTTGGTACTGGAACTCATATTCTCCTCTATAGTGTAGATCTACCCACAGGTGTTGGCTATTCTTATAGCTTATATAAACCCCTGAGTATGCAAATATACTCATAAGGGATTTCCATTTTAGAACACTAATAAAGTCCCTAAGATTTCACCATTATATAAATACATAACTAAACAACAAAAAAAAATGTTCACAAAATTTTCAGAAAGCTCCAGCAGGCAAACAAAAACAAAAGAAAAACAAAACAAACCCTAAGTACAAGTTACATTCGCAGATCCAGGATGATGAGTGGGCCAGCTTGTGTCCCTGACCTTTCCGTGCCTCAGGTTCTATATCTTTAGCTCAGGAATTACACTTGCCTAAATCTCATTCTTGTTTGTTTAATATTAAGTGAGAAAATTGATTGAAAAGTACATTTTACTCGGCAAATAAGGAATTGGCCGTTGTAAAACATAGACTCTGAATACAGAAACAAATAGAATAGGTGGTCCATACCAGAAATCTTCTACTTGTATTATGTGGATCTGTAAATGCCTAGAGTCAGTGGCAAGTGCTTCAGGGAAGCAGAAATTGTAGCCCAGTATCCCTGAGGCTCAATGCCCCATTCAACCACAGCTGCTCCAGTTTTCTCTTTTTTTCTGTTGCAATTCTGAACGATAATTTATTTGGGAAAAAAATGTTTACTGCTAAAAAAATAAATAAATAAAGTCTACTCATCCAGTTACACTCTCAGGGAAAAAAAAGGAAACTCAGACATAAATGACTTGCCTATATTCAGTATTTACCAGCAAGAACTAGAACATGAAAAAAATTAGTATGTCTTCTGTCTGCAAGTTCAATGCCACCTGTTTTGTGGTAGCTAAAAAGAAAGAAATAATTTCTTATTATATTTGACCCCACAACTAAATTGTATTACTGCCTATCATCTGATCTTTCTCTAATTGTTGGGCACTGTCAACCATCCTGCTCTTCTTGTAAATTATTTTCTCGACTTCACAGCATTCCACATGTATTTCTAGTCAATCTGTTTCTGGACCTCACAAAATCGTAAGGTTGCAAGTTGCTCTCAGAGAATTGAGAACAATTCCTTTAACTTATTCGGCATGCTGCTCCTCACATCAATATGTAAATGCGATTGCTTAATAAATACCACTTATTGATGTTGACTTCATCTGCAACTTACTTTGCAGTTTAAAAATCAGGCTTAAAGTTATTCTAAGTTGTGGACTTACTTTCACAGTAATATTCACTCAACAAATACTTCCTAAATTCTTCCTAAGTAACTGCTAACCCTCCTGATTTTCACATGGTACATGGGAAATATAGGGGCACAATTATATGTAAGTGTAAATATCAATATGTTACTGGAGTCCAAGGGAAAATAGATAATTTCCAGCCAGGGAATATGGGAAGACACAGGTAAGCATATTTTGTAGAGGTGGTGACTTTATAACTATCCCAGAAGACTGGGTAGGAATTTCAATGCCAGAAATAGAAAGTTTTCCAGGTGGTGTCTAAGATGGGTCAGCAATCTTAACAGCTAAGGCTGTTGAACTCAGTGTAAAATGTGTCTGCAGCAATGTTCCAGGAACCAAAACATCTCAATGTTCCATCTCCCATCCTTTCTTTGAAACTTCTGCAAGATCTGGTGTTCTCATTTCTCATCCTGTTGGCCTCTACTTGGACTCTGTCTCCCTCCCTTTTGTATTGATGCCTCATCTGGACTGAGTATCAGGCTTTAAATTTTAGTTCCACTCATAGACATGGTCTGCCAAGTCACCTTGAGTCTGGGTTCCTCTGGCTGTAGGCCAGCCTAGACCCCATTCATGTCAAGCCCAGGTCCTTCAGCCCATCTTCCTAGTGCCCTGTTCTTCAAATATTGTGGGAGAAAGAAAAATGAAATAGACAAATGTATTCAGGAATGGTCTCAATGAGAAAATTCTTTATTTTTTTCCATTAATCACACCATCTAACCACAATTGGTGATCTTTCTTTCTCTGTCCTTTGAAGAAAAATCCCCTAGACTTCTGATTCCTTTCAGTATTTAAAATATAGTCTAGATCAAAATATTAATTTAATATCCAAGTTAAAGTACCTCTTGCCTCCTATCTGAATCTTGGCTTGTGATGAGATTTCTGCAACAGTGAAGGACTGCATAGTTTTCTTCTTCACTACCCCCCGCCTCTTTTTTTTTTTTTTGGATTTTCACTGCTTCTTTGCCTTTCTGCTATTTCTAGGTTTCTCTTGCATCTCAACATTGTTGGGCTGTCAAAGGGGATACATATGAGGTGAAAGTGTGAGGGGCAGTTATCCGAACACTGATCCTTGAAGTTTTTGTGGGTTCCTCAGGGCTGCCATCTCCCAGAAGTTTCCTAAGATGGATGATGCATTCTATGGCTGACTTCTGTTCACTCTCATCTCCTGCTCCTGGCTGTCTGCCCAGCAGTTTCTTACGGGTGCAGTTCCCATGACACAGGAGGGGTCATGGGATACTCACACACTCTTGTCATACAAAACATTGATGGTACAGGCTTCCCTCATGCTTCTGTCTCTTCTTCCTCTGTGTTACAGATGCTCTAACTATTTCTGTCTCAGAATTCTCTGTTTGCATAACTTCAAGGAAACTCCTCTAGATACATGTGAAGCTCCCTTTCAGAACTTTTACCTTTATCAGAGTGGAGAACTTTAATGTCTGTGCCAGCAATGGCCTCATGAACTCCTGGGACTCAGCAAGCTTTCATCAGGAGAGGAAGATGTCAATCTTTCTTTTGGTAGATACTCCAATGCCTATGAGCAATTTTCTCATAGTCCTCAGCAGGTTTGGAAGAAGAGGGAGGTGAGAAATCAAAATGTTCTCCCTCTGTGCCTATAGCTTACCACTCACTCAATGCATTCCAATATCTACTCATCAGCTTACATCAGTTGGATGAGGAGGGGAGCATGCCCTCTTTTGAAATATAGAGCCACTTGCTGCCTCTTCTTTTCAGCTTTGGTTCCTCATACAAAACTCTGAAGCAGCAGAAGAAATTCCATTCAATGTTGTTTACAATAATATTTGTGTAGGAGGATAGGGACACAAAGGCTGCAGGGAGGTGCCAGTTTTGATGGAGATGGAATTTTATTCAAGAGGCTATGAAATAGAAGCAAAGTTTTTCTGAGTAAGGCAATGCTAGTATTGCACTACAAAGTTGAGTCTTTCATGCTTTACTTAAATATGTAGATTCCTAAAGTTGAAAAATCATTTTAATAGTTGTTTTAAAAATTAAGAATTATTTTGCTTTCTTATAAATATAGTAGTCATTTTTGTCATTCACCAAATATTCCCAGTCTCTTTCACAGCAGAAGGTAGGATTGGATTTTTCTGCCACTTCAAGTTAATATAGCCACACAACATACTTTAAACTATAAAATCTTAATGCCAGCTTAATCATACTTAATGGTGAGAAACTTCAAGTTTCTCCACTAAGATTAGGCACAAGGCAAGGATGTCTCCTCCCACTGCTTCTTTTCAACATTGTACTAGAAGTTCTAGCTAATGTAATAGGACAAGAAAATGAAATAAAAGGGTATTCAGCCTGAGAAGAAAGAAATAAAACTGCCCTTGTTCACAGGTGATGTGCTCATCTTGTAAAAAATGCAGAAGAATAAAAAAAAAGGTAAAAAAAATTCTGGAGCTATTAAAGGATTGTAGCAAAGTTGTAGGACACAAGGCTAACATGCAAAAATCAATCACTTTCCTATATATCAGCAATGAATAAGTGAAATTTGAAATTAAAACACAGTACCATTTACATTAGCACTCAAAAGAAATTGAAATATTTAGATACAACAAAATATGTACAAAATCTATATGAGGAAAACTACAAAACTGTTGAACAAAATAAAAAACTATATAAACTGGAGAAATAACTCCACATTCATGGATAGAAATATTAGATATTGTCAAGAACTCAGTTCTCCCCAACTTGATCTATAGATTCAAAACAATCTAAACCAAAATCTCAGTGAATTTTTTAATGAATACTGATAAATTCATTTTAAAGTGTATTTGGAAAGGCAAAAGACCCATAATAGCCAACACAATATTGAAAAACAAAATTGGAGGTCTCACATTACCTGACTTCAGGGCTTATTATAAAGCTACAGTAGTCAAGACAATGTGGTATTGGTGAAAGAATACATAAATAGATCAATGAAACAGAATAGAGAGGCCAGAAATAGACCCACATAAATATAGTCAACTGATCTTTGACAAAGGAATAAAAGCCATGCAATGGAGCAGATAGTCTTTTCAACAAATGGTGCTGGAACCATTAAGCATAGACATGCAAAATGAACCTAGACACAGAGTTTACCCCCTTCACAAAAATTAACTCAAAATGAGTCACACACCTAAACATAAAATACAAAGCTATAAAACTCCCAGAAAATAACATAGGAGAAAACTTAGGTTACTTTGACTATGGTGATGACTTTTTAGTTATAACACCAAAGGCACAATTTATGAAAAAAATAATAGATGGGGCACCTGACTAGCTCAGTCCATAGAGTATCTGACTCTTGATCTCAGGGTCCTGACTTGGAGCTCCACATTGGGTTCAGAGATTACGAAAGAGAAAAGAAAGAAAAGAAAGAAAAGAAAAGAAAAAAGAAGAAAGAAGTAAGGAAAGAAGGAAGGAAGGAAGGAAGGAAGGAAGGAAGGAAAGAAGGAAAGAAAGAAAGAAGGAAAGAAAGAAAGAAAGAAAGAAAGAAAGAAAGAAAGAAAGAAAGAAAGAAAGAAAGAAAGAAAAAGAAAGAAAGAAAGAAAGAAAGAAAGAAAGAAAGAAAGAAAGAAAGAAAGAAAGAAAGAAAGAAAGAAAGAAAGAAAGAAAAAAAGAAAGAAAGAAAAAGAATTGATAAGAATTGATAAACTGGAAGGTGGACTCCATTAAAATTTAAAACTTTTGCTCTGTGGAAGACAATGTCAAGAAAGTGAGAAGAAAAACCACAGATTGAAAAAAAATATTTACAAAGGACACATCTAATACAGGACTGTTATCCAAAATATACAAAGCATTCTTAAAATTCAACAATAAAAAAATACCCAGTTATAAAATTAGCCAAATATCATAACAGACAGACACCTTCCTAAAGAAGATATACAGATAGAAAATAAGTATATGAAAAGCATATGCAATAAATAAGAGGTACTACATAATATGTCATTAGGGAAAGGCAAATTAAGACGATAATGAGATACCACTACAAAACTATTAGGCAAAATGGTGCAGTCACTTTGGAAGACTGTTTAGCAGTTTCTTATGAAAATAAAAATATTCATACCATACTGTCCAGCAATTGTGCTCATTGGTATTTACCAAAATGAATTCAAAACTTACGTCTCCAAAAAAAACTTGCACAGATATTAATAGAAGCTTTATGCATAATTGCCAAAGATTGGAAGCAAACCAAGATGTCCTTCAGTAGGTGAATGGATAAACAAACTGTGGTCCATCCATTTACTTAGTGCTAAAAATAAATGAATTATCGAGCCATGAAAAAACTTGGAAGAACTTTAAATACATATTCTTAAGTGAAGGAAGCCAATCTGAAAAGGGTACATACTGTATGCTTCCAACAATATGACATTTTGAAAAAGGCGAAACTGTGGAGACTGTAAAAAAATCTGTGGTCACAGGATTCAGAGGAGGAGGAATAAATGAGTGGAACACAGAAGATCCTTAGGGCACTGAAAATAATGGATAAATATCATAATACATTTCTCCAAACTCAGAATGTAAAGCACCAAGAGTGAACTGTAATGTAAACTATGGACTTTGGGCGATTATGATGTGTCAGTGTAGCTTGATCTATTGTAACAAATACACAGTTCTGGTGGGAGGATGTTGATAACGGGAAGGGTTACTTATGTTGGGGCAAGGACTCTATGGTAAATCTCTGTACCTTCCCCTTAATTTTGCTGTGAACCTAAAACTGCTCTAAAAAATTTAAGTCTTTAAAAAATAAAATTTAAAAAAATGTGTTCTTTATGTATTTAGGATATTAACCCCTTACTGGATATGTCATTTACAAAAATCTTTTCCATTCAGTAGGTTGCCTTTTCATTTTGTTAATGGCTTCCTTTGATGTGCAAAAGGATTTTAGTATGGTGTAGTCCTAATAGTTTAGTTTTGCTTGTCTCCCTAGCCTGAGGAGACATATACAGAAAAATGTCACGGAGGCTGATGTCCAAGAGATTACTGCCTATGTTTATGTTTAGGAGTTTTATGGCTTCAGGTCTTACATTCAGGTCTTTAATCCAATACCAAAATAATCACCACCACCATCATCATTATCATCAGCAACATCTCACTAAAAAATGGGCAGAGGACCTAAAGAGACATTTTTCCAAAGACACAGAGATGGCCAACAGACACACAAAAAGATGTTCAACATCACTAATCATCAGGGAAATGTAAACTGAAACTGCCATGAGATATCTCCGCACATCAGTCAGAATGGCTAGTATCAAAAAGAGAAGAAATAACAACTATTAGTGAACACGTGGAAAAAAGTGAACTCTTATGCATAACTGTTGGTAGGAATTTAAATTGGTGCAATCACTGTAGAAAACAGTATGGAGTTTCCTCAAAAACTTAAAAAATAGAAATACCATATAATCTAGTAACTCCACAACTGAGTATTTACTCAGAGAACACAAAAACACTTATTCAAAAAAGATATATGCACCCCTATGTTTACTGTAGCATTATTTACAATATCCAATATGAAAGCAATGAAAGTGCCCATCAATAGATGAATTGATAAAGAAGATGTGGTATAACGATGTGGTATATATACCCAATGGACTATTACTCAGCCACAAAAAGAATAAAATCTTGCATTTGTGACAACATGGACTGACCTGAAGTTTATGATGCTGAGTAAAAAAAGTCAGACAGACAAAAACAAATACTACGTATTTCATGTATATGCGGAATCTAAAAAACAAAATGAACAAACAGACACACACACAAAAAAACAGAAACAGACTCATATACACAGAAAACAAACTCGTGGTTGCCAGAGGGAAGGTGGTGGGGTATGAGTGAAATAGGTGATGGGGATTAAGAGGTACAAACATCCAGTTGTAAAATAAGTCATGGAGATGAAAACTACAGCATAGGACATATAGGACATATATTACGTATATTACATTACCTATATTACAATAATATTGTAATAATATTGCAGGGTGACAGATGATATTTACATTTATCGTGGTGAGCACTGTCTAATGTATAGAATTATTGAATCTCTATGTTGTAGACCTGAAACTAATATAACATTATATATCAGTTATACTTCAAATAATTTTAAAAAGGACAAATAAATAAAACGCAAAAAAAAAAAGTGAATGGATGTGACCCATGGATGCTTTAAGAGCCAGTGTACGATGTGTAATGAGCTCTCTGCTTTTATGCCTCAGTAACCAGAGTGTTCCAGAGAATGGATGCTTATTCTGATGCTATAGACTGAATGTTTGTGTCCCTCCAAAATTCATACGTTGAAACCTAATCCCTAATGTGACCCTATTTGGTGGTGAGGCCTTAGGGTGGTAATTAGGTCATGACAGTGGAGCTCTCATGAATGAGATTACTGCTCTTGCAAAAGAGATCCCATAGCATTCCCTTACCATGTTAGGACACAGCAAGAAGACAGCTAGCTAGCTATGAACTAGGAGCAGGTTCTCACCAGACACTGAATCTGTTAATGTCTTGATCTTGAACCTCCCAGACTCCAGAACTGTGAGAAATAAATTCTTGTTTCAGCCACCCAGTCCATGGTATTTTTGTTATAGCAGCCAGATTAAGACCAAAGCAAAGACCACACAAAGCAGAATCTCCACCCACCCTATAATTCATAGGCAGCAGGGATGAGAAAGAAACCATGCCATTTCGAGCCACTGAAATTTGGGGATTATCTATTACTGTAGTAGCATTCACCTCTTCTTGCTGATGTAATGAATATATAAATATTAGTGCACTATGGCTAAATTCTCCAAATTCCTTTAACTTCTCTACACTATTTCCAGCCCTATACTGCTCAGAAAAAATAGATTTCTCTCTGTATATCCTATCAACTGTTTAAAATCATGCTGTAAATTAGTCTCAGTTTTCAGTTATATGTCTCATATAACTAATGTCTATTTTTTTAAGATTTTACTTATTTTATTTAAGAGAGAGTGTGTATGCACGTGCACACTAGAGTTGGGGGGAGGGGCAAAGGGAAAGGGAGAAAATCTCAAGCAGACTCTGTGCTCAGTGTGGAGCCCATCAGAGCCCACTGAAGGGCTTGATCCCATGACCCCAAGTCATGACCTGAACAAAAACCAAGAGTCAGATGCCCAACCGAGTGAGCCACTCAGGTGCCCCACAACTAATGTCCTAATTGTATTTATCATTATGTCTTAGTGTCAATTAATGTCATATACAAATGTCTGGTTTTCCTTAGCAGTAGGATCTTTAAAAGACTAGTTATGGTAGAAAGGTAGAGCAGATGTTGGACTCTAAATTCATAGATCTTGCAGGACACAAACAAGGAATGAGCATAAGAAAGAAATTAGCATTGGAAGGGGTAATATTCAACTACTTTTTTGAGAAAGGATATAAAGAGAACAAACTAAAGGGATCTGAAAACAAATATGTACAGAATAGGACAGTAAATATTTAGGTAATAATCTCAGTTAAATTAGAAGCAATCTCATCTCTTGTGAATCTTAGAGGGGGGCAAATGTTTTAAGAGGTATCCTTAATTATACCTATAATTAGTGAGTAATGTTGATTGTAGGCCTATTGAGAATTAAATTATGTCTAAGTCAGTCCCTCCCTAATAGGAGGGAACATCTTCCAGAATGGAATATACTAAAGAGAATAACCATACAGTAAGTACATCAAGAGTAACTCACCTCCTAGAACTCAGTTTAAGTGTGAGAGATAGACAACTTTTAAAAAGCAAAGGTAGGTCTGTATGATTAAAATGAAACATTTTGTAACAAGAATAATATGAAGACCATGATGTATTAGTACTCCAATCAAGAGTATCTATTTTTAAACTCAGTGAATTTCAAAGCAACACACATTTCTGGAAAAGCTGCTATGTGTAACTTGCTGTGCTAGGCCTTGTTTCAAAATGCTTGTCATCATCTCAAATACCATTTACTCCCCAATTTATTCACCAATTTAGAGAAACTTGTTACTTAAAAAATCTTAAGCCTAGCCTTCAACACTGTGTGGCAGACGAATCCTTCATGCCTCTTTGTATTCAACTATTATTATTTTACAGTGTGTTTTCCATACACTAATCAGAATAATTGTGGCCCTCCCAATAAATTATCTGATGAACTCTACCTCTATGCCTCAGCTGTTGCTGGCCTCTGCTTAGCTTCACCTGAAAAGCCTTATTATTTTCTTTTCCCTCCACTAATCTTTTTCCCTAATATACTTCGAAACCATGTCCCAAACACGTGTCTACTGGGATGTCTTGCTTAATTAACCCAAGCCAACTCTGGTCACTGTTTCATTCTGGATTGCATCACTACTTACAGAATTATCCAATTTTGTTGCTACAGAAAGATATTTTGTAGGTGAAGAAACTGAAGCCTAGAGATGTGAAGAGTTTTGCCTAAGATCAAAGTTATTTAAGGGAAAGTCAGGGTTCAATCTGCGTCCCATGTTTCCATCCTACCAATGACATACTTTTGTACTCTTGATTGACTATAAGTTTGATATTTTTCTCAGGTTGATTTATAGAGTAATTTTTTTCTTCTAACATAGAATATAGTAATTTCAGATGTATTTTTTAAAATAATAGTAATAAGAACTGTCATTTATTAGGAAATGTATATTAGGGACGCCTGGATAGCTCAGTCGTTAAGCATCTGTCTTCAGTTCAGGTCATGATCCCAGGGTCCTGGGATCGAGCCCCACATCGGGCTCCCTGCTCAGCGGGAAGCCTGCTTCTCCCCCTGCCACTCCCCCTGCTTGTGTTCACTCTCTCACTGTGTCTCTCTCTGTCAAATAAATAAATAAAATCTTAAAAAAAAGGAAATGTATATTAATACATGTGATCCTCAAACAAATATAATAATTATTATTTTATAAAAGGAAATTTTGAGAAAGAAGGGGCTTAAATAACTTTTCCAAGACCACACAGAGGCTAACCTGGGATTCAAGCACAGGTGGTCAAGCTCCACAGCCGATGCTCATAACCACATTGCTATAGAGAGATATTTTGTACCCAAATAAACCAGAATATATCTATCCAAATAGGTGTAGACTCTTTCAAGTCATTCAACTTGTAGTATTACACATTTAAGCCAATGATACTGTTATTTTCCCAGAATATTTTCAGAGCTGAGCTTCTGGAATTAACATGAAAATAATTTGTGCTCTCATTTTGAATATTGTCAACAAGAGCAAACCCTTTTCCTTGTGTAGACAAATGCTGTTTTGGAACTAGTCAAAAGTCAGTCACAGCAGAGCTAACAAGTGTGATGGCTAATTAAATTTTATAAAATCTTATTCAATAAAAAATGTACTGGGAATATATCATAATAAGACTACTTTTGGAGGAATGATTGCTTCATAAGCTTTCCATACTAAGACAAGAGTTCCAGAAACATCTTGAGTAAAGTTAGCATCCTACAGAGCCCAAACAGACTCTCATAGTAAACATTTGTTTTATTAGCGTTTACTTCCTTCTTCTTCCGGCAACAGTCCCTATTCTCTTTGGAAACTTCATGCAGTCTTGCTGATGCGCTTTGCTGGAATCCACCAACAGGCATGTGACCCAGCATTAAGGGAGGTAAGTAGTCACTCAGTGGCACAGCAATTTGTTCAGAGGTGGACATACGATTGAAGCTTACATAGCTAGGGTGGCTCTTAGCCTCGGGATTCTTGCAACTGTTTGCAACATGGAGTTGTAAGGCAGTGAAATTGTGGCTGGAGGAGCCAGCCTGCTCCAAAATGAAACCTGAGCATGAAACCAAAACAGAGAGGAGCAGGGTCCAACTAAGGAATTAGGAGAGACCAAGTCCTTAGAACTTGGTTTGAGCCCCTGTACAAAACTAAGCTTGAAACCAACCGTACCTCTGGACTTTTGGGTCATGATGGTGAATAGATTCTACTTTCTGTCACTTGCAGAAAGTTTTAACTAACGTATATCTCAAGGTGACTACGTAAAAAAATACCATTCACTGGCTGTTTCTATGACACCTCATCACTCTGTAGTCACCCCTAGTGGCTATAGTATCATTTTTATGCACAGTAGAGATTTAGTATAAGTCTATTATAATGTAATTCTGAAAAATTTTTAGACCAAGGTATTCTGTTTTCACTCAAATGCCTGAAAAAACATCTGACTTTCAGGAGTTTAATCTCAAAGTCATATCCATATAGTATTACCTTTGTTCTATAAGACAAAAGAGGTAGAGGAAGAGCAGAAAATAGGCAGAATCTTATCCATAACATATTTTTATGAACTCTACACTAATAAATTAAGCTTGAATACAGGGATGCAATCACAACGCCTTTTTAAAACTATCTTCAAATTTTTAAGTGAGAGCTGTGACTGAAATACTCAAATATCACAATTGTTGATTTTGAAAGTCAATTGATCTGGGTAGTCGGAGACATAGTTAAGCATCTTCATCTGATTTTATGGATGTGATTTGAAAGTCATCCACAATTGAGGCTGATCATTTGTATCTTGCAAGACAAAATTATATGCAACCAGTCATTTTAAAGAAACACCAATCAAAATTAAGTAAGGCAGATAAAATAACATACAATAACTAGAATTATTATTATATTATGTGACATAAAATTTAAAATGTCAAAATAACCAACATATCTCTGAGAAGGCTAGAAATATGACCCAATTACTGCCCAACATATACCAAATTTACCTAAGTATACTATTGTTTCTTATTTAAACTGAGCACTCCAACTTTTGTAGATGTCCTCATCCACCATCACATTTCTTCACCACCTCTAGTGATGAAAATTGCACTGCCCTGTGATATTTAAGCTACATTAAATTTAATTTTCACATATCCACTTGAGTTGTATTAACAGATTTTTTTCTGAATTTGGTTTCTATTTCTTTAAAAGAACGTACTGAGGACAGTAGCTTTCAAATGAGAAACAATTTGATCAAAGAACAAACTGATATGAATTATTTAAAACTATGTTAATAAAGTGATACACTTTAGAATTGAGAATATATGTGTATGTGAATATAATATAATACACATAATATGAAGCAGTAAGTAGGATTCTCAGCAAAAATAGGAAACTGAGATAAAAAATTTCACTAAGAAATATAATTTTCCTTGTCATTAATCATTAATGTTATATTCTTTTTAAGTAAAAAAAAAAAAAAGGAAAATAGGACAGGTAATTTTGCATATTCTGAATAAGTTAACTTTCCCTTTATATGTAAAACTTTTGCTTCTAGCCTCTGAATTAAAATGATGAAACAACTTCTTTTTACTAACAGAACCAAAATCTTCCAGTCGTACACATTGAGCACTATCGTCCCAATACAAATTTCTAGTGAGGGACCTTGAGTAATCTGAGCCAAGCAGTAGAACTAAGTGGACTGTCATTGCTTGCCACAGGCTGGGCTCAAGAAAGTTGATATAACCAAGCCTAGGCCACTCATGGATGCATGCTTCCCTGATGACCATAACCCGTTCATCGGGGACAGGTGACTTAAATTGGTTCAATCAGAATACACTTGAGATTTTTGTTCAAGGTTCACAAAAGAGAAACACTTCTCTTCCTAGGCTTGAACAAGAAAACTGGAATTTCTTTTCCCCAATTACTGTATTCATACAAGTTTACCAAATGCTGCACTGATTGGGATTTTGCTAGTATCTATACGGAAACTAGAAAAGTGAGCATTTGCTACTTCCAAGTGAATTTAAAAACATAGATAGCCAACCCAAATAATTAAATCTTAGTGAAATTTAAAAAAAAAATAGTTTGTTCTATACATTTCTTAGGAATGTGTTACAGAGATCCAGTCAAAGCATCAGAAAGACCCTTACTAGTCAAACCTGTAACAATTACAAAATTAAAAATGTCTTTCTGGTACTAAATATTTAGATAATTTGTTATGTTTGTAAACAATCTTGTGTCTTCGTTTTAATACAGTAGAAAGTATATCCCATGCAGCCATAGGCATATATTAGGTACTGTCAATATTCACAAGTTCTGTGAAGATCCCTGGCAAGTCTTGAAACACGTGAATTACAGTTCTATTACTATTAAGTGAAATCCCTGGCTATCATAGGGTGGGACACAGTTTACAAAAGCAAACATTTCCTGGCAAAGATAGCATTTAAAAAATAAAGCCATCAAGGTATCTGTTAAATATGTTGTTTGGCAACAACGAGAATATTGGAAGGTGTACAATTTCAGATGCTCTGCTCTCAATACCCTAGTTTTTCGCTCACTTTGTGTAAGATATACCACTCACATCAGAACAATATTTTAGGTCTCCTTGATTTTTTTCAAGATTATTCAACCACCTTTAATATCACCTCCCCATCTCACAAAGCACAAAACCTATTAGCTTTTCCCCCAGACCTCTCTCATTTCTAGAATAATCTGTACTCTTGACAGATACAAACTACTTGAGAGTTTGTGTTAATAGGCACCTGACATCATTTTCATAAGTTTTTTTTTTTTGACATTATCTTTTAATTAACAGGATGGAGACTGAATAAGCCTGTCGGATGTTTCAACAAAATAAAAAGGAATATATTATAAACCCACAAAAGTGCATTGATTGTGTCTATGAAGATATATAATTAAAAAGTATAAATCAAGGACTGCTATTTTACACTTGACTTCAGTTATTTTGAACATTTGTGGTCTAGTAGTGCTCATTGTTAACGATATGATTTTATGTGTTTAGAGTAAATCTGCAGTAAGCAATTTTATAGTTTAATGAAAATAATTACAGTTTGAGCATAGTATGAAGTGTATCTGATGCTACTTTCCCCAAAATAAAGCTCTGATATAAATAATCATGATTTATTATGGTTATTTTTCGTTATGTTTGGAGTAGATTCTAGCAAGTAATGATGATTCTAAAATTGCAAAAAAAAAAAAAGCATTTCAAGCTATTTTTCTCAGATTTCATCTTTAATTTCTCTATAAAATGGATACGATTTGCACTGTGATACAGCATGTGCCACTGTGAAACTGGCATTAATGTGCTGTCAATTCGACAGCTTACTTGAACTTACACCATTTGGTGAAAGAATACATTTTTAAATCTTTTTTCATATGTCATATGCCACTATTGCTACTTGCTCTTAAAATCAAACACTAATGCTGTGCTTTGATGTAAAGCTATGCATGTCCCTACTTAACACTCTTCCCAGTGGCTTCAACTTTAGTCTCCCTTTTAGGTATTTTTTTAACTTTGTATCAAATCAGAGTAATTGATATTTTTCTTTTCTTTTTAAAGTGTTTTTAGCCCTGCCCATAATTTACATGCACTTGAATCCACCCAAGTGCTCCTTTGAGAGATAAAAAGAGTTTTGATAGCTCCTAGTCTTTCCGTGAGCCACCAGATGATTGGAAGTAAGGCTCGTATCACTCTATACAAAGTAAGGAATCTGATTAGAAAAATCATGGCTCAGTTCCACACTTTAAGCTGTTCATTCCACTAATCCCATCAATTCATTCTTCCAACAGACACTTACTGGGAACCAACCAGATGTCTGACCCTGCACTAGACACTGGTGAAAATGATCCGGCCTTGACAGAAGATGTACAATTAGACTGACAATGATCCTAGAACATAATGAGCGCTACAAGAGAGCAATGCGCAAGATCCTACCGCGGCTCGAGGAAGGACGTCTGACACACGACGTCTGGGAAGTTGAAATCCCAATGCCACAAACTAAGTATGTGCCGAAATAGATTCAAAATGTCCCAAAGACTAAACATTGATAAAAAAAAATACACATTTTCAGATAACAAAACTGGCAATATCACTCCTTCTCCTTGCTTGGAGAATGTTCTGCTCTTTGAATTTCATTGTTAGAGCAAAGTAGGTCTATATTGTCTTAAGGTTATAGAAATATTGTGGGTCATTTGGATACCTCTCTCCTATTTTTTCCTAAATTTGACTCCAAGGTTTACCTGAAGGTTTAAATTGTTGCTCCTTAAGGACTTGCCCAATCGTTATTTTCAGTACCTTGTTAGAGGGGTCAGATCTTCAACACAGAAGTCTGTCTTGGTTTACTGTGATGATCCCATTCATTATAAACACATGAAAATTATGAGCGTGGGTATACAGAGCCTCTCAAGCCCAACTGCTTAGAGAAAATATATTTTTTAAAGATTTTTTTTTTTATTTGGCAGAGAGAGAGAGCACAAGCAGGCAGAGCAGCAGGCAGAAGGAGAGGGAGAAGCAGGCTCCCAGCTGAGCAGGGAGCCCAAGGTGGGGCTCAATCCCAGGACGCGGGGATCATGACCCAAGCCCAAGGCAGAGCCTTAACCAACTGAGCCACCCAGGCGCCCTGAGAAAAAATTTTTTTAAAGCAACTTCATTTTCTTACTAATCAGAGTTCATATGTAATAGAAAAAAATGTTTTTTTGTTTCTTAAAATGAATACTTACCAAAAAAATTTTTGAAGATTTTATCTATTTTTTACTTGTTTGAAAGAGAGAGTGGGAGGAGGAGCAGAGGGAGAGAGACAAGCCGACTCCATGCCAAGCGCACAGGACCTGAGATTGTGACCTGAGCTGAAACCGAGAGTCAGGCATTCTAACCAACTGAGCCACCCAGGCAGGCGCCCCCCCAATTTTTTTTTTTTAATTTCTGTCACTGATTATTGCCAGGTGTAGTGTTTGTCAGGGTATTGATGCTCACTAATTGTATGAGCAGACGTTTAGAGTTACATACACCCGGATTCTACTTCAGTTCCCATTACTTTACCTGCTATGTGATTGCAGCTAAGTTATTTAACCATCTGAGGTTTTTATTTCCTAATTTGTAAAATAGAGGCAATATTTCCCACCTGAAAGATTGTTGTGAGGATTAATTATATAACAAAGAGCCTAGAAATTGCTCTGTATCATCAACAAGTCGTTCATAACATTTGATACTATTGGATGCCAAGTACCAAACAGGGGATAAGAAAAAGTCATTTTCTAGGTAAGTCATGGCCAGGGAAGGTCTATTTAGCTAACTATATACCAAAGGGGAAACAATACTGTTTTTCTTTTATTATGTCAACATTTTCTAATTACTAACATTAGCATCAGTTTTGCCACCCATTGGTACCTTGATTCACTACACACAGCGAAGGATAATGATATCATTAGGATTAATGGGAAGCTTTTAAGGAACTCAGGTTCCTGGGTCTCATCTTAAACCAACCAAATCAAAATCTTCTGAGGTGAGGCTAAGAAATCTATGTTTGAAATTGCTCCCCAGGTGATTCTGATGCTCAGCTAAGTTTAGGAAACACTGCAATAAATGACCCAAGTCAAGGTTAAGTACAGTAATACAAAAAATACCTTCCTGTTTAACCTACTTCTAAGATTTCGGTACAAAAGACTGACCTCGATCTAGCTGAAGAGCAATTAACTCCTATCTGTCTTTATTCATCCATATAAAAAAGGGCAGCGAAAGATAACACTGGGTCAGTTAAGCACCCTTTTCATAAAGCTCTTCTTAATGTGCTATTTTTATGTCAATTTGCCATCATCTAAAACCTTAGAAGCATTTTTCTAAAAAAAAAAAAATATATTAGGATATGGAATTTAAACCTACCCAAGGTCAGAGGTTCCCTGCCTTTTTTACATGCTGCTACCATGGGGTGGAGGGGGGCAGGGAGAGGGTGGTTAAAATACCGATGTCTGGAACCCACCTTGAGCCAATTCTCATTTAATTGGTCTGAGTGCTCTCTGGGTATCCAGATGTTTACAGTTCCCTGGTGACTCTAGTGTAGGGTTCCGACAAACATCACTGCTGTTGTAACAGCTCATCCTGAGAATGAATGGCTTCACCAACAGCACTCATCCTCTATCCACCGGTGTGGCTTCCAAACTCCACCGGTCCTCAGATTCACTGGGGAACTTTATAAACACTAGCAGTTCCCAAGAGGCCAATTCAGTTAATATGAAATAGAGTCAAGGAAAGTGTATTATTTAACATTTCCCCAGGTAACTTTAATAATAATGATAATAATTACAATAACTAATATCCACTGAGAACTTATATGCTAGGGAATGTTCTAATCCCTTTGCATATATTAACTAAAATCTTCAATAAAACCAGTGAGTAGAGGGTCATTGTCCTCCTTTCACACTTGATATTCCTGAGGAACTGAGAGAGTAACTTGCCCCACATCACAGAGATCAAGGTTTGAGCCCAAGCTGTGAGATAGCAGAGGTATGCTTTTAATTCATATTTTTTTTTAATGAGGTAGATGCACATTAACCTCATTTTATTGGTGCGGAAATCCACATAGAAAAAGCAATTATTTGAAGAGAACTTCAAACCAATATACTTAAATTATTAGTAGAACTACTGATTAATTTCCGTAGCCATAAAACACCTACATCTTCTAAACAGGTGAACTCATTTCACTGGGAATCCCTCTTGTCAGACTCTAAAATCTTTCACGCCACAAAGGCCAATTGTTCATAATTGGACCTGGTCATTTTTTTTTTAAGATTTTATTTATTTATCTGAGAGAGAGAGAGAGAGAGAGAGAGAAACAGCATGAGAGGAGAGAGGGTCAGAGAGAGAAGCAGGCTCTCCACTGAGCTGGGAGCCCGATGTGGGACTCAATCCCAGGACTCCGGGATCATGACCTGAGCCAAAGGCAGTCCCTTAACCAACTGAGCCACCCAGGCACCTGGACCTGGTCATTTTTCTAGATCAACTTTTTTTATTGTTTTCCTTTTCTTTGCTGCATTGCTTGCCTTTTATATACACACATAATATATTCGGCATTGAGCGAGCCGGGATTGCTGGTTCTTCAGTCCCTTTGAATATCTGTCAGTGTCCAGTTTTTTTTTTTACTTGAGTATAATTGAGACCCAATGTTACATTAGTTTCATGTGTACAACATAATGATTGAACAAGTTTATATTATGCTCACTGCAAGTGTAGCTACCAATCTGTCACCATGCAACACTTATAATGTCATTCAGTATATTCCCTATGCTGTACCTTTTATTCCTGTGACTTATTTATTCAACATCTGCAGGCCTGTATCTCCTGCTCCCCTTCACTCATTTTGTCTATTCCCCAACCTCCTCCCTTCTGACAACCATTAGTTTGTTCTCTGTAATTATAATTTCTCTGTACCTATTAAGTCTGATTCTACATTTTATTTGTTAATTCATTTGTTTTGTTTTTTAGATTCCACATATGAGTGAGATCATATGGCATTTGTCTTTCTCTGACTTATTTCACTTAACATAATACCCTCTAGGTCAGGCCATGTTATTGCAAGTGGCAAGGCCTCATCTTTTTTATGGCTGAGTAATATTCCATTGTGTGTGTGTGTGTGTGTGTGTGTGTGTGTGTGTGTGTGTGTGTGTATACACTACATCTTCTTTATCCATTCATCTATTGATAGATGCTTGGGGTGCTTCCATATCTTGACCATTATAAATAAAAAATAACAATAATCCTGCAGTAAACGTAGAGTGCATATCTTTTCAATTTAGTGTTTTCATTTTCTTTGGGTAAATACCCAGTAGTGTTGATGCCTAGTTTAAAAAAAAACTTGCCTTTCTCTCTTTGAACATACATGTGGGTGTATCATGGACCAATGGACTCCACAGACACCACATTTGTGCTTTTATTTCTGAGTATGTAATGCAGTTCAGAGACAGTAGCACATAACAATATTTGTTTATTGCAAATAAAATTATGAAGCCAGGAAACCATATCTCCTTAGCTTCACCAACCAGCAGACTTGAACATCCCTTCTCTGCTACCCTGTGCTCTAATTTATCTAAGTAACATATTCCCTTATGGCACTTATGTTCCTCCCTAATGAAACTGTCCCTTCACGACATGACCGAAAATTAATATATGTCAGTAGGACCATTTTCTTTGGAATTTCTGGCCATTTTAATTACAGTGGTTCCTAGCCAATCAATCAATTGATCAATTCTGTGTGTACCACTTTTGGATTCCCAAGGACTCTAAAGCTATGCTGTCCCATATGGTAGCCACTAGTTACATAGAGCTCCTGAGCACCTCACACGTGCCTAGCTTGAAAAGAGATGTGCTCTAAGTGAAAACACATACTGAAATTGGACAGTATAAATAAAATAAAGTAACTTACATCAATAGTAATTTTAATTATTATATTTTGAAATAAAAATGGATACATTTAATAAAATACTTTATTGAAATTAATTCCACCTGTTTCCTTTTATTCTTTTGAATATGACTAGAAAACATAAAAGGCTTACATTTGTGGTTCACATACATCTATTGGAAGGCATTTCTCTCCAATACCAAGGATTCTTCTGTCAGCTCCTGTATTGTGCCTGTACCACTTACATAGCTGGGTGACCTTAAACACACTCCTTAGTTTCTCCATTCCACAGTTACCTAACATGCCCAATAATACTATTTGCTAGGCTTTTCTATAGGAATGACATGTCACTATACTTTCAAATTCCCAATATAGAACCAGGCTTCTCAGTGATCTTTTCATACTACCACCCTCTCACCTATCCCCAAATGTTGTCACAATTTGACAGCCAAGAACAACGCATTCTTCTCCATTAGAAAAGGGAAAACTCACTCTCAATGAAACTGCATTTGAAAAATGTTAATTTTTCAACTTTTCCTGCCCACTTTCTACAGGGACCATTTATAAACCACTTACAAACTCCTTCAAAGATAAAAATTGGATATATGTCAGTTTACTCAAATTTCTAGTTAATAACTAGCCAGTGATCAGGTGATTCAATCAAAATGATTGAACCAAGTGTGTTGAAGAAGCATACGTTAAACTGAAATCGATCAATCAATTCCTTACAGCATCTTTAGGTGTTGGAATTTAAAAGATACAAATGAAATTTAAATCATCACTCTAAAATTGTTAACTTCAAATTCTAAATAAACTTTCACCATCTTATAGTGTTTCATGTTAAATTTATAGCAGCAAAGATGTCATTACTTTTAATCAATTGACAGAACTAATTTTAGGATAAAATACTGAGCACCTGACAAAAATAACTTAAATATATTTATGATCTTATTCATGTGACGATTTTCTCTTTACCAGAAGTTTTCTCATCTGTATTACTCAAAGAATTTCATACTTTTGATAGGTGCTGTCACTTATAATGTTTGATATTAAAATCCAGAATGGAAATGTGTGAAATTCTGCATTTTTATAGATTTTTTCTACATCAACAAAAAATTAAATTAACATAAGCACACATACATACTAAAAGTTTCTTTAGAAAACACCTGAAAAATAGAACCCATATGTCCATAATCTTTTAAAATGGATTCGGGTAAAATATCTCTTAGTAGTAAAACTTTGTCATTGGTTGCCAGGTTATACGGTGAGAAGTGGGGGACAGTGGTGTAGGGTAGGCACTGGTGCTAAGAAATAGTCATCTTGGAAATTTACTCATGCTATTAGTAAGTAATTTTATTTTTTAATTTATTTTTTAAAGATTTTATTTAGCAAGAGCAGGAACACAAGCAGGGGGAGTGGGAGAGGGAGAAGCAGGCTTGCCGCGGAGCAGGGAGCCCAATGTGGGGCTCCATCCCAGGACCCTGGGATCATGACCTGAGCTGAAGGCAGACACTTAATGACTGAGCCACCCAGGCGCCCCTATTAGTAAGTAATTTTAAATGAAGACATTTATGCATGAGGAAATAATAAGGTAAGTGTGTACCTGCTTCTTTGCATTCTCCGCAAATAAGTACCTAAACTCTTCTACGTTGTAGGATCTTAAACACTCTCATTTCAGTACTTGGTGCACAATGTGTTCACATGCTGGAAAGAAGAATTAATTGACTGGCATAGCTTTATAATGAAATAATGCAAAGATGATTTAGCAAACTCAGTTATTTCTATATTTATCAAAGATGGTCTCCATGTGTTATTCAGTTGCAGGCAATTATTACAGAAACAATAATTCATGTACCAAAACTATCTGTCTGTTTAATTCAGAAAGGCAGCTATTTGGACTTTGTTAAAAAAAAAGACACCTATGAACTTTTTAGGAACTGCATTTTGATAAATATTTAATGGAAATGTGGTTTGCATGTGGCTAAAGAGCAAAGAACGATCCCCATATAAGACTCTAGGGCAAAAATGAATACCTAAAACATCAGATTAGCTTGAAAAATACCAACAATGCTACCAAATTACTGGCCAAAAAAGGAAACAGGCAAGAAAGATCTATATTTTCATTTTCTTTACATACAGGTAAAATAACCTGATCTGCTTATTCAATGACTTTTGAATTGCCAATTTATTTTCTAATATGTATGCGATGACATTCTGAGAGCTATAAATTGCTTTTCCGGTAACTGAAAGATCAAGACATGTCCCCCTAACTCTCATACATTATAGGGCATGTATACCTGCTCATTTCACAGGTTATTAGTGTGCAAATCGAAATAATTAAAAGAACATTCTAAACCCACAAATCTCTGAACAAAAATTGCGAGGAGGATATGAGTAGAAGGGATAGTTCAGGGGTCTGGGATAACGAAAGAACATCTCAAAACTTTTCCCTGCCTTAAAGAGTGCGGTTAATACTACTGAAAGCACATTGGGCCCCTCTGTATTGCCTGATATCAATCATGAAATCCCCAAATACTCCAAAGACTCTTCTAGCAGCACTTTCAGCCCATCAGAAACTATCAAGTAATGGACTTTTCCGAAAAAGCCTGTCTTCATGTGATTTGCAACTCTGTTTCAATACCAAATAGAACTGAATGCTTATCAGATCTAATCCAAACTGCCACAAGCTCAGAATTGTGCCCATCTATCACTAGATTATTGGTTCAAGACAATATTAAGACAAAGAACAAGAGACAAAAAACAGTTGGAAAAAAAATTTTTCAACTTTCTATCCTTTTCTTTATTGTCTTTTGAACAGCAAGCTATGTGCTTCCAAACTGACTTGAAGTTGAATCCGAAGTTTCACATCCACCAGCTTGCCTCCGAAATGAGTTACCACACACAAAAAGAGGCTGAACTACTTTGGGATATTCCCTCAACTCTCTCCTTTTTTCTCCCTTCTCCTCTCTTCTCCCCTCCCCACCCCCCACCCCTTTTCCTCCTATCCCATGACTTTGGTGTGAAAGAAGTGCCAAAAACAGACATAAGGCAACGCGCAGGAGTCTAAGACCTCTCCTGATGTAGACTGTTTCACGGAAGGAAAAAGACAGGGAATTTACATGAAGTTAAAACAAAGTTTTATATAAAGTGTGCCGTTGTATTTGCAGAATTAAAGGACTTCTTTATTATAATGTTCTTTCCTATCACTTTGTGTCATTAAAATATAGGACACCAGCAGTGAAACTAAGAGTAAATGTGCACATATCCTTATCCAAGTAGGGAAGCAATAAATCTCCCTCCCTGAGAGTAGCTGTACTATAGCTATCATTTGAATAGCGCAGCTGCTACACCAATATCACATTTTATAGCTAAAAAGCAGTCAAAACTTTAATGTTACAGTGGAGGTAGATATATATTGCACTATAAATAAGCATTCTCTCATGAAGAAATGAAGCGTGTTTATTTTTTTTCCTAGACATACCGTTGAATAACATATATCTCACCTACTGCAATCTGTCATAATAGAACTCATTATACTTGAACGTCTATAATGCAAAACTGATTTAACTAATTAGGTTGGCTTTCACTGAGACATATGAGAACTTGAAAACACTTGGCCTGAGAGGCAAACTTTACTTCTTTCTTTAAAATATATATATTTTTTTTTCCACTTCTTGCTTCAAAATGCAAGCCTAATGGATCTTTGGAAGGATTTGGTGCTCTTCTCCTTCCATATATTTTAAACTTGTGGGTTTGATTGACAGAGGTGAGAGTTCCATGTCGTTTGGGGAAATTCAATTTGGCAAATGCTTAAACCTAAAATGACTAGCTGTACAGCAGGCTTATTCAGAGCACTGTGATCTCAGTCTAAAGATGGCATCATGAGGATTCTCTGGTCTCTCCCCAAGTGCCTTGTGTGATGTAGTTTTCGAGCTGGTCACTAAGCTGCCAGTACAAAAGGTTAGCTCTCCACACACATTTTGATGAGATCAGCTTCCTCTGAGGGAGTAAAAAGGGATGTGGATAAATATACAGTAGTTCCCCCCCCATATCCACAGGGACTATGTTCCAAGTCCCCCCGTGGATGCCTGAAGACATAGATAGTATTGAACTCTCTCTATATGTAGATACTATGTTTTTTCCTATACATATGTACCTACGATAACATTTAATTTACAAATTAGGCACAATAAAAGAGTAACAAAATAATAATAAAATAGAACAATTATAGCAATCTACTGTAATAAAAGTGATATGAATGTGGTCGCTCTCTCCCAAAACATCCTATTGTACTATACTCACCCTTCTTGTGGTATGAGACAATTAAATGCTCAGGTGATGAGATGAAGTGAGGTGAATGCCACATGGCGTTAGGCTACTGTTGACCTTCTGATGATTCCTCAGAAGGAGGATCGGTCAGTTGATATCAAATAGGATGCCCAAGTAAATATGGAGAAAAACATGAAACTCTGCAACTCATCTTTTGAAATGTATCAGATCTATCCATTAATAAGCAAAGACAGTGTGTCCTAGCCAGTCTTAAAATTCTGATAAAGGAGCCCACCACACCTTTGGAAGTCTTGTATTTTACAACTCTTTTGGGGGCCTGTCACGTCACGTGCATTTATATGTGGCCAGACCACAGGGACCTACTTTAAAGGGGAGCGCTCCCCTCTTCTGTGTCACAATGGGGACACTGGGCATCAGAGAAGCCACTTGAAGGGCAGTGCCCCTCGCACCGTGGAGGTTGGCCCATAGCATTGCTGTCTGAGGTGCAGCAAGCCAGCACCAAGACTGCTACAAAGGAAGCTGTCAGTGTAAAATCTGTAAGCTCCAGGAAAGCTGGTAAATGAAGTTCCGTGTCTAGGCTTTTGGCAACTTGCCAACTGGACTGTGGTGCTGTGAAAACATCATGCAAACCGAAACATGTTGTTGGTGTATTTCATATAGCAGCCCTCTTCGACAGAGTCTGCCCAAAGGTGGAAACTAGAAGCACTGACTGTGCAGGACATGTTGCAGTAAGAATAAACTTGGTGAATGGAACTAATTTCAAATTCATTTTGGTAGTGGTCCAAATGATCCAAGAATATATACTGGGACATTTGGCACATTGATAATTTGGGACAGGCCATTTTAACAAATATTTTTGAAATTTCCACTAAGTCTAGAGCCCCGAATGTAAGTATTATATATTTATATAGATATAAATAATGTTCAGTGTTTCCATAAGACCTACAAGGTATAGAAAAAGATTATGCATATGGATGCATAATCAGAGGCTGAGTATTTTAAGTACAACATGTTTCTGGTTCTCAGAGAAGAAGTAATAATTAAAGAACACCACGACATTTTACTAGACAGTATCACACACACTCACTCTCAGTGATTGTCGTAACCACCACAAAAAGGGGATGCTATATATTCCCCATTTCGCACATGGAAAACTGAGGCTCATTTCTGCTACTTGGATTGGAGAAAGACTTGAAGATGAGTGGGTTCTCAATACTCCAGGAGAGTGAAAGTAATTTCAGTCTTAGAGATCAGCACAAGCAGAAGTCTGTAGTCATGAAAACCCCTGGGTCCTGGTGCATAGCAGATGTGTGAGCGGTAGGTGCCCGAGACACAGGGTAAGTGCAGCAGAAGAAGAACAGTGCAATAGACTAAAGCCCCAGGCTGCTACTTCATCTGTCGATCAATCCATTTGGAAATGGAGCCATGATCTAAAGGGAAAATAAATACAATTGAGGTCAGGCGAATGTTTCAGTCGGTTAAGGCTGCTATCTCGCACCACAGACTGGGTGGTTTAAACAACAAACATTTACTGCTCACATTTCTGGAAGCTGGAAGCCTAAGATCAAGTTCTGGTGAGAGCCGTCTTCCTGGCTTGTAGATGACTGCCTTCTCACTGTTCCTTCACGCGGTGGAAAGAGAGATCATCTGTCACGTATCTCTTCTTATAATCCCACTTATGAGGGCTCCACCCTCGTGAACTAATTACTTCCCAAGGCCCTACCTCCAAACACCATCATCTTGGGGATTAGGGCTTCAGGATATGGATTCTGGGAGGATGCAAACATTCAGCCCATTGCAGGGAGAAAGTAAGTAAGAGATGTTAGGATCTATAGCTCAATAAATTTCAAAATACTTCTTTCCCTTCTGTCTTATTCCTGAGATCTTTTTCTACTTCTGCATATAAATTACTAGGTACAGCTGCATTTTCTATGAAGTGAGCTATTTGAAAAGGAAATGCTAATGTATGCATTAATGTATGCCTATAATGTGTGTGTGTGTGTGTGTGTGTGTGTATGTGTATTTTCTGTTATCTTAACTCTAGGGTAGGAGTGGCCCTTCTGAACCAGAGCATACTATCCCACAAAGAATAAACTCAGAAACGAATGACTGTATGTGTTTCTGTACCATCCTAAGATAATAAGCACCTTTGAAGGAGCATTCATATTTTTTTCAGATCCCAGAGCCCCATGTACTGCCAATAATATTCCCGTTTATCCCCAGGATGCCTGGGAGAATCTGACTCACTATGCAAAAATATTGTAGAGAGCTTTAGATAAAAAGGAGTAATAAACAACAAATCCATAGAGGAGAGAGCTCTCTGCAACCTCACAAGCAAGAAAGACTCTGGCACAGGAAACAATTTGCTTTCTGTATTTTGATAACTTAACAGTCAACGAGGTCACAATTTTGAAATTAGTCTGATTTTCCATGGACTGAAATGCTCATCTGTAAACAGGGAGTCTCAGAGAGAACTTGATGGAGATAAGAATGAGATACGCTAGGGACACACCTCATTCTGGCCAGTAGGGGGGCTGTTTCTAACTTCAAGGAAATCATCTAATTAGAATTTTAAAAATTCAGGCCCATTGTCAGAGAGCCTGATGTGATAAGTCTTTTCATTCCTCAACATACTTTCATGGGAAATACCATGGCATAGAACAAATATATCCAATAAGCATTGCCAGGTAATGACAGATCCCCACCCCCTTTTGTCACATTACAGTCTAGGTTGCTAGTTTCATATGTACAAGCAAATTGTTACCTCAAAATATGAAACATTGGCATTTGGAGAAATACAGAAATTACTCACTTCCCTGGAATCCTGCATGACAAATGAGTACTATGCTTTAACTCTAATAAATGTAGCTGTAACAGTTTTCATAAACATTCTTGAGATGTTCTTCTGGAGTAGCTTTATTTTGGCACCCTACTTTTCCTGCTTAAACAAATGAAAAGGTTGGCTGATATTGTCAAAATACAGCACTTCTGGTGAACCAAGAGCCATTTATTAAAATAATGTATTGATGCAGTGTCATAAAGTACAAAATCATATTTCTGCAGGAAAAACCTATTACCCTAAGCCAAGATTATTTTATTTTAAAAGAAAAATTATTGGAGTTGTGGATTCTGAAAGTAACATGATGTGGTTCAGACCTTGGCCTTTCATGGTGGTTTTGAGTGCACCATGATACGTTATGTAAAAAAAGACATTTGTATAATTAACAAGTCTTGTCTTTGTTGAAATGCATCAACTGAAAGTAGATTCTGAATATCTTATGACTTGAAATTACTAACTTCAGAACACAAATATGATTTTCTCTAGTTGTAATTTAAACTAAAACATAGGCAAGTGTAACAACAACCAAAATATACACACACACACTCCTCTTGCAAGTGTAACAACAACCAAAATACACACACACACACACACACGCACACACATGCACACACACCCCTCTTGGAGGGTCAGGGTTCTCCAGAGCTGACCATTTTCCTGATATCATTTTAATCTTGTCCTTTGTCACAGCACTGCACTTTTTGCTCTAAAGGTTTCAGCACTAAAAAGTGGAGAGGTGAAGCCATAGTTCAATTCAATTTATTTTTATATTGCCTTTCATACAAAGTCTCTCAAAACGCTTTACAGTAAGAGATAAAATAATCATATAACACTTGCCCATATTTGAAACAGCAGCGATCACCCAGACAGCAAGGGGGAAAGCTGTGCACAGTCATGGGTCAAAGTCCCTGGTGAAACACCCCTCATTTAGAAGCCATATAAATGAACATTTCAGCAGAGTGACGTGGCTATATAATACAACTCACCGGGCCCCACATTCTCAAGGGAGAAGTAAGAGGCTTCATTTTTCTATTCAAATGAAGCATTATCTCTCCTAAACCTGTGGTGATCTCAACTAGTTGACCAGTTTCCCCCCGTATGTAAAACTATAGAGCCAAAGCACAGGAACACGCTTTCTCTCTATTGTTGCCAGTTACTTTAATCACACATGATTTATGGCTTCCTGGAAAGTAGTTGTTCTGGGGCACCTCTTTTCCTAGTCTGTGTTCCATATTTTGGCCCCAAGAAGTGAAGGAGAAAGGCTGGAGGAAAGACTAAAATGGGTGGTCTTTCTTTTAGTCAACCTAGAGTGCACACGCACACACACACACACACACACACAAAGGAAATGCTTACACTTGAGACTTGAAAACTCAGAATGAGTCAATGACAGTCTGGAGCAGGAAGAAGGAATAAGGGAGGATGATGGAGAAAGAATTTTTGCCAGATAAGGCAGCCCAAATTAAATAATAATTCCCACTGGAAAAAAAAAGCCAAAACGAATGTCTGGAAATGATAATGAAAAAGCCAATCCTGGCAAGAGAAAATTAGGTCAAATCGATATATCAAGTTTGTGTAGCACTTTTAATTTACAGAAGGGTTATTCTGGACTTGATGTAAGGAAATTGGAGATGTTACTATTCTCTGAGAGTGATAGAATTACCCAGCATGGGAAGAAAATACAGTCAGCAGTTGAAAGCTACCATATTGACAAAGATGTTCTGTTACAGAGCAAATAGCAGTTTGAAATTACCAGACCAGGTGAAAGTAATTCTCAAAAAAGAAGCTTCTCTTCCAACCCCCACCCCCACCCCCATCACATAGTTTTTCAAGTAGGGAGACACAGTGCTATCAAAAGCATCTTTATTCTTTTTTTTTTTTTTCAAAAAGTGCAAAAATCAAAAGAAGTCTCTGGCTTCAGGAGAATTTGCAGTATTCATATCAGTAAATAATCCAAAATTTGTTTAGGAAGCATGTTTCTAGAAGGGTATGAACCTTTACTATCCTCTACTTCTTTAATGGAGTCACATCTTTATAATACAAAATAACAAACAGAATATATTGTAACTCATTTCTTGACCTTTTAATATTTCTGTCACTGATTGTCAGAGTTGAGAACTACTCTCTATCCTGAGGTGATGGATTATTTAATTAACCATTGACCTTTTCCCAACATTTGTTGACAATGAGCACAGTCCCATGAAAGCTGCCTGCTTTGGATATTGGTCAATTCTGTGTTGTTTATCAATAGGGGAATGCCATTTTTCATAACTTAGATCAAATAACTGGAATTACTTTTTGCCACTTATTTGTTCAAACCTATTTTCAAATGGATTTATGTCTCTTTCCTTTTAACTATCTATTAGAAAAGAACAATAGGTTTATTATACCTTTTCAAAACAAATCCCATGTCAACAAGCAAGCATGTCTGATGGAATTTAATTCAGTCGACCTACAAAAAAATCATGTTTTCTAGTTATGAATCTTTTGGAAAAAGTTACAGTGATTCATTGTTAATGATATACACCTCTCCAGGTTCCCAGTTTTTTCTAGAAAATAAGATCTTCCAGGGGAGTAAGGCAGACCCTTTGGAAAATTCATATAATTGTTTATAAATTCCATTCATTAGTAAGGGAAATGTCCCTGCATCTTTCCAAGGGCTATTTTTCTTCATAGAAGGTCAAAAATTTTGTGGAAGATTTTGGCTAATTAAACATTAAAATTAGAATCTTTCATTTGGATGACTGGCTTGTTTCTGTACTTGTAGTAAATACCATCTTCCTGGACTCCTTCCAACAGTCCGACACCTACCCACTTTTCTTCTAGAAAGGCTTTATATCTTGGATGCAGGGCTGAAGAGAGAACATTGCAAGCACAGGCCAGAGTTTTCATGGAGAAAGTTCCATTTCTACAGACATCTGTACTCCCAAGATCAAGTAATGGGATAGGAAAGGGGGCACCTGGGTGGCTCAGTCGTTAAGCGTCTGCCTTCGGCTCAGGTCATGATCCCAGGGTCCTGGGATCGAGCCCCGCATCGGGCTCCCTGCTCAGTGGGAAGTCTGCTTCTCCCTCTCCCACTCCCCCTGCTTGTGTTTCCTGTCTCTGCGTGTGTCTCTCTGTCAAATAAATAAATAAATAAATCTTAAAAAAAAAAAAAAAAGTAATGGGATAGGAAAGGGAAAGTTTTCAGAGGGTCCGGATTGGCCGTTTTCTCTGTTGGCATTATTACTACGTATTCAGCTCTCAAAGATTAGTTTGAGTCCTAGAAATTTGATTGAGGGCATAACATAGAGCAAAGAGTCTGTAGCGAGATAGTCCTGAGCTTAAAATTTTCGTTCCTTCCCTTTCCGGGTAATATTGTGCACCTCATTTATTTTCTCGGTGCCTCCACTTCCGCATCTATAAAATGGGAGTAAACATAGCCACCTACCTCACTTACTATAAAATTGAACGAGATAATATATGCAAAGCTTCTGGCAAATAGTAAAAACCCAATAAAACAAGGCTGTTCTAATGTAATACTGAATTTTCCAGTTTGTCATGTAGACATGGCCATTATCTCTGCAGAGTGGAATACAATATATTAGAGATGTTTCAGCAACAACTGAAGTCCATTTTCATCTCCCTGGAGTCTACAGTGTTTAAAGACTTGACATTATGGAAGTATATTGTCTTCATTAATTTATGTTAATTTTTAATGTTAGTGTGGCAGGATGGTATAATATATACAAAAGCCTGGGTGCATGTGTGTGTTTGCTTATATATACGAGCACATGCACAGATATTGCAGGGTGAAAGAGTTCTGACCCTAAGAAAGCAGATTTTCATTAAAGCCTAAACCTAGGACATAATATAAAACATTAATTGTAATAGCAACTATTTTTTTTGCCTGATAAGAGTAAGAATTTTTAAAATGAAAGATGTTTTGAAATTAGCAAAAATGTAGTGTGTCTATTGATCATCTTTTATGAAAATGTTACCCAGAATTAAACTGTAGAGCTTATAATTATGTCCAAGGAAAACAGCACACGCAAGCTACATTTGCATTGCTTTCTTACATATCTGCTAATCGTGTTCTTTCCCTCTGGCATCTATCAATTTCCCTTTGACGCCAAGAGCTTATCTCCTGTTAGAACAGAACTCTATGGGCCTATCATCGGATATCTAGATGGCTAAGTTGTATGTTTGATACATGGGTGACGTTAATGTAATATTATGATGGATATCTATTAGCACGTACATCACCGAAATACAGACTCTCTAACGTCTTTGACAGTGGCTGCCCTTTCCATGTCAGTGTCAATCCATGCCAGAATCACAGGAATGAACAAATGTGACAGCAGAGGCTGTACCAATTATAGATGAAGGGATACTATCTACTCCCACCATTTGATGTGATTTATTTGGTGGTCCTTCTGCATTTGTAGGCAGCAGATTGGAGCTGTTTATGAAGTGACAAATTGTACTCCATGACACTGAATGACTCCTCTAATCAATTTGACCTGTCTAAAAAGTGGTCATGAATCGTACTATATGGGTTGAATGTTAGTGGATACAGAAGAGTTTGAATTTTTTGCCCTAAAAACATACATTCCAAATATATACACAAAAGAGTGAAAGAAATAAGTAATGAAATCAGTTTATCGTACTAATTTTTTTCAAAGAAGTTTAAAAAAACATGTTTTATAAGTTCTTTCAACAAGGATTTTCTCTCAGAGAAGCAGTATTTTTTATTAATTTGAGAGAGATGCTCTTTATGTTGGTCAGTTTTATTTTGGGGAAGGGGTAGCACACGGTTGTCTACACGAACACATAGTTCTCTGGTGGAAAGGTAACACAATTTAACTAGGGTTGTCAGTGAAATAATTGAGGCTACTTATATATAAAAAGCCTTTGGGCCTATGAGTCCAGATATTGACTAAAGTTTTCAATTATCATTTAGCCCTTTTGAACAAAACTATTTTGGTCTAAGTGATTTCATTGACGAATTCATTGAATTAATTATAAAATTAAAAAAATAATTACCTCTTCCGCATGGGTTTGATCATACAGGCAGAAGTCATTTCCTTCAAACATGGGAGAAATACAGAGACACATACACTTTTAAATTTACAAGGGCTTTTGTCCCACACATATAGCTAGTATAATGGAATCAAGTCAGAGGCCCGGCTAACCCCACCCAAGTGTATTTACATATTTATTTCAGTTTATTAGACGTAGGTAGTCTTTTACATACTTAATTCAAACCACTGCTGCTCGAAGCCAAGAATGATTTTTTCCTATCTCTCTATTATTCAAATTTATTAAACAATATTTCACATTTGTTTGACACCATGTCAAACTCAGGACTCCTAAAGCATGGCTGCAGCTTTGGAACTGTTATGCTTTCTCGGACTTTAATCATTTTTGGCAAGGCTCCACTTCCTGTCAGAAAGTGAAACAGCTTTGGAATGTCATTTTCACGAAAGAAAACAGAGAGAATCCGAGAGGAAGTTCTCCTCCACTCCAGATCCCCTAAGATACTCAAACGCGCTTGCAGGAGGGCTGGAATACATCAAACATGAGCGGAGGGAAAAGGACACAATTTTCCCACATTAAAAATACATGGATAAAGTTGAACTTCTGCTAAAAATAGTTCCCATGACTAATCCTATTAAGTTTAAAAAATTGGGCAGTATCTTCCTTGAAGCAGAATTACTCTCTACCATCACACTGTGCTGCTGCCCGCACCTCCAAAGCCAGCACCCCTCAGTGTTAGGCCCTCCTCGTTCCCTTTGTAATCACATTAGCGGAAAAGGGGAGAGAGAAAGAGATCAGATCGTGCCTTTTATTCAGGTCTCAGATATCAAAGGAAACCAAAAAGGAGATAGATCAAAATTATCTCGAGATACCAAAACTTCTGAAGAGCAATAGACTGTCGTTCTACATCTGCAATGTTTTCCCACTCACTCTTGCACGCCCTGAGTGTCCCCCGGGACCAATGAGATTGCAGAAAGCAAATTAAGATCGCTCCGAATTGTGCCACTTTCGAGGCCTAGACAACGTTGTATGCAGGACTTGAGCAGCAACTGGTGAAAAGGCTGTACGATTGTGGACATGCAAGCCCCTGATTTTAGCCTCATGTGGCTTGCACGTTCACGAGATATGGAAGAGAGGGTGAACACAGATCACGGAAAATGCCTGACAAAGCTGCAAGATTCTAAACCGAGCACGAGAGGAAGCCATCAATGCTCCCACCGTCCTGCAGTTCACACTGATAATCAGGGCTACTTTGGTGTTTTAGAGGGGAGGTATGGGAATATAAAGTAGTCACTGCAGAAGGAGTCATTAGGTACCATGATATTGGCATATGTTAGCTAAGTGATTAACAATGGTGAGGTTCAGCTGCAATGAAACCTAAACCCAGCTGATGCCATTAACACGGTGGATCTAATGAACCCCACAGACCACATTAAAGCAGAGAAAGCAAAACGACAATTGGAGAATGGCTTTTAATGAAATCATCAATCCAAAAAAGGAGGGGGGGGGATAGATGTCATTTAAGAAGCCTTTGTGGAACCACTGGTCAATCACTTACTCAAGCATTGGTTTTAAAGGCTGGCAGGTAACCTATCCCTGATTGTTCAGGAGATACTTTGGAAATCTTTTTTTTAAACAATCGGTCCATCTTTTTAGCTTTGTGTCTGCATGCAGAAAATGAATTGCCCAGCTGATTTAGATTTTCCCACATTGTTGCCATAATGCGCAAATGCCTATAGCTGCATAAGTCATAAAGAAAAGATCCTTTGTTATAAGTTCCTAATTGAATTGTACATGTGTAAGCTCATCCATAACTCACAGCCACTTAAACATCGGCTATTTCCCTTTATAGATGCACTTCTTTGAAAACTAGGACCTACAATTCCTTCTATGTGTAGTTCTGTCCAGAAAGGATTCGTTCACCTTCAAGCTAACCATTTTTCCGTTTGCCTCACACGTAGAAAAGGTTCTAGCATAATAATTACCAAAGCAATTAAGAGGGAGATTTTTGTGAAGTTTCCCAAAGGAAAGTAACTGTCAGGCTAACAAGCAGGACAGTGAGTAGTAGAGAACGTGGGTGCCAGAGCCACGCAGCCTGGATTTCACTCTCAGCTCTGCTACTTACTAATTTTAAAGTCGTAATTTCTGGGGCAATGTTGGGCCAGCAGAAAAAGGGAAAAAATACATAAGGAATTAAGACAGACAAGGAACAACTGAAAGTAGCACAAAGTGTTTTTTCTTCTTCTTTGGAGCATCAACCCTGTAATTTCCACAATGATGAACTTAATATCGTTAGTTCCTTACTTACTTAGTGAGTTTATGAGTTAATGAGTTTTAACCATGGCCTTGTATGGATATCCATGGTTTGTCCTCTGCCTGAACCATCTAACAACAAATCTGTATCACTGTCCCCCCCGGGGACCAGCAAGATCCAGAAGGCTATGAATTCAAACTTTCAGAAACTGTGTGCAAAGCTTGTATGTCAACAAACAGCAACAATTAGCAAAGATAAACCATTATGCTTTAAAGCAGAAACATTCCACATCTAGAAAGGTTGCAATTTTATAAGCCATTTATAAAGTTTCAGGGCAGCATGACCCAAGCTCAGAGAACTCCAGGTTCCTATTTAAGGAGCCAAGTAACAATAGATATTTTAATTTTAAAATTTTAAGTAGGCAAAGGAATTGTCATTTTGCGACAGAGTATAAGCCCAAATCTCAGCATGTGTGGTTTAAAGGTTTCTCTGTGCCATGTGAAAATATAAGCCTATTTCTCTAGCCTTAGGTGTTCAAGCTGTGATTCAGATTCCTATGTTCTAATTCTATTTGGCTGCTAACTATGTAGCTACTTAGTTAATCTCTCTCTGCTTCGGTTTTTTTTTTTTTTTTTCTCCATGTAAAATCAGGACAGTAATCATGGCTACCTCATGAAGTTATCATAAGAACCAAATGAGATCATACACATTGAGCATGTAAAACACTGCCTCCTACACATAAGACCCACAATAAACTTCAGCTGTTGTAATTTGTTGTGCTAGATATTATTGTACATGTTTATCATGTTATGGGAAACACTCTCAATTCCAGATTCCTGGGAATCAATTCTCCTTCCTTTGTGCCTATATGCACATCGGCTAACCTCTGTTGCAAATTCCAGCATGACAGATTCTTCTCCTGGGACCCTTCTCAATTCCTCCACATCAGTAATGGCCCTGAATCTTAGGAATCCAATGAAACCATCATCTCTTGTTCTTCTCTTTGCTACTTGCTCTGGCCTGCTTCTTTCCTAATTTCTTTGGTGACTATAGGTCTTGGTGGTCCCTAAACTCAACAATCAGGCCTTGCAACCTAGGAGAAACTTTCCCACAGGATAAACATATCTAACTTTTTTGGCCAGCCGAGTCCACCGACAGTTGATTCCAGTGGTACCCTTACTTTTCATGGTTGCTTTTGTGTTGGCTTCTCTGCAAGCCCAGTACCATGGCCTAATCCCAGATTGCTGAAGAACGCCTGTAGGGGAACAGTCCCCAAAGATGACTCTGATGAACAGCTTGCGGCAGCTCTAATGGTAAGACATATAAAATGCATCGTACATTAAATTTAATGTTGCCTCATTAGTCTTAATTAGATTCCTACATTACACCAGGATTATGGTTTCTCCGTGTTTATGTTTTCTCCTAAAAATGAGTCTACCCCAGATAATACTTCAGTGTACTTTTTGAACCTTTGAATAAAAATGTCCAATAATGGATTAATATCAATAACGCTCTTGATCTTATAAACATAATATCAAAAGAAAGGCAAAGTAAATTATTATAGGTCTAAGGGGTTTCATGTCATTCCTAAAGCCTATAAAAGAAGTCTTATAACTCAGGAATAAACCTAAAAACTGCAAACATTTGTTCACTAAGAAAAGTAATTGGTCTATTATTTCTTTATTCCCCTTTCTATCATTATGCATAATATGGAATATGTTTTTTCAATAAAAGAATAGTTGTCTCCCTCCTCCTCTTCCCCCATTTCATGGTTTAGCTTCTCCTTTTATTGGTATCTACCGTGAAGACATAGCACACTCGGTATCATCATATAGCTATTAAAGAAGAAAGGGACCTGAGAAACCACAGAGTGCAACCATTTTTAATGATAGAGAAGTCACAGCCTCGAAGTTTTGGAGACTTGTGGTGGCAGAGAGATAATGGTAAATCCATGACCAGAAGTCAGGTTTCCCGGCCCACAATTCATCATATTTGTGATCGGCACCATAATGCATCTAAGAATATATTCTACCGCCATGGTTCAAATGTAGCCGGCGGTGCAGGCCTCCCATTTCCTGACTCTGAGTTCACATGTTCATGTAACTGCACACCTGAATAGACTCTGAAATACCTGTTGTTTGGCTGCATTTTTACCAGTAATCACACACACATGAGAGAAAAACCAAGGGAAATCCAATGTAAATCAGGTCTGTCACGAATTCTTCAGTTCTCTGTCACTGGATAGTGAAAGGGTTGGTGGTATGGAACTCTTGAAAGACTACATCTCATTCGCATCTACACATGAGTAATTTAAGGATTTTAACCGACATTAAACAATGGATTAAGAAATTCAGTCCTGCTGTAGTTTTGCTTCCTGTTGGGCATGGACATCAGTATGTCTCATCTTATTCTCATCCTTGTGTCTTTGGGTTACCCACTACCCTCCAGCAATTGCTGAGATCTAGTCAATGCCACTGCACAATAAAGTTTCATCTGGGAAGAAAATATCAAGCAAGGAAAGTATTAAGATTCAGGGGCTGAAGGAAACAAGAGAGTGTAGAGAAGAATTAAGAACAAAACAATAGGGGCACCTGAGTGGCTCAGTCGTTAAGTGTCTGCCTTCAGCTCAGGTCATGATCCCAGGGTCCTGGGATGGAGCCCCACATCGGGCTCCCTGCTCAGCGGGGAGTCTGCTTCTCCCTCTCCTTCTGCTTCTCTCCCCAGCTTATACTCTCTCTCTCAAATAAATAAAATCTTTAGAAAAAAAAAAAAGAGCCAAACAATATTCTTGTACAACTTGAAAACACTCAGCTTAGCATGGAAAATATTTAAAGTTTACTAGTCCCTTGAAGCTGTGAGCATGAGTAACAGATAGCCATGGGGAGAGCTGGGAGGCTTGGGAAGAACCGGTGAGCATAAGAGATCAAAGCACATTTTAGGCCAAATAGCTTTCAGACCGTATCTTTATATTCATTTCTGTGATCTACAAAATTTGGAAATAAAGACCTATTTGCAAAACTAGCAAAGTTACCTATATGTTTGTCCAGGAATTATACCTGACCATCATGAGTCACTTTCCACCATTTTATGCTAACTAGTTGTTAATTTAATGACCCTTATAATAGCCCCCTGGATACACATTCTAAATCCTGGAGTTCCTTAAAGGTTTTTTTTTAAGACTTTTGATTGACTAATTTGACAGAAAGAGAGAGAGAGCACAAGCAGGGGGAGCAGCAGACAGAGGGAGAAGCAGGCTCCCCGCGGAGCAGGGAGCCCGATGCGGGGCTCCATCCCAGGACCCCGGGATCACGACCTGAGCCGAAGGCAGACGCTTCACCGACTGCGCCGCCCAGGTGCCCCAATCCTGGGCTTCCTAAAAAGATTTTAAAACTACTTCCAAATCAATGTCTACATTTGCAAATTAAATAAACAAATTGTATTTTGGTGAATAAAACGGCTGATAGTGGAATATGTAGGTAAAGGATATCTGAAATTTTTCCAAAATATAGAAAGAAATTTAAAGAAGACATACGTGGTAACTGCTCGTGATTTAAAATCATATAATTCATTATATAGTCGTAGCACTTTTATCGTTCATATTCTATAAGAATACAATTAAAAGGTCAATTGTTAAATACTCAGGAAAAAATGTCTCATGAACTTTGAACAAATTTATACTGGGAGAGCTAATTCTATAGTCACGTAATGAAATGGACAGTAGCTTTGCTATTAAACTTTTGGTTTAGTAACAAGCTATCAAACCACCCACAAAATGTCAAAATACTCTATACACCTCAGAGTTAGAGATGTCTAGCTCTCTATGATTTATGGAAACATTATTTAAAATGTATTTTCTGTTCCTTTCTGTCCAGTGCTGCACCTTTTATAAACCTACTGATTAATATCAAACAGTGAACCAATCTGACAAGCAGGATTACCAATCTAACAAAACTGTTTATAGTGTGAATGAAAAAAAAAGCACACCATTTCCAGGCAGTGTACTTAATAATAAAATCCTGTTGTACTTAAGTGGTGAAGGGATTACTTAACTGTCAAAGTTCCTTTAACTGTTAAGAGTTGCCACATTAAAGACACGCTATTCAAAAGCGCCAGAAGAATATTTCATGCCAGTTTATTCATCATTATCATATTTTTATATTTAAATATAAAATAATTGATGTGTATAAAAATAAAATAAATTCAACTCTTTGAAATTAAATTAGCTTCCTCTAAAGGCATTTTTTATGGTAGAGAATAGACAAAGAATTATTTTCTTATACAGATTTAAACTCACTTTTTATAAATATTATATAATTTTGTCAAATAGTACGATATCAATATATATTATGGTTTATGTTTGAACACTTTTCTTTTAAAAAGGAGCTTTTATATCATAAACCTCATAACTTCTGTGAGATATTTTGCAAAACCCTTTCTTAAATTTTGAAAAACATTCTAGTCTACTTCTTTAGTTACTTAGATAGAATTATAGAACTGCAGTTTATAGAAAGAAAGTTTTTAATTCAGTAATCATTAAGAACTACTGGTACATCAGCAACAAATAATTTGTATGACTAAAATCAATTATCAGAAACAAACAAGTCTGATAGATAAATGAAGAGTTTAATGAGACTAGCCTAAAACTCCTTAAGACTATAATATTCCCAAAATAACAAGCAGAAAATCATCACCCAAAGGGCTATTCCTGTGATAATTTCAAATTTTGTTTTTGTTAGTATGAGAGTGAACATTTTTAAATTTCATTTTAACATGACAATTTCTGTCAAATTATTTTTAATGAGCTTAACTGTTAAGTCTATAGCAGCAATTGAAGCTATAGAAGCTTTACAGAGTCCAAAGCATTAACCATTATTTCACAACTACATTTGGATCTTGAGCCTATGTACATGGAAATCATAAGAGAAAAGATTTCTGTAAACTGCTACAGTAAGAAACAAAAAGGATGTGAGGAAGTAAAATCCCAGGGCCTAATTCATTTTCCCTCAAAGTGAATAAAATAACAGATGACGGGGAGGAACATTGCTAAAAATGGTGGAGTAAGGAACTCCATAGATCCATCGCCCTGTGGAAGCAGCCATTAAGCTGGCAAAAGCTTTTAAGAATTAAATCTTTTGAAACTCTGAATACCAATACAAAATCTTACAACAATCAGGGAATACTTAATGAACACAGAAGTTGCTAAATTTTGGCATTTAAGGAAATTGCTGTTAGGTCACTGACTGATTGCTGAGATAATGGAAGAAAGATTTCGATTACAATACATGACAAAGGATACAGTCTTGCAAGAGTAATTTGGAAATGTTACTAAACAAATGGACAACTGTAGTCCACAACAAGTCATAATAGCAAACTCTGGGAAGAGAGTAAAATCTGATTTCCAGAGTTACCATATTTTAATATGCAAAATGTTCAGTTTTAAGCCAAAAGTTATGAAACATGCAAAGAAGTAGGAAAGTATGGCTTACTCACAGGATAAAAAGAATTATGCAGAAATCATACTTGAAGAAGCCCAAAGATTAAACATACTAGACAGATTCCATATCAACTGTCTTCAGTATGCTCAAGGAGTTAAAGAAGCCCATGGACGAACAACCAAAGGAAACCAGGAGAACGACGTCTCAACACATAGAAAATATCAACAAAATGATAAACATAAATGGAATTCAAATAGAAATTCTGAAACTGTGAAGTATAGTAGCTGAAATATAAAATTTACTAGAGGGATTCAACACAGATTTGAGCAAGCAGAAGAATCAATGAACTTGAAAATAAGTCAATTAAAATGTTCTAGTCTGACGAACAGAAAGAAAAAAGAATGAAGAAATACCAGTGGGCTGTCAACAAGTACATCAATATACACAATATAGGGTTCCCAGAAGAAGAGAGAGGAAAGGGGCAGAAAAAATATTTGAAAAAATAATAGTTGAAAACAGCCCCAATTTGATGAAAGATGTAAATCTATACAGCTAAGAAACTCTACCAATCCTAAGTAGGATAAAAAAAAGGAGATCCACACAGGAACACTTTACAATCAAGCTGTTGAAAGGCAAAGAGAGACTTTTGAAAGCATTAAGGGAGGGATATGACTTGTCATGTACAAGAGTCTAGGAGCCAATTTCTCATCAGAAATCACGGTGGCCAGAAGGCAGAGGAATGATTATTAAAGGGCTGAAAGGAAAAAAAATAAAAACAAAAAACCTGCCAATCAAGAATTCTATGTCTGGCAAAACTATACTTAAAAAATGAAGGAGAAATTAAGACATTCCCAGTTAAACAGAAGTCAAGATGGTTTATCACTAGTAAATGTTCCCTGTAAGAAATGTTAAAGGGAGATTTTCAGGCTGAAATTAAAAATCATTAGATAGTAACTGAAAGCCATATGAAGAAATTTTTTACAAACATCGGTAAATATAACAACACAGGAAAATATAAAAGCCAGCATTATTATATATTTGGTTTGCAGTGCCCTTTTTTCTATATGATTTAAAAGACAAATACGTAAAATAATAATTTCAAATCCATGTGAATGAGCACGCTATGTAAAAAGACTTAATTTGTGACAGTAACAACATAAAATGATAGGGAATAAAACTATAAAGGAGTAGAGTTTTTGTATGCTATTGAAGCTAAGTTGGTATTAATGCAAACTAAACTGTTACATATTTAAAATGTTAAATGAATTCTCAAGAGTAATCACTAAGAAAGTAACAAAAAGAAACACAGAAAAGAAAGTGAGAAGAAAATCAAAACAGGACACTAGAAAAAAAATCAGCTAAACAGGAAAGAAGGCTATAATAGAGATATGAGGAACAAAGAACATATAAGACATGTAAAAATCAACTTAAAAGTGGCAGAAATAAGTCCTTCCTTATAAGTAATCACTTTAAATGTAAATGGATGAAACTCATCACTTAAAAGGCAGAGATCAGCATAATGAGTGTTTTTAAAAAGGAAGCATCATCCAACTATCTGCATTTACAACAGACTTTAAATACAAAGAGACAAATATTTTGAAAGCAAAAGGATAGAAAAAGATATCCCATACAAACAGTAACCAAAAGAGAGCAGGAAGGGCTATATCAATATCAGAAAAAAATAGATTTTAAGTCAAATATTGTTACAAGAGACAAAGAAGGACTTTACATACTCATAAAAATTCTAATTCATCAAGAAGATAAAACAACTGTGGGCATTGCTACAAGATAGCAGAATTTATGAGACCCGCATTTCTCTATTTAAAATGCAACATTAGCTACCATTTTCTTGATGGTAGCCCCTAAACTGCCAATGCAAACCACTTAAGAATGTTTTTCTATTTGTGTTGATCTGAAAGAGGAAGATCATATATAGAAGCAGCATTTCTCTGTTTTCTTTTGTTTTTTTCTTTCTGTTTCTCAATCCTTATACCCCAATTTACTCCCAGAGGTATCACCCTGTCCCACATAATCCTCTAGCCTGGAATTTCTCGGTAAATCCACCCAAAGCGAAGACTGATTTTGACAATTGAGGTTTTCTTTAATTTATTTCATGATTTTTTAAAATTTGTTCTACTTGAGAAGTATATCATAATATTTGTCATATTTACTAATTGTGATCTTTGTACTTACGCATTGATAACCATAGAACTAACCTACATACAATTTTTAGCATATTTTCTCTAGTAAGTCATTTTATATCTATTAGTAGAATATTCACAAGTGGATTAATCTGAATCAAATAGAGGATGTAATTAAGTTATTGATGAAATAGTCCATCTCAGTTGAATTGTCAATTAAAAGAATAACTAAGTAAATTTACTTTCAGTGAAGTTTACCTTCAGTTAAATTTAAATTTTGCTTCATTGTTCCTTGTCATTTTGTAATATATTCATAAACATTATATCACTTGATTTCCTCAAATTTCTTGGACAAGTTGCCTGACATTTTGTTTCATTTTTTTCTTTTCTTTGAGCATACTCATTAAAAGCTCTTGTAGATGACTAAAAGAAGAATAAAATCAATCCCCCCTAAAAAGAATCATATTGCTTTAGGAAATATTATAATTTAAATTTGAAAGAAAGCTTAAATTTTTCAGTTTTAATTCTCAAATGTTTGGACTCCTTCTCCACTTCGATGGAATACATAAATGGCATTTATAGTTTGCCAGGTTCAGGGGTTGGCAAATAATATATTTTGATTAGTTCTTATGGTTGTCTTAAATAATCTCAATTTTATAATTTTGAACACCTCAGTAATGTAGACTATCCTACTCAGTAATATATACACAGTAATATAGAGTATCCAAAACCATTGGAAAATCATATCATGCAAGTTAGGATTAGAGAGAGAAGCTGTGAAGAAGGTATGTCATGCAGCTTTGTTGTGGTCTTTCTCCAGTTGTAATCAAACTACTTCTCCAGAGCTCAGGAGCCTCTGGGTCTGGCAGGCATGTTGCTTCTGCAGGTATAAGAGATCTGTGGACTACAGAGAGAAGAATTGGTTAGGGCAAGATGGTTGCCCAGAACTAAGAGAAGCCAAGAGTTGCTAAACTTAGTTCTCTATACCACTAAGACTACAAGTCCAAACTTCTGCTATAGAGAAGACTAAAAATGGAGAGGCTTCCTTTGCTGCCCTAAAGGAGACCAGAATTCACCAAAAGAACACCACAAGCTTGAAGGTGTGAACTACACACCCCTCCATCATGTGTGGGATTGTCACTGTACAAGGCAGCCAGAAGTTAAGCTGGCACCAAAGGATGAGGAGAACAATAACCTGGCAAAGAAAAGTTACAGTGTTTCTCAGGGACCACCAGCTACAGGGAGAGAACAAACAGAGCAACCAGAGTAGGTGGCTCCTACTAAAGCAGAATTACAAAGGAGATTGATGACTTTATCCACCACTAAACAAACTGTAAGTGTACACAAAATGATTCAATTACATTAGGAAAAAAACAACCCAACTAGGAAACAAGGTTATTGAATTTTAAAATTCAACACGAAAACTGAAGGTGGGTATGTTACTGAAATTTGAAAAACTGTCTTGAGATATTAAGTACAGGAAATATCTCAAAACACAGAACAAAAATCAAAGACATGGAAATCCTAAAGAAAAAGTTAGCAAACTTAGAGGATTTCGCCAGGAGATATAACATACAGATAATGCTATCTAAAATATATTCCATACGAATTAGAGATTTAAGTGTAAATATAAAACAATAAAAGTCATAGAAAAAAATTAGAATGCTATTTTATATAATGTTAGGCCAAATGGTTAAAGGGGGGGGGTGGATATTTGACTATGCAAACTTATCTTAGGTTACATAGCAAAAGATAGCATAAATAAAGCCAATATTCACACGTTAGAGATGGAAAACTATCTGCAAAGAATATGAAAATTTATAAATAACTATAATGTAGCAGTTATAAACTGATGAGAAAAATGTAAGAACCCTATATGTAGCAGTTATTTGTTGCTGCATAACAAATTGTCCCCAAAATTTAGCTTAAAATAACATTCACTTTTTCAGTTTTTGTGGGTCAAGCATCAAGGAGTGCCTTAGCTGGATTCCTCTTGCTCTAGGTCTCTCATAAAGTTGCAACAAAGCTGTTGACCATTACAGGCTCATGAAGTCTCAGGGAGGAGAGCTCTGCTTTCAAGCTCATTCACATGGTTTTTGGCAGGTTTCATTCCCCTGTGACATGGGCCACTCCATAGGGCTGCCTCATGGCATTGCAGCTGACTTCCCACAGGGTAAAAAATACAAAGTGAGCAAGAGAGAGCACTCAGAAAGAAGACTGCAGCCTTTTTGTAACCCAATCTCAGACATCCCATTGCTTCTTCTATATTCTATTTGTTAGAAGCTAATAACTAAATCCAGCCTGTATTTAAAGTGTGAAGTTTACACAAGGGTGTAAATATCATGAGGCAGGAATCATGGAGGCCATTGTAGAGAATACCTCCCATGCTGTGGAAAGATGGACAAAGGAGTCATGGGCAATTTACAGAAAAGTGAAACCAAATTGGAAAAAAAATAAGTAATAAATATATATATATAAAGATTTTCAAAGTGCTAATTGAAGGAATGCATATTAAAGTATTTCATAATGAGTTATCATTTTACACCCATAAAATGGCAAACTTTTTAAAAAGGAAGTATAGTTTCTACTAGAAATTTGAGTATTTAGAGGAGTATGTGCAAAGACATCATTTGTAATATCTCAAACCTGAGGTGGGGAGTGGGATAAATGATTATTTATAGGAGCAATGGCTAAATAAATAAATTATGATTCATCTTTTTCATAGAATATTAAGTGGCTTTCTAAAATAATTAGTTAGGGGGCGTCTGGTGGCACAGTCGGTTAAGTGTTCTATTCTTGCTTTTGGCTTGGGTCATGATCTCAGCATTGTGAATTCAAGCCCTGTGTCAGGCTCCATGCTCAGTGGGGAGTCTGCCTGAGATTGTATCTCTCCCTCTTCCTCTGCCTCTATCCCCTCTCTAAAAAAATAAATAAATAAAATAATAATAATTAGATATGTCAGTTGTCTTGGAGGGATGTTCTGATAAAATGATTTCATTGTTGTAAAATAAATGCAATAATATCTATTATCATATAATTATATAAAATCAGACATATAATTATATAAAATCAGACATAATTATATAACTATATTATATATAAATTATATAATATATAATTGCATTATTATATAATTATCATATATATTATATAATTGCATGCATTCTTATATATATTTATTATATGAAAAGGAAGAAATGTATGGAGGGATAAATACTAGGTTGTTTACATTGGTAACTCCTGGCAAAAAGAAAAAAAATGGTTGATTTGGAAAAGGGAGTGGGATAAAGCCAAAAGATAGCTGTATTTCACATATATATTTTGTCAACAGAAATTTTATATGCATGTAAGTATATATATATTTTACGGTATATATTTAAAGTTAACAGAAATTTCTTAAAGTGTGTCTGTGGTTACATTTATATAAAAATAGAGACACAGATAGATGTCTATGTATCTATACATATATTTGAATGTGTACATGAACATAGAGAAACAGATGAAAGGATAGACAAAAATAAGAACATGTCACTCTTATGAGCTCCTTAGAACCTAAAAAAGAAAAAAAAAACAGAAAAGTTGCTCTGTCTACCACATTGTCAGTCCAGCAGCCCTTCTTTGTGACAAGCACCTCAAGCAGGGGAGTTCAACCATAAATCACATGTGCACACGCCATCAGAGCTAGTACTTATTGAGTGGGCAAATCCTGTCTGAGTAATGTGGCTGAGAGACCTGCAGCACAGATCTGAGCACATTGCCCTTTTACCAGATGATAGTTCCCCACAGTTTTCTGCATTCTTTCATGCGAAATCACTCCAGTGTGTTTTGGCTTATGAGCTGATTGATGATATGATTTTTAGAGTAAACCACACTTGATAAACAGGAAAATTGTAACAGCGAGGAAAGGTATGATTGTATTAGGCAAGCAAGAAAAGAAAATACAAAACAAAGATATTTCAAATCTATATTGTTGCTTTTTCTCTGGAGAAGTAAAAGTGTTTTTTTTAAATCACGTGTAAGAGGAACCAAGGTTATCCACACTATATAGCATAGATCCTCATAGCCCAGCCATAAGTAAAAAAGACCTAATGTCTTGTGCTTTGTGTTAATTAGCAAATAAACTTGAGCCACTTGAGGGATAATTTCAAAAATTTATTTACAAAGCATGTGAAAGCTTAAAAATAAATAAGGAAAGGTGAAAAGATATTTCTAAATAGCAATCTAACCTCAGAAAAGTTTCCCTGAACATGTCACATTCAGATCATCTTAGCCATCTTTGGAGAGAGGCTTTGAAAACCACAATGCTGTAAAATGCCAAGAAGTAAATAATATTTTAGCATACAGCTAGCCATTAAAAAAGAGGATTTCCATCTTAACATATTTCAAACTCCCATTGACTCAAATGAAAAGGGCCTTTTTACTGGTACTGTTGTGGAAGCAATTCCCCAGTCTCAATTCATTCTTGAGCAGTCTGCTCTTAAATGCTTCTACATTATGCTATCTTCTTTCAACATGGCCTATTTACAACAGAAACAGAGCATGGTAACCAATTCCTGGATCTTTCTCAGAGACAAAACATTCTCTCTACACAGCTTCCCCTACACTTGACACGACATCATGCTGCCACCATTAATGATGGGCCACACCTAACTCTTTCCCATAGACTGCAGTTCCCCTTGAATTACTGTTACTTCACACTGCGGATGAATGGAACAGCTAAAATTTATATGCATTCTAGACACCACTTCTCATGCACCCATTCTTCAGGAAGGTTTTCAGAGTTGTTAAGGAAGAGTAAAAAAAGTAAATATTGACCACGTAAAAAACTTCATTACATAGGTCATACACTAATAAAAGAAAAGTTCTAGGAGATAAGTGTAACCCCCCCCCCAAAAAAAACATTTCCTAGGTAAATGGAAAGATGAGTAGTTCCTAAAGACCCTGCAAACTCAGAAAAATATCCATCAATGATTAGGAGATTTAGAAGCAAACCTAAGTAATAGAGGAGGAAAAACTGTAAATTTTAAATTTACAAAAGTATGGTTAAGCACCAGTATTAATAGGAAAAAGGATTTGTGGTACCTCAGAATGGAAGATGAACTTGTAAATAATATTTTATTTATAACATTATCCAGATTTTTTAACACAACAAAAAGAATACAAGACATAAAAAATTATAAAATATACAGAGAAAATTCCTTGTTGAGAAAAAAAACTATAGAATGTTAATTCTTAGGTTTGAAGAAATCCTGGGACATGCTGAGAATTGAGCCTTGGAAATGATAAAAGTATTAAATATGTCATACAGGTAGCAAATCGCAGAACTAAGATTCAAATCTGGCTCTGCATTCCATGCTCTTAACGACTCTTTCACCTCGCTCTGACCTTTGGGTCCTGCCGACAAGTAACTTGCAATATAGTAGGAAGATAAAATATGGCTATTGATTTGGATTTATTAATTTGAATTTCTCAATAAAGGAGGAATAATAGTTTAGGAGAATTTTAAGATTTTGAGCCCAGATGAGTGGGAGAATTATAACTCCATGAAAGGATAATAGAGAAAAAGAAGTGATTTAAGTAAAATGACGAACTGCTTTTTTTCCCCTCACTTTGCGTAGGCCCTCTGCTCCCTCAAATACTGGCAATCACTTTTATACATTCTATGCAGGAGAATAGAAGTTATCTCTCTGGGAAATATACCAACTCACAGAAGAAGACCTGAAGATTCTGATATTGTGTTCCCCAAAGAAATGTCCCAGCCAGATAAGCTTATAGAAGGAACCAGAGTCAACAAACACCATCCACATACTCAGAGCTTTCTAGAAACCATTTAGTGCCACATTCTTAAATATTAGCAGATAATTAAAAATATCTGAGCATCTAAAGAAATAGTCTAACATGAGAGAGACTGAAATAATAACAGAGAAGAAAAGTGGAAGCACTTGAGATTTTATGCAAAAGGAATTTTTTTAAAATTTGTAATCAATATTCTCAAAGAGATAGGAGATACTGCATTCATGAAACAATAATAAATAGCTATTGAAAAGGAACATTAAAAAGGGATATTCAGATTAAAAAGTGCTCTTGAAAATTAAAAATGTGATAGTAGAAATTAAACAAAAAGGTATAGAAGATAAAGTTAAAGAAATCTCTCAGGAAATAGAAAAGGACAGAAAGTAGGGGAGAAAAGTAAGAAAACTAGAGGGTCAGTCCAAGTGATCCACTATCCAAATCATCAGAGTTCCAGGAAAAGAGAGAACAAAGGGAAGAAATCATCTTCAAGAAAATATTCTTAAATAGAAGACACAAGTTTCCAGATTGAAAAGACCTACTACGTGCCCACCATTATAGATGCCATTAAATGCACAGCAAGGCAAACCACTACACTACAATGGGAACCAAAGTAATGTTCTAATGCACCCACATAAAAATTTTATCATTAAACTCCTCATTGAATTTTCTGCCCTGAAACTGCATACAATGGGTAACGAATTGCTTAGTTAAACTAATAGCACAAATAAATATAAGCCCAGTTTATAACCACTTCAACTTATATGAGTCTCAAACCAAAAGCCTTGAGGAGTCAAAAGCCCTCCAATACTTAAGAAACTGTAACTGGTATGATTTGAACATAATTTTTATTTTAAAACATTCTAGGAAATAGTAACAGCATTATTTCAGGAGGGTAATTAGAAAGATATAATAAACTGTTATTTATTTGACTAAAAAAGAAATGTATGCTCTTAACATTACTAAAAATACTTTTATAAACTCTTGATGGATTCTAAAGGCAGTCCTCTAAGATAGAGGATGCAAGACAAACATTGCCCTGCCCACTTATGGATGGTATTCCCTCTTTGCCTGAGGTCCCTGGCTGGTCATAAGAGCCGGAAGAAGAACCAATGGCCTGATTTCCAGCCCAGAGCTTATACCTCTGGTTGAAAAATAGACTTTTCTCCAAATCTCCAACCAAAACGCTTTCTCTAGTCTTTAAAATATGCTATAAATTTGGAAAACAGAAATAAAAAATACATGCGGAGGGCACCAATTTTATTTTATGAAAAGCTATTATAATACTAATACAATAATAATAAATATTTAATAAAATAAACAGAAAATAGAAATTAATAAATAACTGTGTAGTATACAGTGATTCCATTCTGAGTAATATCATAGAAATACAAAGAACACAAAAGATACAGATTAAGTGGGCTCAATATTTTATACATGTATTTAGTAAAGTCATGAGAGTTTAAATACATCCAAAACTAATATTCTCCACTTTTGTAATTATTGAATCTCAGAATAACCTATTTTTTTCTGGATAATAAATCTTTATATGGAGAACAGCATTATTTTAAAGAAACTTAGTATTATGTGTAAAGATAGAAAACCACCAAAAAGCACGTATATCACTGATTTAAGCATATTTGTGTCTTTCAGGGAAACTATAATTCACTATAACCTTCTTTAACTCAAGGTGGTTTAGTATTCTTTACATTAGCATATGTTTTTTTTTTTGAATTAGTAAAGTGAAAGCATAAGAAAAAGAGATTGAGATGGTTAAGTATTTTGAAAGTAATAGTATTGATCATTTTAGCAATTAATAACCTACATTGCAACTTATACTATCATATCGTGCTTTCCAGAAACAACTCAAGCTCTAGAGACTTAGCATGTAAAGGACATTGAGGAATTAAACTATGGTATAAAACCAAAAATATTTCAAGAGTACATTTAAAATGTGTTTGAGGGTTTTGATAACTAATCAATACTGTTAATTCCCCACATTAGGAATTTCCCCCATACACACACACACCTACTCATTTTCAATAAGTCTCTACTATGATTATTGCACAATAGAAATTGTAAGAAACAAAACAGTAATATCAGTGAGAGAGAATTTCACAGAAAATACTGATTACATTTGATATGGTTTGAAAACTGGCTTTGAGTGAGTATCTGCTTAGAGAAATGCTTGGAGAAAGAATGTCCTTGGGAACAATCATAAACAGAAAACTCTATAGACTGGATTTACAAAGAAATAAATATATACATAGTCTATAAAGGCAATGTCTTGAGAGCTATGCTGGCAATTTTCCAGGAGCCCTGGGAACATGCCTAATTTCCATCTAAATTTGCACACATCTTTATTGCAATCTCATACCCTGTGAAGATTTACTCACTCTCATGTCCTTTGGCACAAGGGGAGAAATGAGATGTTTCTCTCCCTTTCTTTCTCTCTCTCCCTCTCTCTCTCTCTCTCTCTCTCTCAGAACAGTCAAATCAGTGATGTCCTTGTAGACCATCAGGAGTCTAAATTGCATTCTTTAAGACCTCTCCTCGGCATCACTGATATTTAAAAAATGGAAAAAATGCAGTCACCGCACAACTAGGAATAACAGCAAATAATCTCCATGCTGGGAATTGAAATGTACAAGTGAATCACTGAATGAGACTACACCCATTGTAATCTCTCTGTAACTCATCCCACCTGTGCATAAAAAAACCCATATTATCAAATAATTTTGTTATGAGATTGCTAAAGCTGACATCCCTTCAAAAGGACCACTTCTTCCATGTCCATTTGAAAGCTCATTCCACTCAGTTATTCCTATCTTCTCTTCTGTTGCCTCCTTCCTCGCAGAGTCAAATGCTCAATTCTAGAAAAACCCTCCTGGATTAATCGCCATTGCCTCAAGCCCTCTACTCTCACATTTACTGCTAAGTTTTTGAGAAACCCTTCACGGTTTCTTTCTCTACTTCCTTGACTCCTCCCACCCTCTTATAATCTGTTCCTGTCCATAAAGGATGGAAATTACTTACTTAAATGTCACCAAAAACTTATGAGTCATCATTCCAAGTGTGTCCTTCAACTCTTATCAACAATGATGATGGTGAAGATCATGATGATGTTGATCGCAATGATACCGATGGCTGACCTCAGTGAACAGGAACTGAATGCCTGGCACTCAGCATTTTCCATGTGTTAGCACATTCGTTCCCACAATAACCTTTCCTTTAACAACATTTTTGTAAACAGCATCTTGAGAAAAATTGTACCTTCGAGAAATGGACTGATTCTCCCCGGGGTTGCCCAGTGAGTAAGTACTTGACTGCTTTGCAGCCTTTTGTATAGTTTCCATTTTCATGAATAGTTCATAGTTTCTTCCTTGTCGCATTCTAACCTCTCGCCCTGTCCTGCCTGGCTATCCTCCTGGCTCATTGTCCTTCTGTTCGTCCCCTTCTTCCATGCATCCTTCTTATGGAGGCTCATCCTCTCCATGATATAATCATTTCATACCATATCAAGCATCTACTAAGGAAGAGTTCCAGGTTTTGGGTTCTGGCTAAGACTTTCCTCCTGTTTGGGGGATAGGTGACAACAGTGCCCTTTTTCTTTCCCTACCTGTCCACAGATCTCTTAGCTCTCTCTCACTGTTCCCAGCCAGCCAATCTTGGAAACACACAGTTTCTGTATAAACACACAGTTTATATATACTATGTCTTATATCCATCTACCTTCCTTTGCATTTTAGTTGTCCAAGTGAAGAATCGCATTACCTTTCACCTGATTAATAGCAGTTCCCATATGATGGAAAAAACTTAAAACCAAGAACTTAGAATCAGAAAGTCCTAAATATGAACCACAGCTTGGGCACTTACTGTGTATTCTTGAACAAATTATTTTACCTTTCTATATATTAGTTTTCCCCTTGGTAAAATGCAAATAATACAGTGTTGTTGTGTGGATTAAATGAAATCATAGATGTAGCTCAATAATATAATGATTCTGAAAAAAATCCGTTATTATATTAATAACCTCAATTATTGACCCCAGGTTATTCCCCAACCCACTTGTCACAAAGCAATTCAAAAAATTTTCATGACTTCTTTTCATGACTAACTTCCCTTAAGCTTTCATGATTTTTATCCCAAGCCTTCTTCTCTAGATTTACTTTCCATTATACTCTCTCTCATTTCTCTGTCCCATCAGCAACGCTTAATCCCTATGGCTCATTTGACATGACTTCTCTTATCCCTCTCAGCCTTTTCTTAAATATTTCTCTCCCCTCAATAGTTCTTTCAATATACTTTGACCTTAATATTTACAAATCAAAATTTAATCCTTCCTTTATGATAGAGATACGATTTCAGACAATCGAAATTATTGTTTCCTGGAATCACCCAGCAAAGATGAATTTGTCCTTCTGTGTCCACATATCAGCCTAAGCTCTATTTATTAAAATCTGCCCTTTATTGGTATTACTTATTTAAGTGTCTGTCTTTCCACAGACAGGAGTACACAGACATTGCTGGTCTTTCTGTTCTCTCATTTTACCTATCCAGTGTTCTGCACAGAGTAAGCACTTGATAAATATTAGATATATTTAAATAAGTTAAATCTTTTCAGACTTAATACCTTCTATAAGAAATGACAGGGAAAAAATTTCAATTGTCTTAATATCAGAATCTCCTCTAAGAAGACCTTGGTTTTTCTGGAAGGTCTACTTTGCTGTGCTTATTGGATAGGGCATCCATACAAGGAGTGCAAGACCCATAAGGAGGCATATTTGGAAAAACAAACAGATGGTCTAAAAACTGCTTTCTAAGGATAGTTGGTTCAGCTAATTGCAGCCTTTGTCAGTGATTGGGGCATATGAACTTGAAAAAGGAGCTGAATTTCTTATGACAAGAGAGTAGATTTGACAGAAAGAGGGATTGATGTTGAGGGAAGACAAGGAATCTATCTCTCTGGGAAGAACAGAGATGTCTAATGGGCATTTTTTTCACATGTTGCCTGGTGCAGTCAAATATAAATTACCTTTCACAACATGCCCCCCACCCACCCACCATGAAATTGTCAATAAAATTCCACATTGCCTCCAAAGCACTGTAAAGTTCAAACTGGTTCAGGAAGTATGTGTTGATGAACTGAGGCCTTCTTCAAAATGGACACAGGATAAGAACTTGAATGGATCAACCATATAGGGATGATATTTATATAATGTTCTATAAATATACTGTGTTTCCAGGAGATGGGGACATAATAATTTAGTGTGATGACCATCATCTGGTCTCTTTTTTTACTTTATACCCCAAATCCTATATTTGCTTGAGTAAGTATCATCACCACCTAATCAAACATTTACAGAGAGCCAGCAGAAGATAGTATTCTATAAAGTAGAAAAAAAAATCCTACCATTTTTAGCAATGATATCTTCCACTGACAATATGCCAGGTACTTTTCTAAAAGTTTATTATCTCATTTATTCCTACATATAACTCAATATTACTAGTATTCCCATTTTACAGGCTTAGAGGCTTAGAGAGGTTGAGTAATTTGCCCATAATCCCACAGCTAGTAAGAAATGGGGTCAGGGGTTAAGTCTATTTTCATCTACTTTAATGCAGATGTTTTCAACGAGAGTATTTACTACTATTAAGGGGTCCCAAAGGTGTATAATGTATAAACCCTACCACCAAAATGGTTACAACTTATTTAGGGGGATTAAATAAATAGTCCTTGAATGATAACCCAGAACATTTGGATTTGAGTTCCTAATTTCAATTTTCAGAAATAAAAAATAGACACTTGAGACTTAAAAATTCCAATTGTCTCAAAGTCCAAAGGTAGCAAGTATTTTCAACCATGCATGGTAGGCCTGACAATCTTTAGACAAAAGGTATGCCAGATTGACCACTGTGTTGAACAACACTCAATAAACCAAATAGATTTGTTGCTGTGGTGAACCATGTAAAGGCAACCCAAACAGATACCCATAAATGTTACTAAAAACATTCTTTGGATCTTTAAAAATTGCTACCTTATTTCCTTGGCCTTCTGGTAGCCTTTTAAATAAATATCTTACTAGATTTAGAATACTTTTTCCCCCATTGCCCACAAGTAAATACACTATATAGTCTAATATAATTTTTAATTTCCTTGTCTGTTCTGGGTTAAATGGCTATTATATTTTCACAATTTCATTTTGAGGTAGTCCTAAATTGTAAGCCAGTAAATTGTTGTGTTTCTACATTATGAATTTCCTAAGACAAACGTCATAATTGTGTTTCTTTTCCTATTAAAAAAAAAAAAAATCACAGTTTATTCTTGGTAATCATTTAGATGAGAGAAAATCCCTAGGAATTATGCAGAAGTGAAGTTAAAGTTGATGTTGTTCAAACAAAGGAAAATCAGAAATTTTTATTGGAAATTAGCACAAGAATTGCTCTCTCAACAGACTTATAAATAATATAAATAAATAAATATTAATTTAAATAAAGATCAGAGTTCCATGAGAACACATAACAAGAAGTTCAAAGTTAATGTAGACATTAAATATTGTTTCAGGAATAAAACAAAGGCCAAATGATCTGAGATAAAGGAATGCCAGTCACATATTGAATTTTAAAACTAATAATGTCCTCTTATTCAATCTGTACCAACCCTAATTACATAATAGGATTTAAATTTATGTGACAGACATAAGTGAATTCACATTTTTTTTTACCTTGTCACTTTATTCCATAACTTAATATGGTTTCACCTGAAGGAAAGAAAGTTACTAGAATGTACTTTTGGAGAATGCAGTCCTTTACATGAGAAATCTTAGTGGTTTATATTAGGTTCTCAATATGTTGGTATAGTATATAATTACATGATTAGGTAGGTTTGTTTCTTAATCCTCTTTTATGTGCCCAGTAGACCAGAATGTCTCTTTTGGAGGTTAAGATACAAATTACCTAATTAAGACTTACACTCAGTGTAATAAAATCACATATATGAAATTTATGCAGTACATAGATGGTTATCCTAAGTATTCCATTGTTTTTTATAGAAGGAACAATAAAGTAACATTTTGAGAGATATTCTACCAAACTGTGCTTTTTATTTTGAATTTTAATCTAGTTTACTTAAAAATATATACTTTTATGTAGGAGACATGCACCTTAAATATATATTACATATGAGAATATCTCAAGAACATTTGTGTGAGTGCTAAATATGTAAGGAGAATGTTTATATGGGTATGAAGAATTAAGAAAAAATGATTTGCTTTATGTTACCATGAAAAGTGTCTTTCCTCCTTTATTTGAAGGAGAGAACTAAATACTTTATAAAGATGACGTTTTAATTGTAATCTGCTTCTGAAAAACATTCTAGCTCTTTATCCCAGTCTCTCACCCTACTCTCTTCATCATACCTTCTCCATTTATTTCCTCTTCCAAAACTCTATCAAATAGCCTTAAGTCTAAACTTTGAGCCAAGCATATCAGCTATTGTCCTTTTGCTTGGTGAGGTATTTTGTGTCCACAATTCTGTTATAAATGAATCGATTTAACAGAAGTCATTATTCCTTTCAGTTACTTACAGCACAAATAAAAGCACAGCTGCTGTGTATCAGATTCTGCTCTAGGTTCTAGAGAGACAACAGCGCATATCGGATGGAAAGGTCCTTGCCATCACCCACCTTGACTTCTCACTGGCAATTGTGTCCTTTGAGATGGTCAAATAAGCAAGCCAAACCTGTGTCTGCACTCCCAGTTCTAGCTCTGTGAGTGGGCCTCATGTATTCTGGTGGAGAATTGATTCTGACAGAGCACAGGGAGAGAACTGAGAGCTCCTCGTAGGCCGGCCCCGATAGTATGGAGTTTTGCCCTGGGAAACAATGACCAAGGTTATACATGTGTGTGAAGTCAGACAAGGAATGCTCTCGAATCCCACCATGTGGCACCACTGTGGGCTTTGCAGGGGCCTCAACAACTGCGGCCTAACTAAAGGGCAGGTAGAAGCCTCAGACTTTTCACTTCTCTCAGCAAAACTTTGGGAAGCGGGACACCGAATCCACACCACTTTTCTATCAGCCAGGCCCCTGGGGTTCTTGAACAATTCAGAAGGTAGGAGGAGGCCTCTCCCTACAGTAGACTTCCTGCGAATAAGCATGTGTGGGGGTGGAGTGATGTGCTAAAATAAGGAAATTATTACCAGACTTGTACTTTGGGATATTGTAAAAGTACATTCAGGTTGCATTAAGTTAATATCTAATTAGTACTTGTAATTTGTTTGACATTCTTATATTTACCCTTTATGCTGAGGATGAGAAAAGTTTAAACAACAACAAAAAGTTGTTTAAATTCTGAATTTGAAAGGGAACATCCAATTTGAAATGGAAGATTTGTAACAACTCTTCTTCCTGACCCTATAAATATAAGCCAAGACAGAAAAAGTTGAAAAAAAAAAAAAAAAGTGCTGCTTCCTGGCTCTACTCAACTTTCTGCTGCATTTTACAACTACTCCCCACTGTGCTATCCTCAGAGGAGATAAAGGAGAGCTGTTTATTACCAGACTTTTCCCAACCTCCATCTTCTTATTCCCTTGGGTCCGTATACTTGAAGATTGTAATTGTGTCTCAACCGAAATAAATCTTATACAGAATATCTAAGTTCAATAAGGGAGCTAAAATACCACCACCCCACTTTTTGAGAGAGGAGACAAAATAACTTTTGCCTCTGAGGACTTCTAAATGGCAAATGGGTAAGAGCATCTAAGATGACAAACTCATTAACACTGCTTTCAAGGTCCTGCAGGATCAGGTCCCTACCCACCTGCATTCTTATCTCACTCCATTTTCCTGCACATCCTTGACTTGAGGTCCTTGTATACATTATGTGGCTATATGCCACAGAAACTTTTCCGCGGTCACCTCTGCACAGAAACTTCTCCCTTCACCTTTTTCACTAGTTAACTCATCTTTCAGAGCTCAAAGCAATTGTCCTATTTTAGAGACAGATCAAACCCCCTACTGCATGTTCTTATGGTAGGAGAGGCTTCCGTCACAGTTACTATTTTGCGTTATGATTATATTTTAATCCCCTCTCCTCCCTCAAGATTGGAAGTTCCAACAGAGCTGCTAAGATCCTTATTTTCTTGTTCTCCATTGTATATCTATGCCTTGCACAAAGTAGTTATTTAATTAGTATTTACTTAATGAATGGAGGAAGTAAAGATCTCAATAACCTGTAATAAGAGTGTCAGCTATAGCAAAATCAAATGTTAAATGAGTAAATTCAAATTCCAACATTTATAGCCATAGAACCAACAACACAGGCATGGAAGGGAGAGCATGAAACATAAGGGTAGCTCATGTAAAGATATGTTTCAGTGTTCTAGTTAATTACAATGTTCCTATGCATCAACAGTATGACAAACAAAATCACTAGGAGTATAATGCCCAAAATCATAAGAGATTTTCCCTTTATACTCCAAACTGCAGAATGATATTTTTATAGGAATGCCAATAAATTGGAGCATATTCAGAGAAAAGAAATTGCCATGAGGAGAGATGGGAAGCCATTGCAGTCACTGAAAAGAACTATCTTGTTTTTGTTTATTCATTCATTCACTCATTGAATTCATTCAATGAACATGATTGAGGGTATCATACCTGGCACAAATCTGGGCAGTTGGATATATCAGCAAGCAAAGTAAACAATGATCTCTGCCTCATGTAGCTGGCATCCTTTAAGGAATGACAGACAGTAAATATAATAAACAAGGGAAGTAGAAAGTTGAACAATTAAAGGGATCTGGTGTGCAAAGGGTGCGAAAAGGATGGGGTGACAGGTTAAAGCATTAATACTGTGGTGAGGGTTGGGCCTATTGAGAGGTGATATTTGATCAAAGAATGGAAGGAAGGAAGAGAGTCAACCACAGGGATATTTGGGGAAGAATGTTTTAGCCAAAGGAAACATCAAGTGAATGTCCTACTTCAAGCTGGAGATTGCCTGGCATGTTGGAGGGGCAATCACAAGGCCAGTGTGGCTGAGGCAAAGCAGGTCAGTAGGGAGGGTGCAGGAGAGGCTGCCTGAGGAGTAGCGGGAGGCCAGATCACAGAAGACCATGTAGGCCATTGCATGGCATAAGTGTTTACTGAGAGATGAATCACCCAATGAGACTGGGTAAAAATCTATGTAAAATGTAACTCTACTTTTAAAAGCATCACTAAAAATTAACATCATGAAAAATAGAATGGGCTATCTCACCATGGGCAAAATTATTATTTTTTAATTCATAACTTTAATAAAATGGATCTTGAATGTACATCTTTTAATCCATGTCCAACTTATTTATGGAAAAATGGAGGCAAAAGACAAGAAATTCAAATGGAATGAGATTTTAGGACCTCAAAATTCTATGTAATTTTTCATTTTATCATATTCCAATGCAGATATTCCCTCATGGTCCATCAGAATTTAAGGGAAAAGTCCCCAAATAATAGAATTTTAGGCACGTAATGTCTTTTAAATAACACATAATACTATATTTTAAATATTATGCTAAAATATATAATTATATGCTTATAACAGGAATATATACACTGTATATGAACATATAAAAGTAGATATATTACATGAATATTAAATACTGTCATATTAGTATATAATATCATAAACACTGAATCACAGATATGAATATATGTCATTTAAGACTGAGCATGATTTGCTTTTTACCATTTTTATCCTCCTGGAGCAGGTCTTGTTATATAATGAAAGCAGTAAGATTTCCTTTCTCATTCAGAAGATTTTAAAAAGTGAGATTTTGAAAATACATCTTTTGAAAAAATTTTTAAATTATTTCTAAGTGTTACATAGTTTCTATTTGTTATCCTAGTTGAAAATAACTAGAAGAATTTAAGTTGACAAAAATGCACCTCAATACACCATTCAGCTTTTTAAAAATAAAGCTACTTCCTATATTTAAGCAGTGTATCCATACTGTGAATTCTTTATGAGGGAAAAAATATACAAAAGAACATGCACGCACACACACACTATATACACGTGCCTGTGCACCCCCCACACACATTTTCTTAAAAAGGTTTCCATTGCTCCTCAGAAGTCACCAAGTAGCAAACCTGTATGATTAGACTAACTCATCCAGCTCACTAGTCAATTTAGAAAGAGAAGGAGGTCTTCGGAGTGAAGTAAGTGGACAGATTGAAGAACAAGGAGGGGGGTAATGTTTTCTGGAAGTAGTTCTTAGAAATCCTGTTCACAGCCTGGAACTGCATAAATTTTCTCTGCATATGTTATTGCTACCTTGGGGGCCATGATAGCATATGCATTTTGTTTTTTTCAAAAAATAGATATATGTACATGAATATGTGTTTAATGCATAAATATTTTTTTCTTTCATGGGACTCTGTAGTCCCTTCAGACTATACTATAGTATAGACAGTAAATAAACAGTAATCTATTGAGAATGCATATACTTTTTAAGAAACTACAATGTCGGGTTGAAAGGGGGCTGAATATTATTGCCCAATTTAGAATATCTCAGAAGTGAAAAATTATCAAGCAAAACAAACTCAGCAAGACAATACAGACATTTGGTGGCAACACTGACTCCAGCAGAAGAATAAATATGAATATATAAACTGGAACACACAATCTTGGAAAAGCAGGAAAAATCACACTTATGCACTAGTGTAACAGCTAGGAAAGTTAAAAAAGCAAACTAACGTATTGTTACAATGTATTATGTAATATGCTTAGAAGAAAATATAACTGCTGGTCGGTCAGGTGACTTTAATAAAACCAGTAAGTTTAGTTTCTTGAACACCTGTAGGTTATTATTGTAAAATGAATGTTATTATTTGAATAAAAATTTAGTCCTTGATGTATTTCGTTTTTTCACAAAAGGTATATGTTCAACGTACTTAGTCTTACCATTCTTTGTATACATGATAGAACAAGATGATCAAATGATTGTAATATATTTGGTTTCTCAGTAAGTTTCCTCAAACACAGACTGACAAATCTAATATGAATCCCCAGAAATTCGGTTACTTCTAAGCTTCAGTACTCTGGAATACATAAAATAAATATATGATCAATGAAATGAAATATGACAAAATGTTTCATATTGATGTTTTCTTCTTTCAAAAAATGCCTTTTTGGTTAATGCCCCAAGTCACTTTTTCCATACATTTTCTTTTTCACAATGTATAGATTTCCTAGTTCTGATCTCAAGTTCAGGGAGCCTGGGGAGAAGTGGGAGATTTCTTTAAACCAGGGCTGTTCCTCAGCCTTTCACATGAGAAAATTGTTAGGAGCATTAAAGTATTTCTGACTATGCTGCATTCCTTTGTTCAGAGTGAGTTTTGGGAACACATCCTTTTCTCATTATATTTCCATAAAATATATTTGATCTATTCTATTCTTAGAATACCTCTGATGTGGTCTGTGAGTGGAGCACAGTATAAAAATATTTCTTTTTTATATGAGACAAAATGTTTCCATTTCTTAGACACATAAAAAAATTCACTATATAGCACTCTAAGAAAGTAAAACTTGTCCGATACATTTTCGTAGTGCTCAAAACAGACCACAGAGGCCCCCTCTTCTCTCTTGTTCAGAATCTCACCCAAGGCATGGAGCCCTCTGCAGAACAAAAGGAAATTGGGAAGAACCGGGAAAGATCCTGGATAATCCTACTAAGAAAGCAAGTTTATATTTAGAAGAAATGAAATAAGTTAACCCTCTTCCTTTAAGACTAAATGAGCTCAACTAAATTTGTATTAGGAACTAAAACACTGTCAAAAATTTTAAGTTTAATGTGAACAGTTAACGTTTCCAACTGGCGATGAATAGTTGAAATGTTTGCTTGGTTAATTCAATTTAGAAACCACTAGAAGCCAAACAAGTCTTTCTTGCAGTTTTCTACCACAAGCCCTGGGTACACAGCACCAGGCCACACATCTACAACATGGCCTGGTTAAGGCTGTTGATTATTCCAGGAGCAAGCAATTCTTTTTGAGAACATTTTCTTCAAATACTTCTTTGGCATTCCCTTCTAAGAGAACAACTATCTAAATCTAGTTTGTCAGGGTCCATTTGAAACTAAACGTTAATCCTGAAGGGCTGCCACCCACAAACTCACTCCAAAACCAAAGACACAAGAAATCTACTGCTAACTCTCTTTAATTACTTATGTGATTGTGCATTTACAATATTGATGGTAAATATAAAGGTCTATGAGGGCAAGACTTTGGTGTCTCTTACCACAATATCCAGCACGTGTAGATCAGTGCATGATACATAGTAGTTACTCAATAAATCCTTGCCAAAAATATGAATAAGTGAATGAGTTGGGAAACTGAACTTCATTCTCTAGTCCCTTAATTGCTGAAAGGAAAATATACAAAGTGACAATAATTGGTCCAGTTAAACTGAGAACTTGCTGATTATCCAAGAAGACTTTATGCTTCCCAGATGAGATGATTGATTATGTATTTGAGAAACAATGGCTCCTTGCAAAAGATACTAACCTTGCAAAAGTTAGACATGTCTGAATTCTTTTTATAGGAGATAAGTGCAATGTTTCAAAAATTCTAAATATTTCTGTACTGTAATAAAATAGTGAATACTGCTACAGTATTAAGCTTTAATATAACCTCCACGGTATCATAGATTTAACATCATTGGTATTATTGCTATAATGTCTGTATAAACAGACATATGTACAGTGAGTTCTGCTAAGTTGAGATAGATGGAAAATCATGAAATAAAACAACAGACTTATGAGGAAAATGGTGTTGGGGCACAACACCCAAAAAGTTTATCAGGGACTCAGAAATCTAATGAAAATGGCAGCATAGTTTTATACATGATCAATGGTTAAGAAATGCATAAATACTATAGCAATGGTTAAGAAATGCATAAATACTATGTACCTTGAAAAAGACCTGAATTTCACTTGTGGAAGTGAGTCTCAGAAGGGTTTAGCTCATGTCTTATTGGGAGGAGGTGAAAGAAGGGGTACATGAAATGAGACAGAAGGGTGTGGCTCCTATTACATGAAGCAAACAAGGTGGCCAGTAGGCATGTGAGATGTGTGTGTGTGTTTGTGTGTGTTGTGTGTATTCCTAGGCAGCTTGATTCTGCTGCTTGTAGTTTTCTATGTTCACTCACCTTGTATTTCTCATAGACAAAACTGTGCATAAGCAAGAGCGACATTTGCATTATGCAAATTGTTCCCTAATATATTAATCACATTGGAACAAATTCATGTTTTCAAAATGAGTGTTGCAGCAGAGTTGCCTCTACCATATTCCAACAGAATGAAAGAGAAACTCTGACATAAATCTCAGCCTAATCAATACTGGATTATTCCAGCACAGTTTGCATTTGACTCCCACACCCTAAATAAAATCTATTTTATCTAGATTTTAAACTCTTTAAGAGCAACAGATATCCAGTCATATAGCCAAGAGATCTTTCTCCAACTACATTTAATATACTTAGATTCAGTAAAATATTGTTCGGTGAAAAAGCCAGAAAGATCATTGCAATATACTACTCCAATCAGACTGCAAAGGTAGCAGAGGTAAAGTGTAGAAATTATAGTATAAAACAAAGGCATTTTAAGGTCATTGTGGTTTTAAATGGCGTTTGGCCCTTGAGACCTCAAAACTGATATGCACACATATGTATTTAATAAATTACACCCCAGCTATGGATCCAATAAGAAAATAGGTGATGTTAAGTTCCCACCATTCTACATAATAGTGAAATTTACTGAATCTTAACTTTGAAATTCTTTTGAAAGTTGATTAACCTAAACTGATACTTTCCTTCTCTGCTTGCTATAAGTTAAATGGATATATAGATCTTGACATACAGTTTCACATTCTGATTGATCATTCTGACTATTTAAACACAGGTCTGCAGGAGGGATTGCCCAAGAATTAACCATTTATTGAAACCTCCAGTATGTGAATCATTGTTCAAAATCATACCCAGTATATTGTTTCAAAACCTGCTCCTCCTTTTATGTTACCTATTTTTGTTAATTAAGCCATTCTCCACTATTATTGAAAAGATGAAAGTCATCTTCTTTCTTCTACCTTAACCACTCTTTCTTCCATTTTCACTGAAAATATATTTACTAATTTAAATAGAAAGCATCTGACTGTCACCCTCACCCTCACCAAGTTGACAAAAAGAAGGATGCTATCTAATTGAGACAAAATAAATTTTATCTACATGCATACAAAAGAAATGTCAACTGAAAACAATATTCAGAGACTTCAAATTAAAGGATGCAAGAATAGGAAAGGTACTTGTAATCAGAAATCCCAATATTTCATAGAAAATACTCTTGAAATCAGTTTATGCAAGCATTGTTTAAATAGATTATTAAATCTGAAAGTATGGACAAAGTTCAAATGAGGTCATGGAAGGTCAGTAAAATTGTGGATGTTTTCTTTTTTCTTTATATTCAGAGACTTTTTTTCTAGTTATACATGATAGTCAGTCTTTAAGTATGAGAAACTGTATTTTTGCCCAATTCAGAGCTTACCAGATTCTTTTTACCACATGTTAAAGAAGTGTGTTTTGCTAACACAATTGTATAGAAATTAATAGAATAAATAAATATTTAATTCTTCAGAATTTCTATTTTTTTACAAAAAGGGAGGAAATAGAGTTGGTTCTTCAACACGGTAAAATTTGTTTCCCCAACTTCAGTTATTTTTACCTTCCCTTGCGTGTTTACTTCAAACCCACAGACCACTGTGTATTAGTTTCACAAATGTTTCCATATCTGCACATCACCCACCTTGTTATTTACTTAATGTTTTTCTTTAACTATTGGTTCTTAAATAGATTCTAAAAGTAAACTTCATATGACTATGACAATGGAAAACCAGAATCATATTTCATATAAAGGGAATCACTGTAAAATTTGCCTCAATGAAACCAAAAAATCTTATTAAATCCCATCTAGAAGTGGTGACCAACTAGAAAGACTTAGTGCCTGAGTACTGATTGCTTGTTCACTATTTTCTTTCAAAAAGGATATTTGCAATCGCCAGACAGGAGTTAAAAATACACAGTTAAAGACACAGTAGCACCAAATTGAGAACTTTTTCTTCAGTAATCAAAAGGAATGAAAGAGAATTGAAAAGAGGTTAATTTTCTCTCCATGTGATTCATTAGTGTTTAAGGTAATACTCACATCACACCTAAAATCACCTCATGATTGCCATTGGTACACATTCCAAATTTGGGAAATCACTGGTATAGTGGAAAGAATATACTACTCCAGGCAGCAGATACTGACTCTGGAATCAACTCTGTCTACCTCATTTGAGACTACATGCAAACACTATGATTTCCATGGGCCTCATATTTCTCAATAAAATTAGGAATTTGGATTTTGTATCAAATGGGGTGGGCTAGGCTATGCTGTGATAACAAACCACCACCCAATCTCACTGGCTATATTGGTATTTGTTGGTTGTATTTGTAGTTGTTGTTCAAACAGCAAATTTAGTTTTCCTTTCATCCTCCAGTTGTGCAAGTCAGCGGGGGTCACTTTCCTACCACTATCTGGAATAGCACTGGTTACAGTGACAAAGGAAAATCATGCACAGCCTCTTAAAGTTTTTGTCCAGGAATAACATTTGTTACTTTGCTCACTTTTCATTGGCAAACACGTATCATGTGGCCACACTGAGTTCGAAGTCCATAGGGAATTTGACCTTCTACTATGGTCTGAGAAGTAGAAAGTGCCAAAATATTTGTGAATAGTCATAGCAATGTCCAACAACTTAATGTTTTCTACAGTTCTTTGTATTGATTAAATTCTATACTTATAAAAAAAAGATAATGTATGAGATTTCTGAAATTTGTCAGATTATTTAGTTTGGAAGTTTTTTAAAACATAAAATTGATATTATAGTAATGGACCACATATTATTCTTCAAAGATCCACTATTAATCACGGTAAAACTTTCAGGAGATTAAAATCTGAAAGAAACTGTTCAACCAGGATTTTAATGGTTAAAAGTGAAGAAAGGATTTTTTGTTTTGTTTTGGTCTTGAGTGCTACTTAGATAACACAAAAACACATGACCAAAATCAGTCTGATGCTAGTAGGAATTGTGCAGAATAAAAGAAAATAAATGTGTTTTAAAATATGTAAAGGTTAAGAAAGTTTCATAATCATTAAATAGCTAAGGTCTGAGGTTAGCAGAAAAGCATAGTATGATCTCCATTAACGTGCCCTCGTTCTAAATGTACAGGCTCACATGTCAGCCATGGGCTTGCCATGCCTGGTTTGATTTGTCTTCCTCAGTTACCACTCAGTTACTAACATAACCAGGCTCAGTGCCTCCTCCCCAGCACGGATTGGCTGTCACATGTAAAAGTGATCTGGTTTGTTTAAACAGAATATTTTCTTACTGTTCCCCTTGTTATTATATATCATAGCAAAAAGCTTTCAGTTAATAAACCACTGCCCACATGTCAAAATAGGTCACAGAACCTTCAAGGGAACATCAAATCAAAAGATCGATAATATCACCATAGTTTGTGCCATACACTCTGGAATGTGATCACTCTGCCTTTTGATCCATTGCCAATATATTCCGTCTTCTATGAATCTCATATTCTTGGAGTATTAGTCTTCTCTCTCCCACTTGATTAAAAACTTCTTGAGCACAGAAACCAAGCCGCGCGCTTCTTTTGGGTCAACCACAATACCTAAAACAGTGTTGAGCGCATAGTTAAAGTCCCCAAAGCTTTTTTTTTTTATTTTCCTGGTGACACCTATGGGCACGACAGAAGACTTTTATTTCTTCATTTGAAAAAATAAGTTTGAGCAGCAACCACATAGCCTGGACTGTGTAAAGTTTGGGTAAACGACAGAAAACAAGCTACAAACCCTTGTACAAAGCCAGTCAGGGTCAGTTTTGTCTCCTACGGGACACTTGGCAATGTCTGGACATAGTTTTGGTTGTCACAACTGAGGTGGGGGTACTGCTGGCATCTAGTGGGCAGGGGCAAAGCATATTGCTAAACAGCTTCCAATGCACAGGAAAAACCCTACACCAAACCAGTTCCCCAGCCCAGGATGGCGACTGTACCCAAGGGGAAAACAATTTTAATATGAGCTTACTAATAATGGTACTGTCTTTCCCCCCAAAGCTCTTAGTGGCAGTAATTTCAATATTTGTATCTCATTAAATAATGTGACACTGATAAAGACAACTCTGGATACAGCCACTTGACAAAATCTGTATAAAGGAGTCACTAAGATTACTTTGTTATTGAGAAGACTTTTGTGGATGGAGATAGAAATAGTTGTTTCCAGTATTGCCTTAGAATAGAATTAGAATCTAACTCATTAACAGAAAAAAAGATAATAGTAGGTGAGGTGAAGTTTAGAAAAGCTATATTTATATTACAGTTGTATTTCTGAATCCCTGATAAGTACTGTGGCTACTCCACAGCTTGAGATGTAGTTAATGGTCTAAGACTCAAATTCTCTTTGCTCAAGGGTCTTGAGAAGAAAAATAATTTCCTATGTAATAGTAAATATATAATGCAATAATAACATTTCAAATGGATAAGCAATATCCAGTTCACATACAGGGATTTTTTTTAACCAGATAAAGACAAAGCATCATAAAGCAGAATCATCGGAATTTTGCAGCCTCACCTTCTTGCCAGTACTCCAAAGTTTAGTTTCAAAATCCTGGGCTCAGTAGTTTAATGCAAACTCACATTTGTTTGACAGTAAAATCTCTACGAGGAGAGGGCTAGCCTAGAATTGAGGAATGTCCTGTGTGTGACCTAATTGTTTCTAACCTGTGGGGCAAGTGCCAAAAGGCAATGCCCCATTTATGTCTATTACCGCAAAACTTCAATAATATGTTAACCCTTGCCCATCAGAGCTCCAAAGAATTATAGCAACAAAGAGTTTCAAGGATATCCACCATACCTTCTTTCCTACATGAGAGCCTCTAGGAAACCTATTTTTCTTTGCACATTACTTTCTGTTTCTTTTCTCTCTCTCTCTCTCACTTTCTCTCTCTCTCTCTTTCTCTCTCTCTCTCCTCTCACCTATTTTTTCAAGTGTCTTGTAGAATACAGTCAGATGGCATAATCTGCTCTTTGTATCTCTTTCTTTTCTACCTCACCTAGAGTAGAATTAGAAAACTCCTCATCTCTCTGTCTTTATATTTGTTGATCTGTTACTGCATTTTACCCTTTTTTTCGTTCTTTAGCTATATGTCTCTTTCATTCAATTGACCTTTCTTAAGAACTAAACAGATGCCTTCCTTGTTTTAGCAACTGAATTGTTTTCCATTTTAAAAGTTCATGCATTTATTCACCCAATTCTTTAACATAAAATTATTGAATACCTAATTATATTCCTGGTTCATGTTAGGAACTAAGAATATGATAATTAAAATATACACTGCTTCTTTTTTTTTTTCATTGCTTCTACCCTCACGTGTCTTATAGTCTTTGGAGAAGATAGACAAGCAACCTGGCAATGATATCACAGTGTGATAAGCTCTTTGATAGTGTAAGTAGAGTTCTATGAGAGAAAACCGAAGAGGCAACTAACCTGGTTCTAAACAAGCTAAGTCTTGAGGAACAACTGCTGGAGGTTTTGACATCTATGCTCAAATGTGAGGGATTAGGCAAAATTACATTACTGGCAATGGAAAAGTGGTCATTCCAAATGGTGGGGACAGTATACAGACAGTGACATGATCAGATGTGTATTTTCAAAATATCATTCTCTATTCCATACAATACTATAGCAGGGGCAGGACTGGAGACAGGGAGACCCACCAGGAGCCTGTTGTCATTGTCCCTTTAAAAGTGATATTGGCTTGCAATAGAAGAGAGACAGAAGAAATTGAAAGAGATGAGTATAATTATTGTTAGTTGGGGATAAGGGTGGGAGAGGTGAGGCTCTTGTCGAGGTCTCTGACTCGGTCAATTAGTAGATGCTGGTACCATTTCTTGAGCTGGAGAACCAGCAAGAGGAGGGGGAGCATAGAAGCTTGAGGGGAGACAGAATAGGTTGAGTTTAATTGTAGCCACATTCCACATTCCGTTTGAGTTACCTAGGGGGCATTCTCATGGGGGGATGGGGGTGCAGTTGGCTATATGAGTCTGAAACACGGGAGCAAAGCAAGCATGGTAAATAAACTTTGGAGATAAGATCTTTTCCTTAATGGAATGAATACATTGTGCCTATATTAAGGTGATCATTTCCAACATAGATTGAGGACTAAAGGCTCTCTAGTCCAGTTCTTGATAACTATCATCAAAGGCTTTGGCCATTTTTTGCTTATCACCATACACCTGCTTTACTTACTGAAGTCTTTGTCAACACGTTGGATCAAAATAATTTTATTGATCTCTTATATCTGTATAGACTTTCACAGTTTACTAAAGTTCTTTCCTATAAAGCTCTGGACAAAGTCTCAAGTCTGTGCTGGCATTGGCAGAAACAGCCTAGGGCCAGGAAACCAGGATAGAACCACAGAGCAGGAGTTCTAATGAGGTTGCTGCAACTATTTATTCTGGGGTCACAGCCAGTGTTCAGAACCAGAAGTCACAGAGTTAACCAAGCCAAGGCCCAAGTTCCAAGCCAAGAGTCAGAGCCAAGGCTATGGGCAAAGCCAAGAAGCAGTCACAGGATTAGCACATCGGAACAAGCCCCAGAACTGCTGTTGAACCCATGGTCCTCCCTCAGGCCCTGTGTCCTTTGGAGGCATTCTCTTGCCACGGACTGGCACTCTCAGAGGAATTCCATGGATGAAGTGGGAATGGGACAAGTGAGGATTTCCCCTGCTTTTACAGGAACATCACCTTAGAGAACACAACCAGAATCGCATCGAAAGCATCTTGACTACCTTCTGCACATTCTCTTAAGACAGGTAAGGTTATTCAAAACAAAACAAAAACTTTGAGTTTTATTTATGAATTTATTAAAATTCCCAGATGCAAAAAAAAAAAAAACCAACACATTATTTTACATTAAATTAAAATCGACAGGAGAAAATAATCTAAGTTTGGTTGGACTTCTTTCAGAGAATCTTAAAAACAGAAAATCCCCAGTTTCAATAATTTGAAACTCTAGTTTCAATAATTTCCCATGACATCTTATGCTAGGTCTTCCTTTATTTGCCCTCTTCTGAAGAAATTCAAGCATAATCCCTAGATTATTTCCTTTATGTTTGTCTCAGCTTTGATGTGACCCTACAATACACCCAGGTAAGAAACCTAACTATTACTAAATCTGCATTTTCAGAAATAAACTCAGCAAAATAGATGTCTTTTTAAATATAATTTTAAATAGAGAATACAGTCAGATGGGTCAACAATTTGAAAAGTAAATTTGAAAAGTATACAGTGAAAGTTCCATTCTCAGCTCACCTCCTCTGTTTAGTTGCACACCACTGCCCGCAAAGATAATCATTGTCATTAATTTCTGGTTATTTCTTTAGAGCTTTGTTATGAACATCTAAGCAGACAGAGACACATGCCCTCATTTCTCCCCCTTATAAGCAAAACACAGCACACGAAGCACATTGCTGTGAACCTTGCTATATCCCATGTAAGTGCAGAAGTTTCTCATTTCTTTTTAGAGTTGTGTAGTATCCTATTGTATAGGTGTACCAAAATTAATTTAATTAATTTAGTTTAGTTTAGTTATTTAGGCTAGACAATTAATATAGACACTTGTTTCCAGTGTCTATTACAAGTAATATAGCAATGAATAATCTGCTGCCTACATCATTTTGCATATATGCAAATACATATGTAGAAATAATTACCCGAAGTGAAATTGATTAATTAGGTGTTTACACTTACAATTTTCATAGATACCGCTAAATAGCATTCTATAGCACCATCATTTTCATCTTCCTGAAGCCTCACCAACAAACTTTTAGATTTTTGCCAATTTGTAAGTGAAACACTGTGGCCCTTGATACGGTTTAGTTTCTCTCTTATTGTAGGTATTATTGAGCATCTTTTCATATATATAAGAGCCAAAGGTATGTTTCATTTTCACAACCTTTGCCCACATATAAGTTGTTGGTATTTTTTTAATCATTGAATTCTAGAATATTTTTAATTGAGATATAATTGACATACATATAGTAGCTGCAGGTGTACAACATAATTCAATGAATATATATATTGGGGATGATCACCACAATAACATCAAGGATTGCATATAGTTACATTTTTTTCTTGTGATGAGAACTTTTAAGATCTAGAATATGTTTATGCATTTGCCTTTTTCCCACAGTGTGAGTTATGAGCACTTTCCCCAGAGTTTTATCTTTTGATGTTTATATATTGTTTTTGGCCATGCACAAATTCAAAAATTGTTATGTGTCAAATCTATTAATTTGTTTCTGGCTTCTAAAATAAAATAGGAATAAAAGCATACTTTAACATGATAAGAATATATCTATTTCTTCTCCCAATCTAGCATCATACTTATGTATTCTAGTGAATACACTAGATATGGGAATAAAATAAGAATGCCCAGTATCACCACTATGATTAGCATTGTATGAAAAGTACTGACCAACAAAATAAAAAAGAGAATGAAAATGAAAGTTAAAGACATACCTAGACATAACCAAAAAAATAATTTGTAAGACTCACATGAAGAAATCTTGTAAATGCTACTGAATGACAAAGAAAAGAAGACTTGAGCTAATGGAAAGACATACCATTTCCTTGGACTGAAGACCCAACATCATAAAGACACCAATTTGCCTTAAGTTAACTTATGTCTTTGATGTACAACCCTCCCCCAAATAACAGCTGGGTGTTTTTGTGTTTGTTTTTGTTTGGCTGGTTGGTTTGTTCTATCTTGTTTTTTCTTGTTTTAAGAAATAGATAAGATAGGAGCATGGGTGTTATGCACAATGAATCATGGAACACTACATCAAAAACTAATGATGTATTGTATGGTGATTAACATAACATAATAAAAAAAAGAAATAGACAAGATAACTATAATATTCATATGGAATATTAAATACAAAAGAATATCCAGGAAACCTGTGATACAGAAAATCAATAAAGATAAATTAGCTATATATATAAAAATATATTCTAAATTCTCGATGATGAAAAGAGTATGTTAGTATCACAATACTAACAGAGTAGTAAAATATTATAGTAAACCAAAAATAGACCTAATACATACAGAAATGTAGATTCTGATAAAGAGGGCATCTCAAATCAGCGGATAAAGGTGAACTATTTCATAAAGGCTGCTGGGATACCTGGAGATCATCAAAACACTATACTGGATCTATACTTCATATACTCCAAATACCAGGTAAATTCAAAATGCATCAATATTCATCAAAAGAAGGAGGAGGAGGAGGAAGAGAAGGAGAAAGGAAAGAAGGGAGGGAGAGAGGGAGGAATAAACCACTAAAAATACATCCTAGGTGGTTTCTTTTACAACCTTGAAATGGTGAAGATTTCTATCTATGAAGCAAATATACATTTCAATATTTTCCTAAAGTTTCTGTACAATTCAAAAACCGTAGGGAGAATTTTTTTCTTACATAATGTCTACGGATATCAAACCCTAGGCAGACATTTTTGAGAAAACAATGAGTAATCTTTTTTTTCAAGCAGAAAGATATATACTGGAATATCAAAGGACTATAAACACAGGGAATAAGATTTTAAAGCTGAAATGCAGAAAAAATTCTGAGTGATCTTTCAAGTTAGGTATGTTATGCCCTTGTGTATTTTTAAAAGAACATGGATGATAGTGGTTTAGAGTCAGAAGATATAGGCTTAAGTTTCTGTTCTCTTTCTTACCAACCATATGACCTTGGAAAAATTACTTAATCTTTCTGAAATTTAATTTTCTAATTAACAAATGGAATTAATAAAATAATTCCTGTCAAAATCACCAAGTTACTGCTTGGATCAAATAATCTTCTCTGAAAATACTCTAATCTGTAAAAACTATATAAATGTCCATTGTTACTTAATATGTTATATATGTAAGCACTGCAGATGTATATCTATTTTAATATAAGAAATTCTGAGTAATCAAGCATATGGAGATACTCTATACAGCATCCTAGCAGTCTTGGAATTTATAGGGTACAAGTTAGAACAAGTTTATTACCGTCTATGAAACTCCACTTTATTGATTTGCGCCTTACTATTTAAAACTAAATTGGAAGAATATGTAGAAAAATCATTGTTCCAAATGGTATATTGTCATTTGCCTGAGGTCAATGGATAGAAGCAACAGCAGGTATCATGAGGAATTGTGGCAGAGGAAAATCCATGATGCCCATCCCTGAAGCCAGTCCACACAGCAGGGCACACAGCAGAGTCTTGGCAAGGACACCTGAGCTCCAGAAGAAGCAAAGAAGGCAGCACCTCTTCTCATTCTGAATTACCACCCTTGTATCCAAGCCTTTCTATCGATAGAATCCAAAGGGTCATGTTAATGGCAAAACAGAAAATGATGGCCTCTTCTTCCCTCTGGGTTTTTATAACACAGAGAATAGAACTTTTAGATACAATGTGTGACTTATATTTCTGACAAGAAAAAATTATTTTTAAATAAGGATGCTGGCAAGGGGGAGTGGCTTTGGTTTTGCTTTAGAATTTTAACTCTACTAGGCAGGCGGGGCCAATTTAATCCAAGAAGCCCTATGTACAAATACCCAGAGGGACTCTTTAATTTTAGAAAAAAACATTATTTCCTGAGAATGATTAGTGATGAAAATGATTAATGATGAAAAAGGTATATAGGTTGCTAGAAATAATTACATACTATGAAGGACAGATAGTATACTCTGATCCCATTGTCTGTTCTCAAGAACAAAACTTATTAAAAATCAAAAGATAAAAATTTTCCCTTTCCCTCCTCTGTAAAAAAAATAGAAGAAGAAAATGTTTTGTGATCAAGAAAAATATTTTTTTTGTGGGGAGCCTGGGTGGCTCAGTTGGTTAAGCATCCAACTCTTCAGCTCAGGTCATGATCTCAGGGTGCTGAGATCAAGCCCTGGTTGGGACTCTGCATTCAGCGGGCATCTGCTTATGATTCTCTCTCTCCCTCTGCCCCTACCCCCATTCATGCTCTCTCTCTTTCTTTCTGTCACATATATATCATATATATATGTGTGTATGTGTGTGTGTGTGTGTTTATATATATACACAATTGTCAATATCTGAAGAAAAAGAACTAAGAAAATTCAGGAAAGTAGACTACAGCTGAATAACTGTTCTTTGAGCCTTGGAGATGGAAGGTTCTTGCATTTTGTATTTTTTTAATTATATATTGATACTCCAAAAACATCTACTTGATGTTATTTCTCTCCTTAAAATATTAAATATGAACAGGCTTTATTTTTTAAATAATTGGTAATGCAAACCTGTGTTTGCATCATGCTTTAGAGTTGCTGGGTGCATTCATATACACACCATCTCATTTTTATTTTGAGTTACATCAGCCTTAGAAATATCTGTTTTCTTCCAAGCAATTACAGTGTATATCCCCTTATCTGCAATTTGGAGATATAAAAAGTTTTGAAAATCAAAAAAAACACATATATATATACACATATATATAAAATATATATACACATATATAAATAACTATATAATATATAATATATAATAAATATATAATAAATAATATATATAAAAACATACACATATATATAAAATAAATAAATCTTAAATCGAAGGAAGGAAGGAAAATTTTTTGGCCAAACTAGTCTGAATCCTTTTCACTGTTTCTCAGCTTTCACATCACACAGATTGTGCCTTTGTTTTTGGTCCACATTACTAACTTTAGAAAATTTTTCCATGTTTATTTACCCAAAGATGGCTTTCACCAAGTGTATTAATTGAATGGTCATCAGCAAAATTCTATATGAGATTGAACTTCTCTGAATATGCTCCACAGGTTGTTCATGGCTATGTTTCCACCTAGAATGATTAGATGTACCCCTGACCTGAGCATTCTGCCTCTTGGTTCCACCTACTGTTGGTGGTATCTGGAGTTGGCTTGCACCACTTGCCAGAGCTGATTATGTACATCTCTTCCCAGCCCTGAAACCAGGGACGTCATGGTAGTAGCTTGAAATTGGCTATGGCAGGAATATTTACACCATGGAATTAGCTAACTCTCCTCCACCTCAAGAAAGCCACCGTTAGTTATTTTCCAGCACGCCAGACTATCTATTATGTTCTCTCCAGGAGACCACTGTTCTCTGGCCAGTGTGATGAAAGAGGGACCTTAACTATCTTTTGGTAGAATGATTCGCATCCTACTCGCAATACAAACTGAAAATGAGTGCCTACTCATTCCAAAACACAGGAACCATGTTGAGCCAGGTATAATACCACTTGACATCCCCCCAGAAACAGGACCTTGAGCTGTTAACTATACAATCACTTCACGGCACTATTAGGAACCTATTCTTGACAGGCATTCATATTTCTTGCCGACACAAATTGACTCCAGTCTTTTTTGTAGTGAGTGGTTTGGTTTTTTAAAAAAACTTCCCCAGTGCACTAAAATCACCAGGATTTAGTGGTAGCTTGCTTTAGGCTGAAGTGGATTGGCTAAGTGAGTACAGCCAGATATGAGAAAGGAGCATAGTGTGACTGTTTTCCATGCCCCATTATTTTCAGCAAACCAAAAGGTTAACTGATAACTTTTTTTTTAAGATTTTATTTATTTATTTATTTGACAGAGAGAGACACAGCGAGAGAGGGAACACAAGCAGGGGGAGTGGGAGAGGGAGAAACTGGCTTCCCACTGAGCAGGGAGCCCGATGCGGGGCTCGATCCCAGGACCCTGGGATCATGACCCAAGCCAAAGGCAGACGCCTAACAACTGAGCCACCCAGGTCCCCAACTGATAACTTTTTAAGACTTAGAGTGTGGAGGGTGAGGAGAGGAAGGGGGTGAAGGAAGGACCACTGCGGTTCAGTGATCTGCTCATGAATTAGGAACCATCACTCCGGGACAACAGTATAGGGGAAGCGTTGGTACAGAGCAGATTCTTTTTTTCATACCTTACCTCCTTTCCCTGCCTCTGGCTTTCAGCAAATACGGTGGTAGGATGGTCAAACCACTTTTCCTCTCAGATGCCAGACAATTTGAAATCTTCTTTCAACAGTTGTCCCATACCCTTGCATGAACTGAATTCTGGCACCCTGCAAATTTATATGTTGAAGCCCGGACCCCCAATGTGACTACATTTGAAGATAAGGTCTTTAGGGAGATAACTGAGATAACTGAGATAACCCAACTGAGGTCACAAGGAGGAAGCCCCAATCTAATAGAACTGGGGTCATAAGAAGAGGAATACACCAGCGATTTCTTTCTCTCGGCACATGTGGAGATACAGTGAGAAGGTGCTCTCTACAAGCCAGGGAGAGAAACCACATCGGCACCTTGCCAACGACTTGATCTTGGGCTCCCAGCCTCCAGAACTGTGAGAAAATAAATTTCCGTTGTTGAAGGCACCCAGTGCGTGGTAGGTTGTTATGGCAGCCCTCACAAACTTATATATTCTTTCTTTGCATGTTTAATGCTGAACAGTTATCAGAGCATCCATACGTGAATGCAGTTACCTGTGAGCCTCAAACAAAAATGAAATTGGTGGGGCGCCTGGGTGTCTCAGTCAGTTAAGCTCTGACTCTTGATTTCAGCTTGGGTCATGATCTCATGGGTCATGAGATAGAGCCTCACATCAGGCTCCAAGCTCAGCAGGGAGTCTGCTTGAGATTCTCTCTTTCTCCCTCTCCCACTACCCCCCCCCCAAAAAATAAATAAATAAATCTTTTTTAAAAAATATGGAATTGGTGGGACGCCTGAGCGGCACAATGGTTTAGGCATCTGACTCTTGGTTCCAGCTTGGGTCATGATCTCAGGGTTGTGGGATCCAGCCCCACACCAGGCACCACACTGGGTGTGAAGTTGGCTTGGGACTCTCTCTCTCCCTCTCCCTCTGCCCCTCTCCCCCCATACTCATACTCTCTCTCTTTAAAAAAAATAATAATAAAAAAAGGAGTTAGAGAAGAAAATAATACCAATTTGTTTTCCCAAAACTTCAAGTCTATTTCAAATAAGAAATGAATAAGAAAAAGGTTATAATACTTCACTAACCTATGGTTTTCAGCTTCTAAAGCCTTCATTCCCCAAATTAGAAACATAAAGATGAGAGGGACATTTAGTTCCTGGTAGACAGTGACCCTAAAAGAGGCTGCCTATTATGCCCATGAGGCATAATTCTTCACTTAAGTCACCCAGCAACACAGTCATTTAGGGGAAAACACGGACACTTCTTGACCACTAGGTTATCATGTGGTCTACCAATGTCAGAGTCATCCAAACGTACGGTGAGTTCCTATGATGCCCCCCCTCAGACTCTACACTCTGCAAGACCCTCAACTGGATCAGGCCTGGCACTGTGGAAGACATTGCAAAGAGAGCTCTACTGGCTCCGTCTTCTTAGCCATCCTATTTCTACCCTCTCCCTTTTCAATCCTGCCTGTACCTTGGGACGTGACCAGTGCAGATGCCATCAACAAATTACCTTTGCCCTCCAGCTTCTGATTTACCAGCAGAGTTTATCTAAGGACTAGAGGAGGGTGAAGCTAAGGCATTTATTCCTCTACCCCACCTTCCAGATCACTGAGGATGGACTGTGTTCCTTTACTGCAGACCACAGCTCCAGCGGGCAGCACTCCTCACTCAAGTACCTTTGCTGAGCTCTGTAACCCCTCTTTCTAGAAGCCTAGTTGTAAAGGTTCCCTCTTCTTCCTAGTGACTAGGTATTACATCAATCCTTGTTTGTTTCTCTAAATACTGCCCACAGGTTTGTAAACAATCCCCTTATTAAATCCTCCTAAATGAATTGGTTTGAATGAACCATCTTTTCTCTGCCAGGACTCTGACAAATAGTAGAGCCAGGAAAGGTCAAGAATGTAGCTGAGCCAGATTAAAGCAGCAGCAACTACAATAACAACAACAACAAAAAAAGAAGTTTCTGCATAACCCCTTCCCAAATGACTATCTCTAATACATTCCCACCCCTCAAGTCTTGGTGCTTAGTGTTTTCTCTTCCAAAGAGCTTTTTCCATTTTTCTTCACATGGTTGGTTCCATCTCGTAATTTCAGAGAGTCTTTTTCTGTTTAAAAGAAGTCCCTTGATTTCTTTGTCATTGTTCTATTTCATTTCCTTCTAACATTTATCAGAATCTGAACGTATCTTTATTTAGTTTATTGTCTCTCATCCACCTCTATTCCACAGGCTCCAAGAGATTAGGGATCATGGCTGTGTTATCACACCTCTCGTGCCCACAACTGTCCGGGATATAGTAGGCTCTCAATAATTACATACGACCACTTATCAATAACTCCCTATTCCCTCTTTCTCTTCATCCACACAAATACACACATCCACACATATACTTTTGTGATTATTCATAACCCATTTTTGATAGCTAATTTCTACAGGCTGCCTTGGATATTATGTTAATTGGATTATATATATATAAGAACTGTTGAGGATACTACATGGTTGCACTAAAATATAGGTCTTTTAGGCTCCCTAGAAATATCCTTTGACTCAGGCAAGGAGAAATAAATTGTTATTAACATGAAGTACTTCACTCCCAGGGAGGGACTTGGGCACTGGGGAGAAATAGTCTCAATCATTGACTCATTCTGCCAATTTTTATTTCTTTAAATAAAAATTGGTACATCAATAGACAGTTTAAGGATCATGATAGAACACTTAATATTAAATGAAAGAAAATCCGAAAAGATGTGGAGGAGATTTGAAAGACTTTGAAGTCCACATGAGGAGGGATTTGGTCTCTTGCCTTCCACCTAGAATATATAATTAAAATGACTTTGGCTCCAAGGGGGCACATGGGGACTGTAGAAGGATTGAGCATTTTAAGGATTTAGAACATGTCTACAGTTGTCTATGCCTTAATTACATAAGGGGAAAGCTTTTATTTTAACTCTGTCCAAGGAAACCCTAGTCATAAAACTGTTTTTATTTGACGAAATGTTTACTCTCACAGGGAAGAGACAGAGCTGTGCACAGTTGATGAGCCAACCCTGAAGTGGTTATATATGAGCAAAGGGAGAGATCCAAGGAATGGGCATGGAAAAGTTGCCAAACTTATCATGACATCAGGGTCATAGATCAAATCCATGACCTTCTTGCAAATCTTGGGAAATTCGTGTTTACAAAATACATGGCACAGTCGTGAAACTTCTAAAGACTATTCTCCAAACAGTCATATATTCTAAACTGCTAAAGTGTACATCGCAATGAATAAAATGTAAATGTTTCAAAGACTTTGAAAGCAAACATGCTTCCATATGCAGATTTCAGTTATAGAAAAATCCTTGTTCTAAATCAACTCTGCATACTGTTTTTGGTACAAATTTTGCCAAATAAATTGCAGCCAGGCAGCTGAGAGATAAAGACACTGAGAACAAAGCACAGCGTTAGAACTAAGAGAGGTGGGATTCATGTTCTGAGGGTCCATGTCACTTCTGACTGCTCTGGGGTGTTTACTGTACATGAAGGACAGAGGGAGTGCACATCGATTATGAGCTCACTCAAAAGTCTCTCACACCCAATAAACCGTTGCGTTTAGGAGATCTGGTAGGGAATGGCTGAGACCTTCCTATCAGTATGACTCCTCTGGAACTTCTAAAAGAATCTTGCGTGGTCACAAGTATTATTACTTGATCAATAAAAACCTCATTCTGCAATGCTAGATTGATGAAGATAAATAATACATGCACAGTTAATGACCACAGCAAAGGACCGGCATTCAACAGCCTTGAGGTCTAGTCTCAGTCCATCCTGTTTTACTCTGAATTCCAGGACACTTAAGCTTTTTCCCTCCGTTCACTGATTCAACTTCCTTTACCACCATGTACCAGCCATTTTGCTAGTAGACGAGAGATACCAAGAAAAATAAGAAAGTCACCATGCAATTAAAAACTCTAGCCCAGTCACAGTAACATAAATAAATACCTACAGAATGGGAAACGTTAGGACTAACTCTGTAAGGAGTCACCAAGTTTTCAAGCTGAGTGAAAACAAAGGATTCATATGTCTAAATCCCGTGTTGAGCTCGTAGGAGATAGTACAAGCTAAACATTTGTTCTTGCTCTTGATTTGTATTAATTGATTTCTCACATACGCTTGACCCTTTGTGAGAACTGAGTTTTTATCCTTATGCAAAGTAGTTCTACAGAATACCAACTTCGATTTCCAAGAGGTATAAACCATACCATTTCTGGAGGAAATAAAATACGATTGAAACCGTACAGCAAACAACACACTTATGAAACCTTGTCAGTTGCTATTTCAGCATGGCATTTAGAACTCTGTACTTCTTTCACTTATGTCCCCAAATATAAATTCTTAGAAGACAAAAGTCTGAGATTTACCCTGATGAGTTAGTAACACCCAGCACTGAAAATTAGACATCCTTCATGCTCCAAAACCCTTTCCATAGTGTTGGACTCTCATGTGAACCCACACGCACCAGTGCAATTTCTGATTAAGGTGAAAGCAAGAGACAGTGTTAAAGTAAGTCAAAAGAAATTTAATGAGGGTGGAAGGGGAAATTGATTAAACATTAAGAAACAGAAGAATAAACACCCTGAATGGTGTTTATATGCACATCACTGGGTCTTCAGCACCTGGAAGAGTGGCACCCTTTTACTCAGGGAGTTAACGAATTTTAGTCTCCCTTTATGACAAAATGGTGAACACAAGGGGCCTCAGATACCAAGTAGTTTGGCCACGTCCCATAAGAGGAATCACATGATCTGTTTGGCTCAAAATGACAATATGAAGTCATCCAGCCCTCATTCACATATCTAGAACAGAGGGTGAGTGATGAGGGGAAGCACATGGGGGAAAAGAACAAACTTCATGGAGAACTTATTATGTGTCAAGCCGTATGCAAGGTCCTTTATACAAAAGGTCTTACTTAATCCTTAAAACATCCTATAAATTAGATACTATTATTCATTCTATAGATAAAAAACCTGAGTAATAAGTGTCATAAGCAGACTCACTTAAGAGAAAAGGGGAAATGTAAAACACAGTGTTTTTCAGGTCAGGGATAAAAAACATTAGAAATTAAATTCTTTTTCCAAGTGTTGAAATATTAACAGTTTTATTAAAAATAATAATAAGCAAAACCCTTACTTAAGAAATGTGTGTTTGCATACATATGTACATTTCCATTGGATGATAAAACTAAAGCACCCCTTGGAAAATATATAATAACAAATCCAGAAAACTGTTTTACCAAAACCTTCTATAAATGATCTCAGTTCTGTTTTGGAAGGAACTGCTCTCTAAGGAGAAATGAAATAAGTTTCAGTTTCAATATTCACTGTCTTTTGGTGCTGTTCATGAATAAATTGGGCTAATTGTTAGATGTGAGAAGTGATGGTTTTATGATACATATTACTGCCCCCAAATTATTGGTTACGAAATTCGTCATCTTTAACCAACCAGTTAGGCTGAATCTAGAAGACAGAGATAATCCTTAATATGGAGTCCCCCAAGCAATTTGCAATCCCCACATGTATCTGCAACAGGTAACTCCGTTAACGAGCACACAAACTTAAAACACTGAAGGAGTTTCATATATCACACAGCATCTCAATATTTAATATGTATTTTAAGCATATCAATTTCTGCATATAAAGAGTGACTAGCACATCATGCATTACATTGTCATACTAGTTCTGAGGAACAACGGCTTTCAATTTAAAGAATAAAACACCCTCCAGCTGAAGAAAATTCTCACATTACAATATGTTTAAAAGAATCTATTCCAGTTGTGGTTGGTTGTCTATGAGAAATCTTTTTCATAGGAGGAAAAATTGAACATTCCCATGTGAAAGTCTTTCTTGCAAGAGAAAAAACTGTACGTTGCATTTTATACAAACTAGGTGAATTCAAGATGATAGATCATTTCAAAAATATTCATTATACTATTTACTTACATAAATGTGGTTGTATAAAAAGTAAAAAAGGAATGCATTCACAATTGGTTTAAGTAATTTTCTCTTGGCAAACCACCATATAAAACAGGGGCGTCATGGCGCCACAGAATTCTGAATTGTGGTGGAGCATCATCAGTACACATGGCATTAATCTTTGTCTCGTTGCAGGAGACACCCTTGCTTGCATTAGCAGGCTGCCTCTTAAATGTAAGATGGTGTAATGTAACTCAGGTTTAAATAACACAATAAATAAGATCTATTTCTCTTTAGTCCTTCTCACCAATCTCTTCCAAGCCCTCTTTGTTAAAGTGCTTCATTGTTTACAGATTTTAATGTAAATAACAACTGTGGGGGAGGGACTTTTCCAAAAGAGCATGCTCTTGGTAAAGGAAGAAGCTCAAGATGTTCATATCAATTTTTTAAATTTAATACGGTAAGCAATTAAAAGACTTTTTTAAAAAATCAACATATGTATGTGAACATAGCATAATTATTTACCCTACTTTCTTACTTGTCTTTTAGCAAACTGACAGTTCCAATATTTTGGACATCTCACTGTTTTATATCACTTCATGCTCCCCATGACAAGGGGAACATTTAGCTGTCTTTAATGTCTTCTAATTAAATATTCAAAGCATTCTTAAAGTCTTCTTTTTCCAAATATAGATATATTTTAAAATAACAGACTTTTCCAAATGCATTTTTCTATTGAACTGAGAAGCTTTCAGAAACTGTCCCTACTGAATATAATGACTATTTAAGGAAACAAGCTATTTATGTGGAAATATTAAGAGGGATGATTTTGATAACCCACACTCAAGGCCAAAATAAGGATCATTGGGACTTTTACTGAAGAAGTTAATGGAGGCCAGGCCATTGGCAAATGACCTTGAAATCCCTCGATGTAGCCTCAAATTGGCTTCAACGCAAGCTTATTATTAATGCAGACAGCTAGTTTATACCATGAAAAGCACATGGTATCTCTCTTTGAAACCATAGCTGTCACTCAGGCACCCCCAGATAAAATGTGAGTATCACTGTGACAGCACTTTTACAAGTTTCTAAGTAAATACCACAAGTTTATTAATCAGTGCTTTATGTTAAGAAAATTAGACCTCAACGGCTTAATTGCAGCCTTACATATACATTAATGAATTATTATATAAAGGTATTTAAATGAAACATAATTAATACTTGAATCATATTCTAAATGGCATTTTCCTCTCTGATTTGTAATGCCCCAGAGACACATATCCAAAACCTTTATTTTAGGGGGTATAGCTCAGTGGTAGAGCATTTGACTGCAAAACCTTTATTTTAGATATCTCAACATGTTAAAAGTGTTTTCCCTAATGTTTTTGAAAATTGATATGATATAGTTGAGAACTTGCACACACACACACACTCACTCTGCCAGTCAGAAAGGAACTGTTTGCCTGGTTTGCAGATATGAAATCATTAGGGACTGGCTTTTACTTTGGGAAATTTGAGTACCATGTATTGTTAATGTAAAATAAAGAAATAAAGCCTGGGAAGTTAGAAGATTATTTTTTTTGGAAATACATGTTTAGAACTTTAAAAAAAATCTAATGGTAAAGCATTAACAAATACTTTTTCATATGAATAAAATCTGTAATCAGTTAGATAAGAGCAATGTGCCTTTTTTTGGCATTTAATCAAACAATGAAATCATATACACATTTCCTGACACAAAAGACAAATGATGTAATAATCTGAAGGAGTTTCTCTATCTCCTTGGAACTTTGCATACTTGACTTGTTTTCCATATTTTGTGACTTTAAATGGTGGGAAAATTATATTAAAATGCTTGTAGCAGTTCCTCTAAACTAGCATCCTTTTTGTTTTATTGTATTTAATATAAAAGCAGCAATTATTTGATTTCAAAGTTATGAAAATATGTACCTTATGAGAAAACAAGCAATTTAAGCTTTAATTGGTGTCATTTTTCACAGAACTGGCAAGATTCTTGCATCCCTGGCACGTTGTTTTTCTATAAAACTGCAGAGCTGCCTTCAATGAATGTTTTACGAACGCAAAAGTTGTTATATGAAGGTATATGCATAGATGCCTGGAAATATAAGATTTCTGGTGGGAGTTATTTACAAAAGATGTATTTCATTTGTTACTGTGCATGTAACAACTCCTATTATTCTAAATGTTTCTCTCTTCTCAATAAGACTGTTCTCAGCTCATGTCTATGAAATGTGGGGACTTGTGTCTAAAGTAGAATAAAAGCCAAGGCTTTGATGAAGAGAAAACATAACACTTGTGAGAAAAGTAAAAAGAAATGATCATTTTTAATTGAAAAGGAACCAAACTGTAATATATCGAAAGGCTAATTCTGGTTTCAATCAGAAGAAAAATGATATAGAATATACAGTGGGAGGCTTGCCTTATATAAATTACATATATGAACCACAAAACTTTCTATTTTCTGAAATGTTGGCTTACCATAAATACTTTGACTTATTCAGCTCAGATTATACATTTCCCACATTTTTCAAAATTATGTTTTGCTCTGAAGGACAGCAGTTTGATACATATTTTTGAGAGATTTTACAACCTAGCTTCTCTAAGGGTGTTAGTGGTTTTCACACCTGGGGAGGTGTCCGTCTGTCTGCTTGTTGTATTCAGTGCAAATTCCCAGAGCTACAGCCAAGGTTTTCAGAAGATCAGAAGAAAGATAAAGATCTGTATTTAAAAAAATGTCTAAATGGTTCTTGTGAACGGCCAGATGTTTAGGAAAACTGCAGATTAGTGCACTTTATGCAGGAAGCCCTTTTTTGGGTAACTGGAGATTAGGAGAGACAAGTATTCTTTATATTCTATTTACATCTTTGACTTTTGCTTTATATTGGCAATATTTATTGATAACAATAGCTAACATATACTAGGTGTTACTAACTGCCAGGCACTGTGCTAACCTAACCACCTGACATGGCCTGCATCCCAACAATCCTATGAAACAGATAACCATTCTCTTTACAGATGAAGGAATTATGTGCCAGGGAGTGATTTAGTATGGTAGATGAACAAGTAAGGACAAGCAGTGAACAAGTAGGAACTAGAATCCGGGTCTGTGTGACTCTAAAGGTCACTTTTCTAACCACTGCTCTATGGTTAGACATAACCATAGACATAAACAGGACCCTGAGTGTTTTGAAAGCCTTTCTATGTTGGCTGTCCAAGTTAAGTATTAATAGTACAGGTGTGATCTGTCCTATTGACATCCTTCTCATTATTATCATTATTGCTTTGGTTCAATTTTTATTCAAAATGAACCACCCAATGTGGATTGAATTGCATCAGAACAAGCCCCCCATTGCTGCTAATTTCTATGAGTATCAATATTAAAACGTTTTAAACAGTGGCCAGTGGGAACAAAAGCATGCTCAACCCATGTGTAATAGCCATCTATTAACTCACTAATCCATGACTGCATCAGAACTCGACCAAAACATGACCAAAAGTACTGGCTGAGAAGCTATAAGGACTTTTTTTCTTGGAAAGCCACAAATTCATTACCAAATGGATATCAATGCATTGCACACCTCTGAGAGATGTCCTCTGATCCCACAAGCTTCCAGTGACTCTTCCAGTTGGGGTTATCGGTGCCTCTTTGGTTCCTCCCAGCTCTCTGGGCTCCCTCCTATCAGAGCACTAGCCTGTGAACCTCTGAGGTACATGGCTTCTCATGTTTGTCTCTGCATCTCCAGATGGGAGCATGTTGTTCTGGGTGTACTCCAAGCCAAGACTGACAATTTTTTTTCTATAATGGACCAGATAATAAATATTTTAGGCCTTTAGAGTTGTACAATATCTGTGGCAACTACTCAACTCTGCTATGGTAAGGGAAAACCAGTGATAGACAATATGTAAGTAAATGGGTGTGGCTGTGTTCCAATAAAGCTTTATTCATGGACACTGAACTTTGAGTTTCGAATAATTTTTATGTGACACAAACTAATATTCTTCTTTTGATTTTCTTCATTTTAAAATGTAAAGATATTTTTGGCTTATGGGCCATATAAGAACAGTCAGCAGGCCAGATTTGGCCCACGGGCCATTGGTGGCTGTCCCCTACTCTGGGCAATCAATACACGTTTCCTGACTGGTTGAATGGCTAGATAATTGTGGGAAATCAGTCTCTGTTTAGGCTGAACGCACAGTGGGGCTATGCATATGATAAATGTCATGGCACTCAATTTCTGATTTAGGAATAATTAGAAAGGACTGAAAGAGTGCTTCTGAGGTAGTAATTAGTAGGCACAGACAAACTGATGCAGGACCACATAACTCATACCAAATTAAAAGATTTCTGGGCAAACCCAGTTTGCATGTAGACTGACACAACATAAAACTATTGCCAAAGGTGAAGGGAAGCCTGAGGCAATGGAAGAAGTGGGCACACGTTATCCTTGCCTGCTTTCTGAAATCCCTAACGTCAGAAGAAAACTTCATGCCTCAGACCCATTAATCCTTTTTTAAGACTCTTGAGCAGTAAGACTTTATATTAATGCATTCTGTGACATTCTAATATGGGTTTCTTACAATGACCAGTCCTGACGGGCACAATATCCTTTTCTTCTGACATCGTTGACATGCCTAAACATCTAGGAGATGGACAGCCACGTCCTTGGCCCTTTCCCTGTTAGCCAGGCCAGGTCAATCCCATGTGCTCACATGTCATCACTTCTCTGCAACCTAGATCATTCAAAAGCAGAGAATGCATGGATCCTTACTTTGTTTACTAGTTAGGAAAAATGATGTGCCTTATTTTAGAGGTTGTTCTTTGAACTTTATGAACTGACATCTGACTTTGTTTACAAATAAAACATTTGATCTCTGGCCTAAAAGTATTGACTCCAAAAGGAAATGGTGGATGGCACTATGACACAGAAGATTCAAGAAAGGGTCTCAGAGCAACCCATCATAATAGGTGATCATAGATTTGTTTGCTGAAGTACTTGTTTATTGTCACCCTTACTAGACTGTGAGCCCCACAGGACTGAGGAGAGTGCCTGCTTCCACAACAGTGCAGAGCAGGACCCACTATACAACAGATACTCAATTAAAATAATATTAAGCAAATAAATTAAATCACCAAAAGGTAGCTGACAAATGATCATAACTGTTTCCTTGTAACAGATAATGCAAAGACACTTTCAATCCTACACATCCCACAGTGGCAGGTAAAACACTCAATAAAATCCCTGCTTTAGTCCAAGGGCTACTCTTCTCTAGCACACATGTGTCAGCTTCTGCTCAACTTGTCCTGTTGTGATTTTGACCTTCTGCTCCATCCCGGTCATGTTCTACGTCCCTTATCATGTCCACACTACCTCGCTGGCTTCCTTTTTCTTCCTACCTTCATCTTTAGGTACTTCTATAGCTCCCTTAAGCCTAAATAATACCTCCTGCTCCCTAACACTTCTGTGGTGTATGCCATAGCGAGGACATTACTAGTCATCCTAACTGCCATTTCTCTTAGCCTAAATAAAGAGGATGATACACGTATCTCCCTCCCTCTAACGCTGAAATAACGCTGTCACCTGATGGAACATGCCAGCTAGATCTACCTGCTTCTGAACATTGGTCTCAAAGTCTAAATATTCTGTAATGTGACAGGAGATCAGGAGTACTGAGAAGTGGTGAAGGGATACTTGGGGGGGCTTATGAATGTCTACATTAAAAAAGCGTCCATACAAAAATGAGGGCATAAATACAGGGTAGATTGTACAGGGAAAACACACTATCATTTGCCAACCCATTCCTAACATTACATGAAAGTAAATTAGTTAAGACACTATGCTCAACTGTCAGAAACCCAAATCTAATTACCTTTTACAAAAACAGTTTATTATAAGGATACTAGGCTGTCTTGTAAAATCCAAGGCTAGAAGCATGGTTCAGTGTCAGGGAAAGGATTCAGTCAAGGCCTCTGTATTTCTTGCTCATCTCTCTTCTCTGCACACATGTTCAATTCTCCATTTCTCTGCTCTCCTCAGTTTCTTACCATATGGCCTATTTTAATGACAGTAGAGAACCTGGTCCAACCACTTGAGGTTCTAAATCTAAATTTCTGAAAAGAGATTTTTTAGTTGAAGTGTTTATCCCTGGACTAATTCATGACTAAACTATAGGCATGTGGAAGAGGGTGGATGAGTGGAGGAAAATTTCTGGAAAAGGCGCCAGGTGTGTTCTATCTGGCTGACAGTCTCGAGAAGGGTGTACTACAAAAGGGTAAGTATGAGTTAAATCTGCCTCCAAAACCCCTGAATTTATTATAGAATTCCTCCTGTGAATGAAGAAAACTAAAAAACAGAAAAGGTCACAAGGAACAGATGTATAATTCTCTCAGACCCATGATGAAGTGAAGGGGAGTTCTGACATCGTTAGTTTACTCTAAGGTATCAAGAATTGTTATCAGATGACTCATTAGATTTTTATGTGCTGTGTCCTCCTCTCTTATCCTTTTCTAAGTGAAACCTTGAAATGATGGAGAAACAAATATTAGCTGCACTAAATGAATAACACTGAGTCAATCTAGGGAGCTTCTCATTGTGTGTTAAACTAGACAACCAACAGGTATCATTTATTGATTCCCCCTTTATGTACCATGTTCAGGCACTGTGCTAAGGACTCTGCATATCAAATTAAATAATACGAAGCCCCTTCCCTAAAGAATCTCAAGTCAAAAAAATCTATGAAACAATGTTATAGATATAAGGAAACTATATATACAGAGTTATGGGTTCATGATGGAAGGCAATTTAACTCAGGTAGACAATCTAGGAAAACTTCATAGAGGAAGTGACATTTCACTCCAGTCTTTGCAAATGAGCAGTAGTTTACCAAGAAAAGACAAAGCTAAAAGACAAAGCGGAAAGATAGTCTACGCAACTCGGTGCAACTAGATGTTAGACAATATCATGCTTTCCAGTTTTGTTCACTCTGGAGACCCAAAACCCAAATCAGGAATCATTAAATCTGGCCCATTTAGGATCAGCTATCAATCTGGCAGAGTTGTTAGCATTTTATGGTTGATGAAAATGATTGAAACAACTCCATGGATGAACCACAAAAATATATACCACTCTCTCAATCATTGTTTTATACAACAATCTCTAAATGTTAGCCTGGCTTTTTCGGCATGAATGCTGGAAGACTTATTCCTGTTCCAGACTGGACATGTCTGCTTCCACCTGTTCAACTGCTGCTGATCCTGTATGAGCCTCCAGTTATTCTTGACCCTTGCTAATATGCACTGGTCTTGTTATCATTTTTTGTTACTTAGAGGAAATTTCTTATTCTTTGTAGTGCTCACATGTCACCAAGTGGATCATTGGTATATTAAGGAGGTCAGGTTTCTTCTGAGACATTGTGGGAATGATTTGGCCCTAAAGACAATGTCCCTCTTTTGGGGCAACCCCCTGGGGCTCATCAGCTCTGAGTCTGTTTATCGTATCTATTTGCTCAGGCAGACATTCTGTGCCCCACCTTGAGAAGGCAGACTCTGTTCTTGCTAGTCTGGATTTTGTTCCTTTGTGCTCTGTGGCAGCAAGTTCCCGAAATGAAATCAAAACGCCCATTAGGCAGAAAGAGGACTGCCACCTCATTTCTGGTTACATACTATTAAAAATGCTACCTGACTGCTACCTTTCAGCAGTGTATTTTATTTATAGTCATACATCCTCCTTAAAGGTAGAGGAAAGGGATGCATACACATGTTTTGTGGAAAAGTGAGTAATTATAATAATATCTCTGGGTGTCTGAGGTGCCAGAAGAAGGGGGATGTTCCAGGACAGGCAAGAGAAGTAAAGGATGTGAACACTGATATTCAACTATGGAAATAAAGGATGGTGAGAGGAGACTTCCCACTGTCTATAACATGCTCAACAAACATACGACCAGAATTGACTAGCTCTAAAATTAGATAAGAGGGGCACCTAGGCGGCTCAGTCGTTAAGCGTCTGCCTTCGGCTCGGGTCATGATCCCAGGGTCCTGGGATCGAGCGCCACGTCGGGCTCCCTGCTCGGCGGGGAGCCTGCTTCTCCCTCTCCCACTCCCCCTGTTTGTGTTCCCTCCTCGCTATGTCTCTCTCTGTCAAATAAATAAATAAAATCTTTAAAAAAATAAAATAAAATTATATAAGAAAAAATTCATGATTTCTGTGTGTGTGTGTGTGTGTGTAGGTGCATGTGTGTGTGACCACAAAGAAAGAAAATTTTTTTTAATTTCAGAGAATTTTAAAATAATTTCTCTTTCACAGGGAAAGTTCTCATTTCTTGTTAGATGATCCATAGGTTAGGAGGAATATGTTTTAAATCTGACATTAACACTGTAAAAGAATTCCATGAGAAAGAAGCAATGGACTGAAAAGCATTACACTGAGATTTAAGAATAGGAAGAGATTTGGGCTGAATTCTGTTTTGTTATATTTTTTATAGTCATTCCTTCTCTATAATCACTGCCATGAATCTGTGTGCATCTACGAGTGAAAGGCTGTATACTTTCAAAGCACTAAAAATTCCTCAAAATAGCTCCAGTGGTTCAAAATATGCATGATGATCAAAATAGCCACCTATAAATACTGTGGGTCTATCACGTGGTAAATAAACATTATCAAATATTTGTACATTCACATATGTATATATATGGAGTGGAAAGGAGAGAAAGCAGAGAGTGAATATTTCTGCTAATGCTTGCAAGTAGTTGGCAAATATATACTCCACAATATGACTACATTGCACGGGACTTACAGGAATATGTCTTTCTGTATTGTATACATACACATAAACGTTGAAATTGGAATGTTCACATGTACACATGCATATATATTTTAAATAACATTTTAAATGCTGTTTGAAAATACATATGTATATACATACTCACACACATGCTGAAATGCCATCATTCAACATAATTCATGATGTGTATTGAAATGTATCAAAGCAGAAACACATTCCAGAAAGAAATACTCACTGGTGCAATTAAATCATAAAGGAGTTTAATTTGTTCGCTTAGTAGCTAAATGTTGATTTCAACATTTTGGCCAGCAGTTTTTTTAATGACAATGTACCTGGAATGAACTAAATTTGGTTATTATTTAAGCTCATGAGTTAAAGTATTTCTTCGGGGAGTGCACTTATACTTTGATGCATTTCAGTGAATACTGTTCTTGAAAAATGTGTTTCAACTACTCTAAACTTGCAACCTGAAAATCCTCATGATAGTCTGGTTTATGAAACTGATCATGAATATCTGTGGGATACACAGGCAGGATCTGCAACTCCTTTTTACATGACAGCATTATTGAGATATAATTCACATATAGAATTTACCCATTTAAAGTGTACAGTTTAATATTTTTTAGTGTATTCAGAGTTGTTCAGCTAGCACTGCAATCAATTTTTGGACGTTTTCATTGCTCCAAAAAGAAGCCCTGTCCTCATCAGAAGTAATTCCCCATTTCCTATCACCTCACCCCACCTGTAGCTATAGGCAACTTCTAATCTATTTTCTGTCTCCAGGTTTTCTGGACATTTCATATCAATTGAACCATATATTATATAGTCTTTTGTTCTTGGCTTCTTTCTATTAGAATACTATTTTTAAGGTTTATCCATGGGGTGGCATGTCACTGTACTTCTTTCCTTTTTTTTTCCTGAATAATATTCCACTGTATAGATTTATCACATTTCATTTACTCGTATATCAGCAGATGAACATGTGTGTTGTTTCCATTTTCTGGCTATCATGAATAACGCTGCTATGAACATTTGTGTACAAGTTTTTGCATGGACAAGTTCCTCTTGGGTATATACCAAGGAGTGGTATATACCCAATTGCTGGGTCATATGGTAACTATATGTTTAACTTCTGAGGAACTACCAGACTGTTCTTCCAAAGTGGCTTCCCAATTTTGCTTTTCTCCCAGCAGTGTATGAGGATTTCAATTTCTCTGTAGGTAACTTACTCTTCCTAATTCATCAAATAAATGTGTTTTCTAAATGCTGGGCTCTGTCCTTCCAGTGAATGTACATGAGTGTAGCCACACAGATAAGACATGACCTCTCTGATTTACTACTCTTGCATGCACAGCCAAAGCATTTTTGTAGACCCAGAAATACCAACCCTCCTTCAAGGACACCATTAGAGTTGTCCCCAAAACACTGTACAAACTGTTTTAGCAACTGCAAAATGAGGGAGATTGGTCCAGAGTGAACTAGGCCACTTCCATATTTGTTTGTGGAATTGATTGCTTCCATTTGAGACCTATTGGGCACATCCAGCCCCATGAACAAGCCAGGTATGTAAGGAGGCACAGATACTATTTTAGATCAACTTAGTGCATTTTAAAATACAAATTTTAAAACTACTTAACCAATAACCACTTGAGAAATATATCAATTCAAAGAGGGAAGATAACCTTATAGGTTGTTTAGGTTCTTTTGAATAAGTACCCTCCAGTGTTCTCAAAAGAGACTTCAGTGTTCCACTGCTAGAGTAATTTTAGATGCACTGTTGTTCTTTCTTAAAATTATCATATGGCACATGCTTTAAAATTTTGAATGAATTATAACCTACTGGATTATGTGAATGTTCCAACTTGTATTGCTATATCCAAACAACCTTGAATAGGGCTTAATAAGAGAAACACTAAAGAAGGTCAATAAATTTAATTTACCGAACTGTTCATTTTTTCATGTTTTTAGCACACTATAGACACACAATCTCAGTGAATAATAATATATGTGTCAATCCTTACCACAGCGAAGAGTAAGGGTTAGGGATTTCATGGCAACAAGAAGAACAATGATAATGATGATGACAACAGTAACATCCCAAAATGCATAGTGTATGCCAGGAAACATGCTAATTATTTTACATTTATAATTCAGCTTCATCTTCATAACAACCCAATAAAGTAGTTGTCATTAAATCTCTCCAATCTACAGATGAGAACACTTAGGCTTGGGAAGTTAAGTGACTCATACTTTGTTAGGCATGGAGTAATGCTGGGCCCTGAGCAGAACCTAGGTTTATCTGATTCCAGTGTAACCACCAGGCCACACTAGATCTAAATGCACCTCCATCCAAGATAAAGAGAGACAGTTCTGAAATATATTTTCTACAGCTGCAAGGTTCAGCATATTAAACCCCGTTGAAAGCCCATTATTTTGGCGAGTCACTGGGAACAAGAAAACAAAATACTGTATGTTAATAAAATGATATATCTCTTACACATATTATTTTTCAAAAATATGTAGAATATTTTATTTGGGTAAATTCAAATTCACTACTAAATTATACTAGACTTAATACTACTACATAATATTTCAATCAACAGGTAATGAAAATATAACTATCAATATGGTAGGATCTAGAAAATTGTATTATATTAGAAAAAAAGCTTAAAAATTGAAAATACTAATACCTATAGGACTAAAAAGTTTTCATCACCTTAATGAATGAAATGTATTTCTAAGCATAAAGACGTTATATATGTCCATTAAGAGTAAAATGTTTTAAAAAACAACTATAAATAGAACATGTGCTTAAAAATCACTCAGTTATTTCCATTTTATATATATGGAATCTAAAACTAAAAAACTATATTTTCTTGGCATTAACAGACAAATAAATCATTGTTATAACACTCTCATTTAGACTATTCACTCAGAGTCCAGCTCCTGGAACATACTAGAAACTTAACCAGTATTTCAAAATAATTGTCTGATTTGTGACCTACATTCTGTGCTACCCTCCAAACACCTTTTTATTTATTTTGCTAAAACTCAAGAGTCTGTCAAGTTGCTAAATTTAGAGTACCAGTGTTAGCGTTGTCCTTAATTAAAATTCAATAAAACCCCTTAATTTAAAAGTTATTGTGGTCAAAACTGTGGGTGAGCTACAGAATCCAGAGATAAAGGCAGTTAAAATAGATTTAACCACCTGTGAGGTATAATAATCATGCTGAAATGTGTGGCCTGGAGTGTTTTCATTGCTATTATAAAAAGAAATGTATACATAAAAGTAAGGGAAGCACTCAGATATGACCATTAGTAAATAATTATCACATAATTGACAGTAAATAAGGAATCATTTAGTAATCTAATGTTACCGAACATTTAAAAACAAATCCAAAATTAGCTCTTAGAAAATGCATGAATTTATCAATCATATGCATATAAGGATGCTATTATCTCAATAACACATTCTCAATATTAGAAGTAAAGGATCTAGAGAGACCATTGGGCCCAGAGAGAGGACCTGTATCTGAATCATTCAAAGGTATGTCATGCAGAATATAAGACTTGTACAAAGATCAAACTTTATGTATTTCTACATTTATTTTAAAAATCATAGTCTACATAATTATTATTACATAAATTTAATCTGTTGATAGTCACTCATCAAATATAATTGTATGCCAGATACACCCATATTCTAAAAATACTATACTCAGCCTTGAACGATATTCCTTGACTAACAAATATTTATTGAAAACATATAGTATACTACTATAAGGTGAATGGTGCTTTGAAAGACACTAGCCTAGAATCTGAAGGTATATCTCTGCACCTAGCTAGCTCTGGGTATTCAAAACCTAAATTTGTTATAATTTGGTTTTCTCATGTGTAAAATAAATCAATCCCACCCATCTCATAGGGTTATTTTGAAAATTGAATTAAATGAAAAAATGTAAGTGAAACTATCTTATAAACTGTGAAATAAATCACAAAATTGGCCAAATCAGTTATTTGGCATCTATTTGCATGAAAAATATCATTGCCTAATTTTTAAAACATTTTTTAAACATCTATTTTGGCAAGCATAAACCCAAATATATTCTCAATAAGACAAAATGATTATTATTTATAAAAAATATTAAAATTTATAGTCTTAATTCATATTAGTAAGGAAGAGTGGCTTTGAATCAGGTAATTCAAGCCAAAATGTGTCTTAAGTATACTTGAATACCTACTACTACAAATATCTTATATGACCACAATAGTATGGGTATTTTCTTAACTTTTCCAATTTTCTTTTGTCTACATCATATCAAAATGATCAGTTGTTTCTCTTATTACACACAACTAGGAATAATAAATTAATTTACCCTCTGGCAACTGATGACATAATTTTTATGAGACTCCATAATTCTAGATTACTAAACTGAGTTGTGAAATCTTCTCCAGGGCTCTCTTCAGTTCCTTATTTTCTATGAAAAAAATAAACTTTCCTGTGTAATTGATAAGATATGACTAAGCTGACTCAATTTTGAGAACAACTAAAATGTAGAATTTCCAAGTGCCTTTCCAGATACCGTCTTCTGAAAAAAAGACACAGATGACCAAGAACTATGGGCAAATGACAGTGTTTGTAAAGAAAAATTAAGCAATTAGAATAATCTGCAAAACCCGTGTGAATGCATTTAAGATACACAAGTGTTAAAACTCTTAAGAGTATTTATTAATTCACTCAACAGATATTTGAAGGTTCTCATGCATCAAGCCATGTGCTAGGAGCAGTGGGAATATAAAGGTAAATCTTATCCAGACCATGCATGTAAGGAATATGGGTTGAATAATACAGCCAAGAAAGACACATCAGATATAGATAGATGTGATAAAAATACAGATTCAAATATAGCTGTATGTGAGAACTATACTATAAGATAGAAATTGGTGTGCCACAAAACATGGACAAATATAAAAATTTCATAAGTGATGACTTAAGTAAAACGATCAGGGAAAATGTCTTGGGTCAGCATGGCACCATTGAACATAACAATGGGAAAGAAGGCTTATTAGACCTAGGACCAGTGAAAGCTAAGACTCGAGAGTGGGAAACTACGACTTGAGTTCGGACAATAATGAGGCCATTTGACTAGAATAAGGGAGCCTAAGAGTCATCATTCGGAGATAAGCTTGTAAATAAAGTGGAACCATATTATAGGAGGGCATTGAGTATCAAGTTAAGGATATTTGGCTAATATCTGGTAAATTTTTGGAAACTGTTAAGAAGGGACATGCCATTGCACATTGTAGGTAAGTTTCATTGGGAATATTAAATTGGCAAATGTTCACAAAAGGAATTAAAAGGAGGAGAGGCTAAAGAAGGGAAGAATAGGGACTACCATAGCAGCAAGAGGCAATGTAAATGACAAGTGGGAAGTTAAAGAGGCCCATACTTAGCTACAAGAATGAGAGAGAGAAAGAATGTTGTAAAGACATTTTAGAGACACGATTGGCAAGCAAAAGTAACCATGTGGATTTAGAGTTAGAAATTCTATTTTTTTTCCCCTTTGGCAAGTATTATCTGGCATTTATCCTGTAAATTTCCATGTCTGCTAGAGCTATTGGGGTAGAAGTATAAGGAGGAAAGAAGGAAGGATGGTGATTTACCTATTCTTCTCCATCTTCTTAAGCAGTATTTGATAGAGTGCACAACCCCAGAATGTCATGCGTTCATAGTCCATTTAATTTTCCATCTATAAACTGACTACTGACTATACTCCCCCTCTCCTTGATTTAAAAATATCTGCTGATGAGCTGGTGTTCTAGAATCCCCAGGAAATGAATAGAGGAGGGGTTCCCGCAGCTCGGGTTAAAACACAGGAGTCTGCAATAGCACCAATAAGAATTTAAATGACATTTTTTTTTTTTTTTTTGAGAGACAGAGAGAGAAAGGGCAAAGGGAGAGGAAGAGAGAGAATCTTAACATGGGGCTGGAGCTCACAAGCCTGAGATTATGACCTGAGCCAAAATCACAAGTTGGACACTTAACCAACTGAGTCATCCAGGCACCCCTAAATGACACATTTTAAAGTATATTGTATTAAGTCATGTTTACATTTTAAACTGAATAATGAGTTGAGGACAATGCAAGGCTAAACAAACAAAAGTCACCAAGTCAATGAGAGGAAAAGAAAAAAATAATATGAAACCCCACAACAGTCACTAAATTTGGCTAAGTCTCAAATTAACTTCATTATATCAGTGCCCTGGTGCCCTGTATGTGTGCTATCCACCATGTTTCCAAATCACATTTCAAAACATTTGGTTCCTTCTTTTGCTTGATACTCAAGTCTAATTCTTTCGTGTGCTCTAATTTCCTACCACTTATCTCCCACTCTGCACTTAGTAATTCTTTAGACTGGGATTCAGCTATCATTTCCACATTTGTACTTATTCCCCATGTATTCCCTTTCAAGTGACTCATTCCAGATAGGGCTATGAACACCTGAGTACAAACAGCATCAGTGGTTTTCACCAGTGATGTAATTGATCAAGGTGCCAAATGCATGGTCAGTGTCTCCTAAGGTCTAACAGTCTTGATGTCTTCCAGGTCCTCTATCCTCTCAGGTCCTTATGTCAGAGGGTTTTCTTTTTTTTTTTTTCCTTGGGAAATATTTCAAGTTCATGGTATTTTAAAGCTATCCCTGGGTTCAGAGAAGACTAGTAAAGTCTAAAAGATATACTGGCACTCCAGCATAATGGGGAAATTAGTCATCCAAATTGATACGTGAAAACTATATCTAAAAAATAAAGAGGGAAAATGTGGAGGGGCAGAAGAGGGTAGGGATAGGCATGGTGGACAGGAGAGAATTGTATTCTATTAAATCTTTCCTAACAGCGCATCTGTTTGGATCATGTGATTTGAGCAGAATTTGGGGGTCAGTTTTTGTTCTCCTCTCTCCCATTTTTAGAATCGGTTTGCCCAACATTATGACACACATGTTCTCAGTTACCATAATAGACTACATATGTAATGTTAACTACATCATTTCAGAGCTCCATTTGCAGATTCTACATTTTATTTGACTCACTCCCCCCACCCCAAAGGAGACAGGCTGTTAATCCCCATCCTCTGTGGGAAGTTTAAGCTATGGCTGGCAGAATGTGAGAAAAAAATGCTCTGTGTTCCAGTTGCCATGTTAGCTGTGATACACATATACATTTGATCTCCAGTGTTGTTCTTCATTAATTCATTTTGGAATTCACAATGCCACACTTCAGCATCATCTGAGGGAAGCTCAGAGCAGATTTTTCTAGATGTGCAATGCACTCCCTTTTACAGTGGAGTTTACAGCTGTAGGGAACAGGGGCATCTAAATTCGTACTTTTTAGGCTGAATCTTAAACTTCTGATAAGCCTTGCCTGGATACCCAGGCTCAGAACTTGTCACGGAGAATCGGTGTCTCAAAGCACTGAGAGGAATGATTAAAAGAGATTGACTCTTTCCCTCTACATATCTGATGTAAAATCTAGGTATAACAAGAAAACAGGAAAGTTTAAATCACTCGAATGAATAGAGGCAGAAACTCATTCATGGAAAACACCACATTATAATTGCATATAGATACTTTCTAGCTATGTTAAAATTACACATATCTTTCTTGGTGAGAGTAGAGAGTCAATGAAAACAACTGCTTCTTTCTGTATAAAAATTGATAAAAAATTGTGGTTACAGAGACATGAATCAGGAAAAGGGAATATAAAAGCAAAATGATTACTGCAGCTATGACTCTCACATTAAAACATCGGCATTTGCGGGGCGCCTGGGTGGCCCCGTGGGTGAAGCACCCGACTCTTGATTTCAGCTCAGGTCATGATCTTGGGGTCATGGGATTAGCCCAGCATGGAGCCCAGCATCAGGCTCCAGGCTCACTGGGGAGTCTGCTCGCAGTGGGGAGTCTGCATGAGATTCTCTCCCTCTCCCTTCCCCCGCCCACTCTCTCTCTCTCTTTCTCAAATAAATAACTAAATCTAAAAAACAAAAACAAAACAAAAAAAACAAAAACCACTAGCCCTTTGCATTTTGTTACTTTACAAAGATATTTAATTTACAAAATAATCTTAATTTAGCTATTTTTATTAGGGCTTTGTCCCAGAGGGGGAGAAAAATGCTTCACTTATGACTTCTAAGAAAATTTATACAAAAATGGAAAGAGTATAAAGAAAAATTATTCAAAAGAGATGTGCTCCTCCAACTAAGGACAGCTATGTATGTAGTTTATGCATATGAACACTTCAGTGGAATTAAGGCTTTCATATGACAATAATATTTCAGATATAAGTTCAGTTTTCTAAGAAAAAACTTTTTCATAAGACAATGCTTGCATGTTTTTTCTCTAAAAACTTATAAAAGGATCATCAATTATTTCCATCTTCCTTTAATCTTTTCTTCCAAGTTCACCTTTAGAAATTCTTTCAACGTACAAAATTGACTGCTTTCTTTTCAAGTAGAACTGTTATAATTTCTAAGTTAAAAAATACTCTATTAATATGTAATTGTAATTTGATATAACATACTGAAAAATCTACACTTTCTCCACCTACTTTTGCTTATTTCTTATAAGACTCAACAAAGAAATCATTACATTAAACAGTATGATTTATGAGAACTTGAGAAACAAAAACTAATTTTTTTAAAGTTACAAATGTTACAATAGACACATAAAGAATACTTTTCATTTAAAAGTGACAATAATTGATATATAAAAACACTGAAGACAGCCTTTAAAATTTTAAACATGAGCAAAATTAAATAGTAACTTTCCAAGGAAAAATAAAAACTAGAAAACATGACTGTAAAATATCAAATTAAAAACACTAATGAAAGTACTGAAAAATTATTTGAAGTTTATTGGATTATTTTTACTTTCAAATTTGTTTGTGTATACAAACAAGAAAAGTAATATAAATATATACACAAAGTCACAGTTGTCATAAGTTAACTTTCCTCTCGAAATGTATGTATAACTCTAATTTATAATATCTGATCAATTTCATGTGCACCAAGAAACTCTTATATTAAAGATCATATTATACTCTTTATTTTCCAATGCTGCTTGGAGATTGATAGAATTCCATACTGTACTATCCATACCTTAGATCTATCACTCTCATCTATCACTCTGCATTTCATATCAAATTGATTTTGACACATCACATTTGAATAAAACAGTGGTAGAACATGCATACTCATTTACACCTCAATATTAATTGTTACACTTTTTATGCACTAAATAAATGTACATAATTGGTAAAATGCAAGGGAATCAAGTCAAATTAGCCAAATATGCATTCCAAAAAAAAAGTACTTCCCTAGCTAATGCATTATATATCAAGATATACATATAGTAAGGTATATGCTAAATATTGGTATAGAAAGATTTTACATCTTTGTATAAAATCATTTAAACAAATATTCTCCATAACCTAGTAAAGCAGAATAAACTTTCATTGAGATTAGGTGGGTATTCAGAAAATATAATTTATCTTTATTCTAAGATTGAAAGAATTGATTTCCTACTTCGAGCCCATTTAGTGAGGAGGTCAGAACCGGGCACTTCTTAGAGTTCATGCAGCCCCAGCCCTTAGCAGCAGGATTCCCTTTGGGGTCAATGACTTCTAACTATTGGAAAACCTACAAGAAGGGGTAAAGAAGTAGATTACAGTTAATCAAGTGGCTTTCAATAGAATCTCCTTCAAAAAGAACTGTGTCACTGTAGACCTTTTACCTTTTTGTTGTTCAAAATCAAGTTTCCCCAAAGAATGTTGTTAAAAAAAAAAAAAGCAGGGGTGAAAGGCCTAGTTGGTCACCAGTTTTCCCAATACTATCAAATCACAGCAGAAAAGACTTAAACAATTAGCATATGACTTACACAATTAGCAAAAAGTAGTTGTAAAAAGAAATTTGAAATCCCTTAGAAATATACTACATACCACAGTATTTATACCACAGTGAAAAACCTTTAGTGGCAATAGCGTTTGAGCCAAATAACTCCAGAACAGAAAAAAAAAATTGCAAGCTGATCTTCCTTAAAGGAAAGTTGTTTGTGTGTGCACACAGGTGTTGAAGACCTTAATTAAAGTCAAATACTAAGGTCCCACCCGGATGGAGGTCAAAGGACCTCAATCCATGAAAATAGTTTTGTTTTTGAGAAATAAATGAAACTGGCCCCTGACCTTACCAATGAACATGAACCAACACATACTTTTTTTTTTCTTTTTTAACTTTAGACAAAGCTCCCAGATCCTTCTTTAGAACTACTCACTTTTTCTGCAATCCTAGAACAGAGTTTCTAAACCTGGCCACTGTTGACATTTTGACTCGGTTAATTCTTTGTTGTGAAGGTCCGTCCAGTGCACTGTAAGAGATTTAGTAACCTGACCTCCACTCACTAGATGCCAGTAGCATCCCTCTGTAAATTGTGACAATTAAAAATGTCACCATACATCGGCCAAGTATCCCCTGGGGGAAAATTGCCCCTGTTGAGATCCGCTGTTCTAGAGAGAGGGGAATAACCTTTGTTAAAGGCAGGCTCACTGAGGAAAGAAATAAGAGCTAATAGCTTTACAGGCAGGGAAAAGATTGAGAAATAAGACATAACACTCACAACTGGATGCAGAGCAATCTGGAGTCTTTTAGTATAAGGACTTAATCACTATACTAAGTATGAACATCACTACAATAAATATGAATAGCAATTATTTTATTCTGCATTAACACAGAGATGCCCTACCATGAGAGCATCCCTAAGTTAGTGCTGAATAAGATAAATTATGTTCACTATGCTGATCCCGTCATTAAGAAATTGTTAGAGTTTCTTCAATGTACCTCATCAAAGAAAATAGAAAAATATTAATACATTTGAGGAAGATTTCTAACAAAAGATTGAACTTTTCAAGATTCAAACTGATTAATATTTATTAGAAAAAAATGCTTCTGCATAGATATATATCTTAGATTTTCCAGACAATGTTCATTTGGAGTATTTCCTTTCCTTTGCAGCTACTCCTTAATTGATGGTTCAGAAAAAAAAAAAAGACATCACCTATAAAGGTATTCCTGGTAAACCCCTTCTCTATTGTGGTGTGAGCCTTGTCTGACTCACAGGTCTTGCCAAAGATGAATGCTGCCAGCCCCTGCCAGATTAGGGATTCCCATGAGAATGTTAGACAGAGGTGCATATTTGGTTGAGAACTGGCCAGTTTCCAAAGGCCAGGTCAAAGAAATCTGTGTTAGTCTGGGTACTCCAGGGAAACAAGGGCGGTAAGAGATGAAATGGCAATGTGTAAGTCAAAGTCTTACTTTGCAGAAAGTTTTAGAATTTGACATACCCATGGGAATAAACAAATAAATGAGCAAGCCCAATTCTAAAGTTTGGATGACAACTTGAAAGTGGATCACAGGAGTTAGAAAAGACATAGGACAGGTGTCAATCCTTTCATCATGATTTCCTGGAGACTTCACTTCTCTCTGAGCCCATGAGGAAAGTGTTAGGATAAAGGGACTCCAGAAAGAGCAGCAGAAGGGATTAGAATGGAGTCAATAATTACGTTCTCTGTTTAGTTTTGTCTTAAGTATTAAAATCAACCAGCAAACATTCATAGAGACAAAGTTCAGTTTGGAACCTAGCTCAACCACTAATAGCTATGCAATTTTTGGCAAGTTAGTTAACTTCTCTGATCTTTAGTTCTCATGGACGACACAAATACATGGATGAAGTAAAACCCTAATGAAATGAGCATTCACATTTGATCACCCTCTTGGTGACTGGCTGCTAGTTTTCGCTTGGTTCCCTTTCCCAAATGAAGGTGGGCGCAGTAGGATTGAGATTTCAGAAGTGATTGCTTGCGATCATTCGGGACTCTCTCAGGTCAGGGTGTCGCCCCTTGTTCACAGTGTATGTCTCAGTGTCTTACATCTGGTGCTTCTTTTCTGACAGAACAGACCAATTTAAAAGTATCATTTTTCATTAACTTGGCAATGATACAACCCTGTATTTTCTGTGGTTAAAGTATCTGAGTGCACTTTTGATGTTATGGCAATGTTTTACAATATTTACCTTATAGGGCAAGGCAAGGCAAGTCTAGGCTCTGTGGGTCTTGAGGCTTATATCATTTGGAGGATCTTCTTAAAGGAAAAAAAAATTAT